>NC_057794.1:58035505-58347233 GCF_018294505.1 Triticum aestivum
AAGAACACCTCTCCCGAGGCTGTTCTTCCCTTGTACTATTCATCATCAGCCCCTGAGGCAATCCACCACGCCACACACTGGAGTAGGGTATTACACCACAACGGTGGCCTGAACCAGTATAAACCTCATGTCCCTTGGGTTGTTCGTGGTTTCCAGCTAGATCACGCGAGGAGATTGGACGTAGATCGGTAGGGGAAAGATCTCCGCATGCACCCCAGTGTTCGAACCTTAAGGGTCTGCCAGAACCTGAAATCCGACATTTGGCGTGCCAGGTAGGGGTGCACCGGAGTTCTCCCTCCTGACGACCCGCTCCCCCCCAACATTGCATCCCGCCCTCATGGCAGAAAACGCGCCGCCCGCTCCAGCAACGGATGTCGACACTGGGGCCAGCGGGCTCCGGGCCTTGGCCCCCGCCTTGCGACAGGTGCAGTGGCCGCGCAAGTTCAAGCCCGAGATGCCGCTGCGCTACAACGGCGCGACAGACCCGATGATTTTCCTGCTGGCGTACGAGGATGCCATCCTCAGAGCCGGGGGCGACGACCGGGTGATGGCCAACTGGTTACCCATGGCCCTCACCGGCGTCCCACGCGTGTGGCTCCTCCACCTGCCGACGGCTTCTGTCACCTCCTGGGATGAGCTGCGCGACCTCTTCCTCGCCTGTTTTGACGCACCAGCGCCGCCCGTCGCCGCAGCTCTCTAGGGTGGCTCCCAGGCACCGCCCTTGAGCCATCACATCAAGCCGTTCACCCGCCGGATCAGCACCGCCTCCAAGCGCCGAGAAGCCCCCCCGGGCTGGGTGGCGCCCGAGGCCGATCTAACCTTTGACTCGGAGGACCACCCCTTCAACCCCATCGGTTCGGGTGCACTCCCGATGCTGTGCACCCCCACCATCTGCCAAGTGGCCGTCACCAGGACCCTCATCGACGGTGGTGCCGGCCTCAACGTGCTCTTGGTGGAGGCCTTCAGCCTCCTCCACGTGCCGCTGGAGCGGCTCCAACCCAGCAGGCCTTTCTCGGGCGTCGGAGCCGGTTCCAATGCCTCCTTGGGACAAATCCGCCTCCCAGTGACCTTCGGCACCTGCGAAAACTTCCGCATGGAGCTGATCGACTTCGACATCGCCCCCATTGGCCTCCCCTACAACGCCATCCTCGGCTACCCGGCCTTGGCTCGGTTCATGGCAGCAACTCACCCGGCGTACAACCTCATGAAGATGCCTGGGAGCAGCGGCGTCCTCACCATGTCAGGAGACACAAGGGATGCGATGCAGGTGCTCCAGCTTGTTTTTAGGGCAGCCGCGGTGGCACAGCCCACTCGCACCGATGCCCTTGAGCACAAGGGGGCTGCGCCGGCTAAAAGGAAGCAGCTATTCACCCAAGACAAGGCAGAAACCAAGCAGGTACCAATCAACGAGGACGGGTCAACTGGCGCCACCTTCACCATAGGAGCCAACCTCGAGCCCGAGCAGGAGAAGGCCTTGGTGAGGTTCCTGCGTGCGAACAAGAAGGTGTTCGCGTGGGAACCTGATCAGTTAGCAGGGGTCCCAAGGGAAGTGATCGAGCATCACCTCAACATGTGCCCCAATGTGCGCCCCGTGAAGCAGAAGGTGAGGCGGCAGTCCACTGAGAAACATGCCTTCATCGTTCAAGAGACCCGGAAGCTAGAGGTGGTAGGAGTTATCTGTGAGGTCCGCTACCCTGATTGGCTAGCCAATCCGGTCGTTGTGCCAAAAAAGGGAGGAAAGGAGCGCATGTGCGTCGACTTCACCAACCTCAACAAGGCCTGCCCACAGGATCCATTTCCACTCCTCTGCATTGACTAGATAGTCGACTCCACCGCAGAGTGTGACCTATTGTGCTTCCTAGATGCCTTCTCGGGCTATCACCAGATCAAGATGGCGGTAGAAAACATGGAAAAGACGGCTTTCCTCACCCTGTGTGGAGTGTACTGCTATACGTGCATGCCATTTCAGTTGCGCAACGCAGGCGCGACCTTTTAGCGGCTGATGCACATCGCCTTGGGCCGGCAGCTCGGGAGGAACGCTGAAGCTTATGTTGATGACATTGTGGTGAAGTCTCGTGAGGCAGGAACCATGATACTGGACCTGGAGGAAACCTTTGCGAGCCTCAACGAAGTGGACCTACGGCTCAACCCGGAGAAGTGCGTGTTTGGAGTCCCCTCGGGCAAGCTCCTGGGTTTCCTCGTGTCCCACAGGGGCATCGAGGCCAACCCAGAGAAGGTCAAGGTAGTCGAACATATGAGCCCGCTGAGGACCCTCAGAGAAATGCAGAAGCTCACCGGGCGTGTAACTGCGTTGGGGCGCTTCATCTCCAAGCTCGGGGAACGAGTGCTGCCCTTCTTCAAGCTGATGAAGAAAAAGGGCCCCTTCGAATGGACTGAAGAGGCCGACAAGGCATTCCAAGACCTCAAGAGGTACCTTACCAGTCCACTAGTGATGGTAGCTCCGCGTCCTCGGGAGCCCCTGGTGCTCTACCTTGCGGCCACCCCCTACTCCGCTAGCGCAGCCCTGGTGGTGGTCAGGGAGGAGCGCTATGCCAAGGCTGCATCGACCGTCCAAACTGAAGCAAAGCAGAGCCAGGAGGGCCTCGCGAAGGCCGCAAGCGCAGTCGGAAAGGAACAACCGCAGCAGGAGAACGCACCCGGAGCAAGAGAGGCCTCTTCAGGCGACCAAGCACTGGGAGCTCCGTTGTCTCAAGAGACGCCTCGGCCTCTGGAGGACGCAAGCTGCGCCAGCACCCTCAACCTCATCGAGCACCCCATGTACTTCGTCAGCACGGTGCTACGGGACGCAAGGGCACGGTATCCCATGCCTCAAAAACTCCTCCTCGTGCTACTAGTGGCCTCACGCAAGCTGCGCCACTACTTCCAAGGCCATCCCATCAAAGTCGTCTCTGCATACCCCTTAGAAAGAGTACTCAGGAGCCCCAACTCAGCTGGGAGGGTTGCTGAATGGAACATTGAACTACAGGCATTTCAGCTGGAATTCAGTACGACCATAGTCATCAAGGGAGCCGCACTTGCGGATTTCGTGGCAGAATGGGCAGAAGCACCAGGTCTCGAGGCAGGCGAAGACCGATCAATTTCCCCGAGAAATGAAGCACCGAACGGCTGGGTCATGTACTTCGATGGGGCGTTCTCCCGACACGGTGCGGGAGCTGGTGCAGTGCTCATATCCCCTACTCAAGAAAAACTCTACTATGTCGTACAACTCTGCTTCCAGCACGGAGAAAAGGTCTCCAACAACATAGCGGAGTACGAAGGCCTAATAGCAGGCTTGAAGGCCGCAATTGCCTTAGGGGTGAAGCGCCTCATCATCAAGGGCGATTCGCAGCTCCTCGTCAACTTCTCCAACAAGATATACGAGCCAAAGGACGAGCACATGGAAGCCTACCTCGCTGACGTTCGCAAGATGGAGAAACAATTCTGGGGGCTGGAGTTGCAGCATGTGCCTCACGGCACCAATCAGGAGGCTGATCACATTGCCAAGAGGGCATCTAGGCGGCTGCCTCAGGAGCCTGGCGTCTTCGAGGAGCGGCTCGTCAAACCCTCGGCGGTGCTGTCACTATCGAGCACGGCGCAACCAAGGGAGGAGCTCCCTCAGCCACCTGCCTCAGGAGCCCCGGTCTGCGTCCCAACCTCAGGGGCATGCCTGCTCCTGGCGTTAGAGCCTCAGGAAGGTTGTTGGATCCCGGAGCTCAAGAACTACCTGATGCAAGGGACTCTACCGGAGAATGAGGAGGAAGCGGAGCGTGTGGCGCGGCAGGCCACGGCTTATTGCATCAAGGATGGAGAGCTCTACATGAAGCGACCAAATGACGTGTCCCTATGTTGCATCTCCCGAGAGCAAGGGAAGGAGCTACTGGCGGACATACACAGCGGAGACCGAGGGCACCACTCGTCGTCACGAACCCTCGTCGGCAAGGCGTTCCGTAGTGGATTCTACTGGCCGACGGCGCTCAACAGCGCCGTTGAGATGGTGAAGGTTTGTGAGGCCTGCCAGTTTCACGCTAAGCAGATCCATCAGCCTGGGGGGGTCTACAGACTATACCCCTCTCATGGTCGTTCGCAGTTTGGGGGCTGGACATTCTAGGCCCGTTTCCTCCGGTGCCAGGGGGCTATCGCTACCTCTACGTCGTTGTGGACAAGTTCACCAAGTGGGCCGAGGTGGAAGCCGTCCGCACAATCCCGGCAGGCTCTGCGGTCAAATTCATCATGAGCCTCGTGAGCCGATTTAGGGTGCCCAACCACATCATCACCGACAACGGTTCGCAGTTCACCAGTAATCTCTTCAAAACGTACTGTGCTAACCTTGGAACGTAGATATGCTACGCTTCGGTAGCACACCCCCGGAGCAACGGCCAGGCCGAGCGAGCCAACGCGGAGGTCCTAAGGGGCCTCAAAGCCAGGACCTTCAAGAAGAAGCTGGAGGCCTGTGGCAGGGGCTGGTACGACGAGCTCCAGTCCATGCTCTGGTCAATCCGCACAACTGCGACCAAGCCGACTGGCGAGACCCCATTCTTCCTCGTCTACGGAGCAAAGGCTGTTCTCCCTCACGAGGTCAGGCGTCGCTCCACACGGGTCCTGGCGTTCGACGAGACGCAGCAGGACGCCATGCGGGGGACGGATCTCGTGCTGGTGGAGAAACGCCGTCGAGAAGCCGCGCTGCAAGCGGCAAGGTATCAACAGGCGCTGCGACGATACCACTGCCGCAACATCCACCCCAGAACTCTTGAGGTAGGGGATCTCGTGCTCAGACGGGTTCTCTCCAGGGAGGGGCTGCACAAGCTCTCTCCCATATGGGAGGGCCTGTTCAAGGTTGTTCATGTTTCCAGGCCTGGCTCCGCGCGCTTGGAGACCACGGAGGGGGTACCCACCCAGAACGCGTGGAACATTCAACATCTCCGGAGGTTCTATCCCTGAGCGAGGCCTAGCGCCTAGGAAAGGCCCGGTGCCTGTGAAGAAGGCAAATGCCTATGAAGCTGCCGCATTTTGGGAAAGGCCTGGTGCCTGTGAAGAAGGTAAATGCCTATGAAGCTGCCGCGTTTTGGGAAAGGCCCGGTGCCTGTGAAGAAGGCAAATGCCTGTGAAGCTGCCGCATTTTGGGAAAGGCCCGGTGCCTGTGAAGAAGGAAAATTCCTGTGAAGCTACCGCGTTTTGGGAAAGGCCCGGTGCCTGTGAAGAAGGCAAATGCTTGTGAAGCTGCCACGTTTTGGGAAAGGGCCGGTGCCTGTGAAGAAGGCAAATGCCTGTGAAGCTACCGCGTTTTGGGAAAGGCCTGGTGCCTGTGAAGAAGGCAAATGCCTGTGAAGCTGTCGCGTTTTGGGAAAGGCCCGGTGCCTGTGAAGAAGGCCAATGCCTGTGAAGCTCGCCGCCCGTGACACTCTCACTTAATAATGAGTGGGGATGTACACGCGCCGGAGTCTCCGGAGTGCCGCCCTCGGGCCTCGGGGGCTCCCGCCCATGCCTAGTTGCAGCACCTAGCTTCGCGCTTGTGAGAAGACGTCGAAGACTAGAATAGGTGCCGGACGCGGCTTTCCCATTTGCTTTCTATAGTTGGCTTGTTTATTCCTGTTTGAAGTTTTATTGGAGTTGTTGACGTTCCTGGCTTGTGGCTCTTTATCTTTTTCACTCGCTTGCCTCATTTTCTCTCGCACAAGTCTCGCGAGGGAGGTTCGCGGGCGCCCTCACGAGTGTTTTTCTGCCCCAATCGTTTGGAGCTTTCCTATCCAAGTCCTCTGCGGGAGCACCCCTCCCAGTCCGTGCCCCATGGGCATCACGACATGAGTGCAGGACCTAGGCCGATCGCCCCCACGACCAAGACCGAAAGTTACCCCTCCTACTAATCCTTGCAGGGCACGAAGCGCACGGCGAGGCCACGGCCTCGGGAGGCGAGGACCGCGTCAGGCCCCATCGAGCTAAAACAGTTCCCACACATGGGTGCACGGCGCGGAATTGTGATGTTGTGCTGGGAGCACCCTTGCTACAGTCATGGGTTAGGTTTCAGGTTCACATCTTCTCAGGTTTAACTGTTGGTTTACATTGAAACTATAGCAAGTGTCAAATGAGTGCATAGTGTGCAATTTGTCTAGTAATCTAGGCACGCATAAGTATTAGGCCGTATGTTTTCTTATAAGTAAACTATACTGATGGTTGTAAGATGAGTTAAAGTATACTAGTGATATCGTGATTTTCATACTAAATGTCATCCATTTATTAGTTTGATGTTCTATATGCTTCTAATGCATGATCCTTTCAATGCTAGGTGATTTGATTTTTAGAAGTTGGAAGAGGAAGATGATGAAGCATGATGTTTTTTTATCAATCTGCCTCTTGTTCTGGTTGTACTCTGTAGCTAGTTATATTGTAATCGGTAGTAGTCAACACATCTATTTCTATGAATACCATGTAAAGACTGTAATAGGCTGATTTTGCATATCATTTCAAGAATTTAGTTCTGTTCCATTTGAAATTTTTGTCGTTGTACTATGAAAACGTGAGAAATAGAAAGTTGGCAAGTTGGACCAACTTAATGAAAAAGGCGAAGTCCCCAAAAGTAAATGGACTACAAAATGGCCGAGGCCCATATAAGAATTGGGTGAATTGGGTTAGAATTGGACAGTAAAAGGTTGAGGCTGCAAATGGATTGCAAAAAAACACCCGACTTTTAAAGGCTATATCCTGGAAAATAAAAGGCTGAATTGTTGGGTAGGCCCATTTAGCTAATCAGAGCATAGAAAAAAATACAATAAATGGGCTGATTTAATGGGCTTGGCCCATATAGACACTGAATCGGACCGGGTTGAATCTTGTTAGTGACCTTTTGAATTGGTCGTAATTTTGCCACGTCAGATTGCCACGTCGGATCCGACGTGGCCTGGGCAGACAGCCAGTGACCAAAACAAAAGGTCATAGGTTCAACGACCTTCTGTTTTGGTCGTAAACGTCTACGACCTTCTCACAGAGAAGGTCGTTAATTTCAGTTTACGACCACCAGCTTTTGACCTTCTGTTTTTGGTCACAAAAAGGTTGTAAATGAAAAACAATGACCTTTCAGTGACCAATAGTCAAGGTCACAAGTTGACATATTTCTTGTAGTGTCCCGGAGATCCGTAACTCCGATTGGGCTGAGTTTTGGACACGATTTGTATCCGGATATTATCTTTCTTGCGGCGAAAGAAGGGCACCAACCACCTTACGGGGTGGCCACGAGGGCCCAGGGCGCGCCTGACCCCCTGGGCGCGCCCCCTGCCTCGTGGCCCCCTCGGGCATTTTCTCGCGTTTCCCAAAAATCACATATATTCAAAAAAATCTCCATTAGTTTTTGTCCCGTTTGGACTCTGCTAGATATGGATTTACTGCGAAACAAAAAACATGCAACAAACAGGAACTGACACTGGGCACTGGATCAATATGTTAGTCCCAAAATAGTATAAAAAGTTGCCAAAAGTATATGAAAGTTGTAGAATATTGGCATGGAACAATCAAAAATTATAGATATGACGGAGATGTATCACTCATCACCTACTGTCAAAGTGCGACAAAAATCCTCAAACTCAGCCGGCCTAGGCTCGCCAAGCTCCCATCAGAAGGGATCAAGCATATGTCACAAAACTCAGTAAGTGGTATCTGATGATTTTCAACATATAAATCAAAGCCTACTTCAGGAAGATTATTTCTAGGCAAGAAAGTAAAGCTTTGAACAAACATATTTGTGAGGATTTGGTGCTGGTCACACTCATCTGTGATGAAGTCAGTGAGACCGGCATTGGCAATCAATTGCATGAACTCCTCATGAATTCCAACTTCTTGCAGGAACGGGATGTGCGGCCATTCGCATGACCGTACCTTTGCCAACCTCCGAGGGTGGAGATCATTGTCAGAAGACTCCCCAATAACACCCTTGGAGTACTTCCTTGAGCCATATTTCCTAAAGATATTCATGTCCGCGTACAATTTTTCCTATGAACAAAAATCTGAATTTTTAGTTCACAATTTTTTCCAACAAAACTTTACAAAACTAATAGCAACTACTCATAGGGATACATAGAGGCCATAGCAAGCATTAAAACTACTTAGAACACTAAGCATTCAACATGCAAGCACATCTACAGTAGCACCAAGAGTAGCTAATTATTCAAAGTATAAACCACTAAAACAAAAAGTAATTGGACAAATGGTGGAGTCACATACCAAGCAACAATCTCCCGAACAGTTTCGGAAATGAAGCTTCGAGCAAAGAGATCGAAATTGGCAGACAAATGAGCAAGAACACGAGAGAGAGAGAGAGCAAGAGTGATTTTTTCTGGAGGTAGGTGACAATGTGGGCTAAAGAGATAAGTGATGGGGCCCACGTGGGGACCACAACCCCCAGGGTGCGCTAGGGGGTGCTGGCATGCCCAGGTGGGTTGGGCCCACCTGGTGCACCCCCTCTGGTTATTTTTGCACCAAAAATTCTTAAATATTCAGTAAAAAATCGTATAAAATTTTCAAGGCATTCTTTGAACTTTCATTTTTGGGTCACTTTTTATTGCATGGGAAATTCAGAAAACAGACAAAACATGGCATTTTATTTTATTTAGCTAATAAAAAAGAGAATAAAAAGTAGGGACAAAAGGTAGTGCTTACTAAATTCATCAACTTCATACCGTTCAAAAATGATCCATTAATAAGGTTGATCAAGTCTTATTAACAACCACTTTTGATTAGTATGAAACCGTAGAACTTTTGTAAATCAATAAGTTACCTCAATGGGGATATGCATTTCCCCAAGAATAACGATTTCATATTTCTTTTTGACAGTAGGTAGAGGTATTTGAAAACTTCTAATAGTGATCGTCAGGGATTTTTCAATAACATTAATACCATTCACTTGGAATTGTTTCTTTAGAAAATGCACCGTATGCTCATTACCTTTGATATGAAAGGTGACCTTGCTTTTATTGCAGTCAATAACAGCCCCTGCAGTATTCAAGAAGGGTCTACCAAGGATAATCGACATGTTGTCTTCCTCGGGCATCTCAAGTATAACAAAGTCAGTCAAAATAGTAACATTGGCAACAACAACGGGCACATCCTCCCAGATACCAATAGGTATGGCAGTTGATTTGTCAGCTATTTGCAGAGATATTTCAGTAGGTGTGAGTTTATTCAAATCAAGTCTTTTACATAAAGAGAAAGGCATAACACTAACACCAGCTCCTAAATCCACAAAGCAGTTTTCACATAATTCTTTTTGATCGAGCAAGGTATAGTTGGTATTCCTAGATCTCCTAGTTTTTTAGGTACTCCATGTTTGAAAGTATAATTAGCAAGCATAGTGGATATTTCATCTTCCGGTATTTTTCTCTTATAGATGTCTTTCATATACTTTGCATAAGGAGGCATTTTAAGGATATCAGTCAAGCGAGTACGCAAAAAGACTATCCTCAGCATTTTAGGAAAGCGCTCAAATTCTTCATCATCATTCTTTTTAGTTGACTTGGGTGGAAAAGGCATAGGTTTTTGAACCCACGGTTCTCTTTACTTACCGTGTTTTCTAGCCACAATGTCTCTTCTGTCATATCTTTTATTCTTCGGTTGTGGGTTATCAAGATCAACAGGTGGTTCTATCCCAACATCATTATTATCTAGTTCTTTTTCATTGGTTGGTTCAGAGTCTTCATGAACCTCATCATTATCTTTTTCATTATCATTAGGTGAGTGTTCATGACCAGATTGAGTTTCAACATCAGAGATAGAAATTTCATTTTCATTATCAGGAGGTTTTTCTATTTCAGGTTCACTAGAAGTGTGCACGGTCCTATCATTTTTCTTTTTCTTCCTAGAAGGACTAGGTGCACTAGTATTAGTTCTTTGTGAATCTTGTTCAATTCTTTTAGGGTGTCCCTCAGGATAAAGTGGTTCCTGAATCATTTTACCTCCTCTAGTTGCAACTCTAATAGAAAAGTCATGCATATTATGATTCATTTCATCAAGTAATTGTCTTTGAGATTTAGCAACATGTTCTAGTTGAGTTTGAACCATAGAAGCATGATTTCCAACACCTCTAACATCATTTGATATTCTAAATAACAAGTCACTCAAGCAGGCAATCATATCAGAATTATATTTCAATTGTTCCATAACATTTGCATTGAAGTGATCTTGTTTTCTAATGTAGTTTTCAAACTCATAAAGGCATTGACTAGGATGCATATTGTGAGGATTATCATTTTGATTAAACTTCATAAGGGAATTTACCTCTACCACCTTAGGCATTGGTGGTGTATTAAGCCCATGTTTTCTTCAATAGGAGGTAAATTTTTAACATCCTCAGCTTTAATACCTTTTTCCTTCATAGATTTTTTTGCCTCTTGCATATCTTCAGGACTGAGATATAATATACCCCTCTTCTTCGGAGTGGGTTTAGACAGTGCTTCAGGAATAGTCCACATATCATAATTTTTCAATATGTTATTCAATAATTCTTCAGCTTGAGCAACAGTTCGTTCCCTGAAAACACAACCAACACAACTATCTAGGAAGTCCCTAGAAGCATTGGTTAGTCCATTATAGAAGATATCAGGTATTTCATTTTTTTAAGAGGATGATCTGGCAAAGCATTAAGCAACTGGCAAAGCCTCCCCTCAAGCTTGTGGGATACTCTCTTCTTTAGTTGCACAAACTTAAATATTTCCTGTAAGGCAGCTTGTTTCATATGAGCAGGAAAATATTTTTTAGAGAAGTAATAAACCATATCCTGGGGACTACACACACAACTAGGAGCAAGAGTACTGTACCAAGCTTTAGCATCATTCTTTAATGAGAAAGGAAATAATTTGAGAATAAAGTAATAATGAGTTTTCTAATCATGAGTAAAAAGGGTGGCTATATCATTCAACTTAGTAAGATGTGCCACAACAGTTTCATAACCATGGAAAGGATCAGATTCAACCAGAGTAGTTAACTCTGGGTCGACAGAGAATTCATAATCCTTATCATCAATACAGATAGGTGAAGTAGCAAACTTAGGATAACATTTCTTTAGAGATTTTTCTTTATACTTGTGTAGTAATTTCTCTAGATCATCTCTATCATTGCAAGCAAGAATATCTCTAGTTGCTTCTTCACTCATAACATAACCTTCTGCTATCTTAGGAAATTCTTATCTAGGAAGGCTAGTTCTACCAGGTGTTTCCGGAATTTTAGTTTCAAGCTCATCATCAGATTCAACAACATCATGTTGTATAAATCTAGCAATTTGTTTATCAATAAATTCACCAAGTGGCACATCATCATTATCAAGGAAGGTACTAGCATCATCATAAGCATCATTCATAGTAGAAGTAGCATCATCAATAACTTGCGACATATCAGAATTGATAGCATGTGGTGGTGTTGCAAGTTTACTCATAACAGAAGGTGAATCTAAAGCAGAACTGGATGGTAGTCCCTTACCTCCCCTCGTCTTAGAGGGATAAATCTTAGTCTTTGGATCCTTTAGATTCTTCATAGTGATAATATGATAATAATCCCAAGTGACTCAACAAATATAGCTATCCTCCCCGGCAATGGCGCCAGAAAAAGGTCTTGATAACCCACAAGTATAGGGGATCGCAACAGTTTTCGAGGGTAGAGTATTCAACCCAAATTTATAGATTCGGCACAAAGGGATCCAAATAATATTTGAAGGTATTAGCAGCTGAGTTGTCAATTCAACCAGATCTGGAGATTAATTATCCGCAGCAATATGATCAGTAGCAAAATAGTTTGAGAGTTTTGATAGTAGTGACAGCAGTAACGGTAACAGTAATAGTGATAGCAGTAATTTGTAGCAAGTGTAACACTGATGATAGCGGTAGTAACTTAGCAGAAACAATAAGGATAAATTCGTAGGCATTGGATCGGTGACTTGTTGGATGCTGTTCATCATGAGACAGTTATAACCTAGGGCGATATGGCACTAGCTCCAGTTCATCGATATAATGTAGGCATGTATTCCGTAAATAGTCATACATGCTTTATTAAAAGAACTTGCATGGCATCTTTTGTCCTACCCTCCCGTGGCAGCGGGGTACATATTGGAAACTAAGGGATATTAAGGCCTCCTTTTAATAGAGAACTTGTACAAAGCATTAACACATAGTGAATACATGAACTCCTCAAACTACAGTCATCACCAGGAGTGGGCCCGGTTGTTGTCACTCCGGGGTTGTCGGATCATAACCGTAGTCGGTGACTATAACTTGCAAGATCGGATCTAAACATGGATATAATGATGAATTCATAAATGGTTCAGATCTGAAATCATGGCACCCGGGCCCAAAGTGACAAGCATTAAGCATGGCAAAGTCATAGCAACATCAATGTAAGAACATAGTGGATACGATGGATCAGGCCCTAACAAAACTAACTTGCTTACACTAGTAGAAAACGGAGCTTTAAAACAGGTTCGTAAGGGCCTTTAGTGCCGGTTCCATAACCGGCACTAATTGGTGGGCACTAAAGCCCCCCCCCCTTAGTACTGGTTGGGCACGAACCGGCGCTAAAGTGCCACCACGTGGCGTGAGTTCGCGCCCTGGTATGGGGGACCTTTAGTACCGGTTGGTGTTACCAACCGGTACTAAAGGTTTTTTTTTTAATTTTTTTTTGAAAATTTTGGATTTTTTTTATTTTTTCGATTTTTATTTTTTCTAAATTATTTGGTGATTTAGTCTCTAATCACCTCTCTTAACTGCTCAAGTGTGGATCACTCATTCCAAATCATCTAACTTCCCGACCGGTCACCCATCTTCTCTTAACTGCTCGGCTTTCTTCTTCAAGAAGCTGGTAATAGTCAGCGGCATCTTTTAATTGTACAACCATTTTGGCTATTCTTTACTTGCTCTCGCAATGTGCGGCCTATTCGGCCCTTAACTCTCCGGCCGCCTTTAGAGCGGCCGCATTGCTACTCCTTGCCAGCTCCTTGGCTCGGGCCAGCTCCGCCCGAAGGGTCTCCACAGTGCCAGATACTATCATCATGCTCCTCTTATTATGTGACGATAACCAGAGAAATTACTCACCATGTGCCTCATCAAGCCGCTGGTTGACAAGTACGATATCGGCATCGGCCGCATCAAGTTGCCGCTTTAGCTCGGTAAACCCATCAGTTCGGCTAGCCACCGTAGCCTCAGCCACCTACACATAAAGGCAGTAGGGTTATTACCCGGGAATATGATCCTCGGGTTGCCGCCGCTCTCGATGACAACTAGAGTCTCAGGGGCTACTATCTACATAGGGCACACCTAATGTGTGCGGTACTATCAAAATCATACACTATTTCACGTACCTCAAAGCCCTTCAGCAGACTCATAAAGGCTTCGTGCAAACCGCTTTCAGCGGATGAAATCCTTTCAATTACCGTGCCCATTAGCGTATGATGCGCTTCTGAGACGGTCGCTTGCCCCAGAAGATCCTTCAGCACGTCCGACCATACACTGTATAGTTCCTGACCCTTTCTGCCGCTCTCCTTAGAAGCCGGATACTGGGGATTGCGGGTAACTAAAGGGTTATCCTCTGGCCTTGGTGCATCCAGATATATCCTCCGCGACGACACTTCAGGGTCGCCCGCCTCTGGAGGTGGGGTGTCAGGGGGAGGCGTTTTGCTCTCCATCATCTCCGGAAGGAGATCCCCCCAAGACGAGCTCTATCAAGAAGGGCTACGATCCGGGCTACAATTTATAGGCATCGGTTATTGTCTTCGGAAGTAAGGTAGGATATTTTCACTATTAAGTACTTTTCGATTACTTACAGCTCGGTAGAGGGCTGACCCCCGCGCCGACATTGTGCGGCAAGAATACCCTCTAAGGCAGGACCCTCTGACGAAGATTTCTTCTCCCGTTTGGAAACCTTAGTTTTCAGATCTTCAGAGGTAGTCCTCTTCCTTCCCCGGGGAGAGAGAATGCAGATTCTTCCCCTTGGTTATCCTCCCTCGTAGAGGCGCTCAGTCCCTCGGTTGGAATAAGTAGCGAGTGAGGCCCGCTTTCGCCCTCTTTATTCCCCCCTTCATCTTCCTTTGAGGGCACTAGATAAGGTGCCGGCTCGAGCATCTTTTCTAGCACCGGATTGTCCAAGCCCTCAGGAAGGGGGGCCGAACACCTGATCATCTTCGCCTTTGTTATCCAGTCCTGGTCAAAGAGCGACTCTTCAGAATGATGTCATGATAAATAAAAGGACGGCAGGTTCGGCCATGGGATTACTTACTTGGGAAGCAGGGCGGTTGCAGCTCAAACCCACGTCCTTAGAGGTGTCCGGACACTTTATTTGGGGTCCAGAGAACGATTTGTACATTTCTTCGAGCATCATGCCGAGGAAATGTTGAATAGCTCGTGGTCCCTCCGGGTTGAATTCCCACATACGGAGGGGCCGGCGTTTACAAGGCTGGACTCGACAAACTAGCATAACTTGCGTTACCTTAACCAGACCGAAATCTCTCTCAAAGAGATCTTGGATACGGCTCTGCAATATTGGCATGTCCTTTGCTGGACCCCAGCTCAGCCCCCTGCTGATCCATGACATCAGTTGCGGTGGGGGGCCCGAGCGAAAGGTGGGGACGACTACCCACTTGGCACTTCGGGGAGCTGTGATGTAAAACCACTCCCGCTGCCACAATCCGGACACCTCTGGGAAGGATCCCTCTGGCCATGGAGCATCAACGATTTTTCTTATTAAAGCACCTCCGCACTCTGCCTGCCGCCCCTCGATCATCTTCGGCTTCACATCGAAGGTCTTGAGCCATAGACCTAAGTGAGGGGTAATGCGGAGGAAGGCCTCACATACGACAATAAATAACGAGATGTGAAGAAGGGAGTCTGGGGCTAGATCATGGAAATCAGCCCATAATAGAACATAAGACCCCTGACAGAGGGATCCAGAGCGAGGCGTAGTCCTCGGAGAAGTGGGAGATGAACACGACACTCTCGGTGGGTTCGGGAGTAGGGACGACCTGCCCTCGGGCAGGCAATCTATGTGAAACTTCGGCGGTTACATATCTGGCCTCTCTCAGCTTCTTGATGTCCTCCTCTATTACAAAGGAGGGCATCCACCGACCTTGAAGGTTGGAACCGGACATAGCTGAAGGTCCGAAGCGCCTGACTTGAGCTTTGGGTGTTAGAAGTCGAGGCCGGGGGAAGTATTCGATTGAGCACGGGAGGGAGAAAGAAAAGGCCTTGTCCTCGTTATAAAGGGGGTGAATATCAAGCGTCCTCCCCACGGCTGTTTGGGACTTGCCTAAAGATCTGGGAGTCATACCAACAGGCACAGTTGGGTTACCCATGTCTATATTGATGAGAATCCTGTGATAAGGGGAACACGATATCTGCTTTGACAAGACGTGTCAAGAAAACCGCCTTGCGATATGTGCGATGCTGGTTGAGAAAAACGGTTTGAATAATGACCCGGCCGTGGCGTGATGTCATGCTGGCAAAACGTGTCAGCAGATTAGATTTGTGGAAATATTATTCTCTCTACAGTGGTATGTGGAACTTATTTTTTAGGGCCGGACACTATTCTTGTCTTCAAACTCTTCCATGGAGTATTCGGAGGAGGAACCCACCTTGCAATGTCGAAGACAATACTGCGCGCCGGACTCATTGTCATTGAAGCTTGGTTCAGGGGCTATTGAGGGAGTCCTGGATTAGGGGGTCTCCGGACAGCCAGACTATATCCTTTGGCCGGACTGTTGGACTATGAAGATACAAGATTGAAGACTTCGTCCCGTGTCCGGATGGGACTCTACTTGGCGTGGAAGGCAAGCTAGGAAATGCGGATATGTATATCTCCTCCCTTGTAACCGACCTTGTGTAACCCTAGCCCCCTCCGGTGTCTATATAAACCGGAGGGTTTTAGTCTGTAGGACAACGTACAATCATACCATAGGCTAGCTTTTAGGGTTTAGCCTCTCTGATCTCATGGTAGATCAACTCTTGTAATACTCATATCATCAAGAATAATCAAGCAAGACGTAGGGTATTACCTCCATCAAGAGGGCCCGAACCTGGGTAAACATCATGTCCCCTGCCTCCTGTTACCATCCGCCTTAGACGCACAGTTCGGGACCCCCTACCTGAGATCCGCCGGTTTTGACACCAACACCCTATATGCCCAGTGTTTAGCTACCAGCCTATTTAAAGACCCAACAATTTCTGTTGGTATGATTGGCAGGCTTGTCAGGAGTACCATGAATCTGGCAAAGCCTATCGAGTATTCTGTCCAAACTGGATGGACCATCTTTGTTTCCTTTGAATGGCTTCTTCCGATGACTGGGTTTAGTGCCACTGAATCCGGCATTGACTGTCGTATCTTCGTTTTTTGCTTCGACGCTTGTGTTGGCTTCGTCGTGGCTTGCCGTTTCCGTCTCTGGCTTCAGAGGTGCCAGGGTTGCTAGTGTTGTTGCTTCTACGAGTGAGCCGACTGTCTTCTCCCATGCAAAAGTGGGTCATGAGTGCGGTAAGGGCTGCCATGGACTTAGGTTTTTCTTGGCCGAGATGACCGGGCGAGCCACTCGTCCCGAGCACTATGTTTAAAGGCCGCGAGGGCTTCGGTGTCCGGGCAGTCCACAATTTGGTTCTTTCTAATTATGAACCTGGTCCATAGCTTCCGGGCTGATTCTCCGGGTTGCTGGACTATGTGACTGAGGTCATCGGCGTCTGGATGCTGAACATAGGTACCTTGGAAGTTATCTCTAAAGGCATCTTCCAAGTCTTCCCAGCTACCAATAGAGTTTTTTGGGAGGCTGTTTAACCAGTGCCGAGCTGGTCCCTTTAATTTTAGCGGGAGGTACTTGATGGCGTGGAGATCATCACCACGAGCCATGTGGATATGGAGAAGAAAATATTCGATCCATACTGCGGGATCTGTCGTTCCATCATAGGATCCATACTGTGGGAATTGGTGCTCCATTACCTCGTCGGTGAAGCATAGGGGGTGTGCGGCGCCTCTGTATCGGGCGACATCACGATGCAGTTCGGATGAAGTCTGTTTGCGGTTTTCGGCCTGATTGAGGTTGTGCCTGCCATGCCAGGCCTGATGGCCGTCTTCGCACGTTGAAACTCGCCCCCTTGATCCATAGATCGATCTGGTTTGGCCTACTCTATTGTCCAGGTCCTGCCGTAGGTCGTAGGTGTATCTTGGAGCCGCTGTCTCTTTGCCTTTATGGCGAGGTGGTGCGGGTTGGTGTTCGGTGTAGGTTGCTGCTTTATCTCGCCCGCATGGTGGCCGGTCTGGTTCATCAGTACTGTCATGTCTTGACTGTATGGTCTCGACGGCCTTGTCGTCAAATTGTGGAAGTTACCGACGCTTCGAATAACTCTTAGTTGGACGTTGAAAGTCGTACTCTTCGGTAGCCAGGACTTGAGTCCATCTGTCGTTGAGTGTATCCTGCTAGGCTCGGAGCCGCCGCTGCTGATTTTTTAGAATTCTCGCAGTGGAGATTAGCTGGCGTTTAAAGCACTCCTACTCGAGTGGTTCCTCTGGCACGATGAAGTCTTCGTCGATGAGGCTCACACCATCTTCGGAGAGCGGTAGATAATTACTATCTTCCGAGTCCCCGTTCTCGACCGGGTCGTCGGGGTTGACTTGCCAACTCTCCCATGTCGTCTTGATTGGATGTGGGCTCGACGGGGGCTTCAGGCTCTTCGGCACCCTCTGGAGTGTCATCGTCTCCGGTGCCGGTATTACTGTCTTTGCCACGACACGATTTTGAGCGACGTCGCTGGCGTCGATGTTTCGGTGGTACCTCATCAGGTTTGTCCTCTACTGGATCTTTCCTGTTTGCATCTTCATCCTATTTGGGCGTTTCCACCATGTATACGTCATATGTGGAAGTGGTCGTCCAACGTCCGGTAATCGGCGGGTCTTAGCCTTGTTCGTCTCCGGCATCGTCGTCCATGCTGTCGATGTCTTCGGAGGCGTAATCCAGCATGTCGATTAAGTCTTCGATAGTGTCTATGAAGTGGGTGGTGGGTGGGACGTAAAATTCCCCGCTCTCAGCCCCTAGTCTGGGCTGGCGTAGTTCGGAAGTGATTCCTCTGTAATAGCAAGGGATCGCATTAAGTCCAAGGCCTCGTTTAAGAGCGAGGTTTGGACATGGAAGTGAGAGTCCGCGGGGCTAGCCGGGGTGAAAGCCTCCTGGCCCTGCCTACTTGGCGTGGACTTCGAGAGTTCGGATCTGGGGTCCGGGGGCAAGTCCGGGCTTTCAACGATAGGGGGAACCTGGACTGATTCCGAGTTCGTCGTGGACACGATCGCCTCCGGATCCTCGATAATGCGGTTGGAAACGCAGAGTCCGGTGGGCTTCACACTCCCATCTTTGGACTTGATGGTTTGCTCCGGATCTAAGGCTAGAGCGATGGCTGGGGCCGCGAACCCTTCGAATGTCAAGTCTCCTCGGATATCGGCTGAGAAGTCCTGGACTAAGGGGTCCTCGGGCGTCCCGCATGTTAGCCATGGGACGGACTGTTGGGCTATGAAGATACAAAGACCGAAGACTCTACCCATGCCCGGATGGGGCTCTCCTTGGCGTGGAAGGCAAGCTTGATGATCAAATATGAAGATTTCCTTTCTCTATAACCGACTTTTTGTAACCCTAGATCCCTCCGGTGCCTATATAAACCGGAGGGCTAGGTCCGTAGAGAGACAATCATAATGGTAGTCATACCGGCTAGACTTCTAGGGTTTAGCCATTACGATCTCGTGGTAGATCAACTCTTGTAATACTCATATTCATCAAGATCAATCAAGAAGGAAGTAGGGTATTACCTCTATAGAGAGGGCCCGAACCTGGGTAAACATTGTGTCCCATGTCTACTGTTACCATCAACCTTAGACGCACAGTTCGGGACCCCCTACCCGAGATCCGTCGGTTTTGACACCGACATTGGTGCTTTCATTGAGAGTTCCACTGTGCCGTCGTCAAAAGGGTCATGGCTCGCCTTGTCGTCAAGGAAAATATCACCTCCGGAGGAGCCCTAGCCTCAGGCCAAACCCTTCGGCTAGGCGGCTTCGTCATGACTACCGGTTCGGCCCTTAAGCCGACGATGACCTCTTGACTCATCGAAAATCATCTCCGCATTGAATCCGAATACGCCAAACGGATGGATCCGACAGAGTTATCGTCTTTAAACGAACTCCTAGATCGCATTGCCGCCTTGGGGGCCGCTACAGACTATGATCGGATTGGGCTTAAACTCGACCAGAGAGAAATTAAAACTTCGCCGATCACCCACCAGATCGAGGTAGTCGAGGAGCAAGACAACTCTTCCTCTATATTGAGGACGAACTATGTTTGGATACCTACCGGCAGAAAGACACGCCTTGTCCTCCGAACATAGAATCGAACGATAAGCTCAAAAAGTCAGTTGATATCCCGGAGCCCGAACTGCTAAGTCCGGGAGATCTTCAGACTCCGGATCGAAAATTGGGTTAGGGTTCGGATTTAAATCCACCCACCTATTGGGGAATGCAGTGATTTCAAAAATTTCCTATGCACACGCAAGATCATGGTGATGCATAGCAACGAGAGGGGAGAGTATTGTCCACGTACCCTCGTAGACCAGATGCGGAAGCGTTAGCACAACGTGGTTGATGTAGTCGTACGTCTTCACAATCCGACCGATCAAGTACCAAACGCACGACACCTCCGAGTTTTGCACACGTTCAACTCGATAATGTCCCTCGAACTCCGATCCAGCCAAGTGTTGAGGGAGAGTTTCGTCAGCACGACGGCATGGTGACGATGATGATGTTCTACCGACGTAGGGCTTCACCTAAGCACCGCTACGATATGATCGAGGTGGATTATGGTGGAGGGGGTACCGCACACGGCTAAGAGATCAAGAGATTAATTGTTGTGTCTATGGGGTGCCCCCTGGCCACGTATATAAAGGAGTGGAGGAGGGGGGAGAGGGCCGGCCCCTATGGCGTGCCCTGGAGGAGTCCTACTCCCACCGGGAGTAGGATTCCCCCCTTACAAGTAGTAGGAGTAGGAGTCAAGGCAAGGGAAGGGAGAAGAGAAGGAAGGAGGGGGCGCAGCCCCTCCCCTAGTCCAATTCGGACTAGGCCTTGGGGGGCGCCCAACCTCTCCTCTCTCTTTCCCCTAAAGTCCAATAAGGCCCATATACTCCCCGGCGAATTCCCGTAACTCTCCGGTACTCCGAAAAATACCCGAATCACTCGGAACCTTTCCGATGTCCGAATATAGTCGTCCAATATATCGATCTTTACGTCTCGACCATTTCGAGACTGCTCGTCATGTCCCCGATCTCATCCGGGACTCTGAACTCCTTCGGTACATCAAAACATATAAACTCATAATATAACTGTCATCGTAGCGTTAAGCATGCGGACCCTACGGGTTCGAGAACTATGTAGACATGACCGAGACACGTCTCCGGTCAATAACCAATAGCGGAACCTGGATGCTCATATTGGCTCCTACATATTCTACGAAGATCTTTATCGGTCAGACCGCATAACAACATACGTTGTTCCCTTTGTCATCGGTATGTTACTTGCCCGAGATTCGATCGTCGGTATCTCAATACCTAGTTCAATCTCATTACCGGCAAGTCTCTTTACTCGTTCTGTAATACATCATCTCGCAACTAACTCATTACTTGCAATGCTTGCAAGGCTTAGGTGATGTGCATTACCGAGAGGGCCCAGAGATACCTCTCCGACAATCGGAGTGACAAATCCTAATCTCGAAATACGTCAACCCAACAACTACCTTCGGAGACACCTATAGAGCACCTTTATAATCACCCAGTTACGTTGTGACGTTTGGTAGCACACAAAGTGTTCCTCCGGTAAACGGGAGGTGCATAATCTCATAGTCATAGGAACATGTATAAGTCATGAAGAAAGCAATAGCAACAAACTAAATGATCAAGTGCTAAGCTAACAGAATGGGTCAAGTCAATCACATCATTCTCCTAATGATGTGATCCCAGTAATCAAATGACAACTCATGTCTATGCCTAGGAAACTTAACCATCTTTGATTCAACGAGCTAGTCAATTAGAGGCATACTAGTGACATACTGTTTGTCTATGTATTCACACATGTATTATGTTTCCGGTTAATACAATTCTAGCATGAATAATAAACATTTATCATGATATAAGGAAATAAATAATAACTTTATTATTGCCTCTAGGGCATATTTCCTTCACCACCCACCCACACATACGCGGTCTCTTGAGCATACAACAACAATCTCAGGAAACGGTCCACCACTTCTGGGCCAGATTTCTCCTTGTCAAAAGACAAGATTAAAGATTGCCGCGACGGAGATGCGATCTCAGCGTTTCACAACAATTACATGGACGAGGGAATCCTCAACGCCATCAACCGCCGTCACATATTACAATTAGCTGACTTGGCAACTATCGTACAGAAGTACAGTGCAATGGAAAGCGCCTGGAAAACTCAGGCAGTTTGTTGGGAACCATCGGTCCTGAATCAACCCCTCGTTCAGACGAAAAGGGCGCACCCTCACGGCACGCCTGGACCAATAGTATAGAAATATAAGCCTGTTACGGGGCGTGGAACCATTCTGGAAGGATGGCTCGATGGGCCATGCAAAATACACACAACACCGGATAACATACCAACCCACAGCCTTAGGGCATTTTGGATACTCCGGCAAGTGGCCAAGAGCGGTGAGAATATCCTCACCAGGAATACCCCATAACAACACCCCCAGAAGACGATGACCCCAAGGTATTGACGGTCTTCGAGACATTCACTTCAAACAATAGGCGCAAAAGGGAATTCCGCGAACTCGCCGAAGTCTGCCAGATCGCAACAATAAACCCTTGGAACGACACGGCTATAAATTTCAATTCCGGCGATGAGCCAAAATACAGGACAATCCGAGCACCAGCCGCCTTGGTCCTCAGCCCAATCGTGGACGGCTTTCGGCTCACCAAGGTTCTTATGGACGGCAGCAGCGGACTAAACCTCATCTATGAGGATACACTCCACAAAATGGAAATAGACAGAAGCTGCATCGAGCAAAGCAACACGACCTTCCGAGGAATCATTCCTAGTTAAGAGGCACGATGTGCGGGAAAAATCACACTTGACATGGTATTCGGCACGCCGGAGAATTATCGGTCCGAAGAGATAACCTTCCAAGTGGCCCCTTTCAACAGCGGATATCACGCTCTCTTGGGGCGAGACGCATTTACACACTTCCAAGCTGTACCTCATTACAGATACATGAATCTTAAGATGCCTGGGCCCAATGGCATAATCACTCTCGCGAGTGATTCGGACATAGCACTCCGCGCCGAAAATAAAACCGCATCTCTGGCCCTCGAGGCATTATCTGAATCCCTCGCGGACGAAGAATTAATCGCACTACACTCCACGGTGGACAGGGACGATGTGGTCCTAGACAAACGGCCCAAATCCACCTCCTTCAAACTGGCAGAAGAAATAGTGAAATTTTAAGTCCATCCAACGGACCCCAAGAAGACAGCACCCTACAATTAGACCCAACAGTTGATGCCGCGCTATGGGAGTTCCTGCGCAAGAATTGGGATATATTCGCCTGGCTCCCTTCCGATATGCCATGAATCCCACGCAAGTTGGCTGAACACAGCCTCAATATATTGAAGGGATATAAACTGGCCAAGCAAACACTGCGGCGCTTTTCCGAACCCAAATGTCAAACTATGGGGGAGGAGCTAGCCAAACTAATCGAGGCCGAATTCATTAGAGAAATAAAACACCCGGACTGGCTCGCAAACCTGGTGATGGTACCAAAGCAAGATAAATCCTGGCGCCTATGCATCAATTTGAAAGACCACAATAAGGCTAGCCCCAAGGATCCCTTCCCCCTCCCCCGCATCGACCAGATCATTGATGCTACCGCAGGACATGACTCACTGTGCTTCCTCGATGCATATTCCGGATACCATCAAATTAAAATGAAGGAGTTCGATCAAGCCGCAACACCATTCAGTACCCCATATGGGCCATTCTGCTTCAACACCATGCCCTTCAGGCTCAAAAACGCCGGCACCACCTACCAACGCACGATTCAAACATGCCTGAAGAAACAGATCGGCAAGACAGTTGAAGCATACGTGGACGACATCGTCATCAAAAGAAGGCACGTTGAAACACTCATAGATGATTTACGTCTCACATTCGACAACCTCCGTGCATATGACATCAAGCTCATTCCGGAAAAGTGCGTTTTCGGCATCCCCGCGGGAAAACTGCTGGGCTTCATCGCTTCCAATAGAGGAATTGAAGCAAATCTAGCCAAAATCCGAGCTTTGTCTCAATTGGCTACGCCAATGGACCTTAAACAGGTCCAAAAACTCGCCGGTTGCGTGGCAGCTTTAAGCCGCTCTATTCCAGATAGGGAGAAAAGGCATTGCCACTCTATCGCCTTCTACGGCGCACCGATCACATTGAATAGACGGATGCGGCAATTGCCGGACTGGAAGAAATAAAAACCCTTATAGCAAGCAACCCAATCCTGGCCACGCCCAATGTCGGCGAACCCATGTTATTATACATATCGGCAGCACACCAGGTGGTGAGCACCATGCTCGTCGTTGAGCGAGAGCAAGATGGACACAAATTTACGCTTCAGAAGCCGGTATACTACGTATCCACTATCCTGACACCATGCAAGTCCCGGTACCCTCATTATCAAAAGATAGCATACACGGTCTTCATGGCATCCCGAAAGCTACGACACTACTTCCAAGAGTGTTCGATCATGGTGGCCTCTGAAGTACCACTCAATGACATAATAAACAACCGTGATGCCACGGGCCGGATTGCCAGATGGGTCATTGAGCTCCTTCCATTGGCATAACATACAAACCGCGTTGAACCATTAAATCCCAAGTACTGGCTGACTTCGTCGCCGAATGGACAATGGCCGACCTCCCTAAAGAGTACGGCACATATTTCAATTGGGTTATGTATTTTGATGGTTCCAAAATGCTGGCAGGGCTAGGAGCGGGCGTCGTTTTAACGTCCCCCACTGGAGACATCGTCCAATACGTACTCCAAATATTATACACAGACTCCAACAACGCAACCGAATATGAGGCCTTATTGCATGGTCTTCGGATGGCCGTCTCCATGGGCATACAACACCTGGAAGTGTGCTGGGACTCAAACTTTGCAATATCACAAATAAATGGAGACTTCGATGCCAAAGATCCAAATATGGCAGTGTATCATAATGCCGCCCTAAAAATGTCGGCCCGGTTCGAGGGGCTCGAGTTTCATCATGTGGCCCGAGAAAGTAATCAAGTAGCAGACGTCCTTGCTTGCATCGGCGCCAAGCGTGACCCCGTCCCACCTAACATTTTTCTGGAAAAGCTTTTTAAGCCATCCGTGGTGTGGCAAGGGGAGAGCGACAATACCAGTCTGGACCCGAACACAACCCCAGATTCCGAATACGCCGATATCATCGGGGGCTCAGCCACCGAAATAACACCGTCGGCCCATCTCATTATGGCAGTCATTGCCCCATGCACCAAACCTTTCTTCGCCTACCTCAATAGGAAGGAACTCCCTGAGGATCAGAATGAGGCATGCCGCATTATCCGGCATGCGAAGGCCTACAAGGTTCATGACGCAGAGCTCTACAAGAAAAGCGTTACCGGATTCCTTCAAAGATGTATCTCTGAGGAAGAGGGGTGGCAACTCCTGGCTGAAATTCATGCCAGTCTCGGCGAGCACCACGCCGCAACTCGGGCCCTTGTTAGCAAGGCCTTCCGTACATGTTTTTATTGGCCGACGGCCTGAGCAGATGCATAGGACCTTGTCCAACGTTGCGTTGGATGCCAACTCTTCGCCAACCAAAGCCATATGCCGCCCACCGCCTTACAAACAATCCCCATCACTTGGCCTTTCGCGGTCTGGGGGCTTGATATGGTCGGACCCCTTAAAGGGGGAAGCCATAAGAAAAAGTATCTGCTGGTCATGGTGGATAAATTACCAAGTGGATAGAGGCCAAACCAGTTAAAACGGTCGAGTCCGGGCCGGTGATAGAATTCATATGCGGTGTTGTACACCGTTATGGTGTTCCACATAGCATCGTCACCGATAGCGACTCCAATTTCATAGCCGATGAGGTGAAAAACTCGTGTGCTAATCTGGGAATCAAACTCGATTACGCATCTATCTATCATCCAAAAATAAACTACCAAGTCGAATGAGCCAATGGTCTTATTATGAGCGGCATCACGCCTAGACTAGTGCGGTCTTTAAAAGAATCAGACAAGCATTGGGTTCAGGAGCTCGACTCCGTACTCTAGGGGCTGCAGACCACGCCCAATCGTACTACCGGATATACACCTTTATTCATGGTGTACGACGCAGAGGCAGTGTTACCCTGCAACATTATTCATGACTCACCTCGAGTGCGCATGTACGAAGAAAGATAAGCCAAGCTTGATCGGCAGGACAGCTTAGATGCCCTCGAGGAGGAGCGTGACATCGCAAAAGCCCGTTCCGCGTTTTATCAATAGTAGGCTCGCAGGTATCAAAGCAAAGAAGTGTGGGCCAAGACTTACAATGTTGGCGAACTCGTTCTACGCCTGCCGGAGAAGAAAAAGGACAAAATCAAGCCCAAGTGGGAGGGTCCCATCATCATTGACGATGTTCTCACCGGAGGGGCGTACCGCCTGTGGGATGCGTCAGACAATCGCTTAGAGCCGAACCCCTAGAATGCGGCCAGACTCCCACGATTCTATGCCTAGCACCGAACTCTGTGTTCGTCTCCTTCCTCCTGTTGTTTCCTTCATTTTTTCTCTCTCTTTTCGTTTTTTCTCTTTAGCTTTAAAAAGCTTTCGCGCGGCTAGACCGTGCACCCCTGACGCATACATCTTCAAATATGTACGTCCATTATACCTGGGGGACCTCTTGGACAGAAGCTTGCTATTATTATTTTCCGAGCATTAAGCTCATCACATATGCGTCTTTTCCCATATGTACCTTTTCTTTGCCATTATATGCATCAATATGACTTAAGTTTTGGCCAAGCTGGGTTGCCTGGCTCCTGTTCTTATGCCCTACGTTCCTGTTAATTCGGCTAGGGCATAAAGGGAGCACCTCTGCGATTGTTACTGCCAGGTCATCCGGATGTCTACACTACAAAAAAATACACTTCCATGATGATACATGTTTGTCACAGTAGGTCACGTTTTCTGTCATGCATGTACATCCATGACAAATTTATGACAGAATTGTCGGGTGGTAGGTGCGACATATGCCAGCGGGTGGCTTATCATTGTGGGGGCCAGTAAGACGTCGCCGGTGCTTAGAAGCGGGATGAGGCGATGACATGCACGCCAGCGAATCTTACCCAGCTTCGGGGCTCTCTGTGGAGATAACACCCCTAGTGCTGCTCTGCGGGGTCTCCGCGTGATCGCTATATGAACAAGTAGCTACACGATGCTCCTTGAGCTGTTTTGTGAGGAGAAGAAGTAAAGCACGGCTAGCCCTCCTCCCCTCTCTATGTGGTGTCTAGAACTAGCTTGGATCAACCCTTTGCATGGGTGTCCCGGGGGGTTTATATAGGCCTACCCCCTGGGGGTACAATGGTAATCCAGCTGGGCGTGGGGCCCAACCGTTTGTGTCTACACTCGCCGGCTTCTGCGCCGGCTGCTGGGTCCCGCCAGCTGCTGGGTCCCGCCGGCTACCGGCTCCTTGGTCGACAGGTAGGCCCCACTTTCATGGGCCTTGTCGGTAGCTGGTTACTGTTACTCAATCCTGGTGACGAGGGCTTCGCCGAGGTGGGTGTGGCTATAGTGCCGCCGTCCGGCGGGTGATCGCTGTAGCCTTACCGCGTCTTGTCTCCTTAATGGGGCGTCTCCTTCGAGGAAGGTGGCAAGCCGGCTGTGGGGAGCCGGCTCTGTCTTGGGCCGACTGGGGGAGGCCTGGCCGCCTTTGGGTGTCTCTCTGCCTGAAGGGGCCCACCGCCCGTGGGCCGCACTGGCAGCCTGTCATGGATGACATCAGGGTCAACGTGGCAACAGTGCCGCGCCAGACGGGTCATGGTCACCCGTACGGCGCACTGTGCCAGGCGTGCTCCGAGATTCGGGGGTGGCAGGCTTTACTGTGGCAACGCCCCGTCACATCGCCGTTATATAGATGCAGACTTCGAGGGAACAATCTTGACCGCTTTGTGGGAGCCGGCTTCTTGGAGTCGGCCTTCTCGCGGCCGGCTTCTCGGAGCCGGCCCTCCCGCGGCTTTTTTCATGAGGGCTAAAGTCGGGTCGCCTTCCCACAGCCAGCCTGGGAGTCAGCCGGCAAGGGGAAGGCGGCCCCACGTCTTGGATTCTTGAGGGCCTGATTGGCTTGTAATTTTTTCAGAAGGGCCAAGGGGAGCCGGCTAGGCTACCCGTGGTCATTTACTCCGACAGTAGTCCCCGAAGCTAATCGAGCTTCGAGGCTGACAAAGGGACGAGAAGCTTGGTCAGCTTCCTATCCTGACGGGCCGGCTTTGCTTGTGCGCGCCGCCTTCGGAAAGCCCCGTTCCTCGTAAGCGGGAACGCGGGTTGGCCTGCGAGCTGACCGCGCACCTTCACGCGGGCCACGTGGCAAGGAAATCCTGCCAACGCACGCGCGCGACGGGATGCCGCCGCAGGCCCGGGCCCGCCACTGACAGGCCTCGGCCCGAGCGCGAATCTTCTGCGGCCCACACGGACCGCTCGCTTCCCCGCGGCGGTTTTATTATGCCATCAGGGCGCAGTAATTGCGGGACATGGGGGAGTGGGAGCAGTTGATCCCCACGTCCCCCCACGCCACGCCTCCTCGGCTCCGCCGCACGGTCTATGAGTAGGGGGAGGAGGGGGAGCGGCAGAGGCTCGCACACTCTCCCTCGCTCCGCCCCTTCTCGCCTTCCTTCTACGTCCTTCTGCCATCGCAGCAACCCATTGCCGCGCCGTTCCGCCGCCGGACCTCTCGGCTCCCTTGGTCCCGCCGTAGTGGGGTCGTGCATGTCTCTGTCGTCGCATCATCTTGCTCCTCGTCGCGTCGGTCCCATGGCGCTGTCGAGCTCGTGGGATGGCTCCAACGTCCACGAGGACCACGTCGAGTTCCTCCGCCGGACGCAGCGCCTACCGGGCGAGAACTTCATGCGGGTTCGTCAAGCGCCGGTGAGGGAGATTTCGCCGGCACCGGAGGAGGGCGAGTGGGTGATCTTCCGCACGCACTGCCTGCACGGCTTCGGCCTCCCGGCGAGCGGATTCCTTCGAGCCTTCCTTGAATTCTACCACCTCCAGCCGCATCACCTCACGCCCAACGCGGTGATGCTGCTGTCGGCTTTCATCACCCTGTGCGAGGGCTTTCTTGGGGTCCTCCCCACGCTCGAGCTCTGGGGGGAATTCTTCCAGAGCAAGCTCGGCACCATCGTCGCGGGCGTGCCCGCCCCCTGCGGAGCCTTCATTGCCATGAGGCGGGCGAGCGAGAACAATCCGTTCCTGCCCATCCCGCTGATCCAGTCGGTGAAGCTCTGGCAGAAGTCCTACTTTTACGTGAGGAACGTCGCCTTGCAAGGCGACTACGTCAATCTGCCGGCTTACGTAGTCGGCCCGCCAGCTGGGAGGCAACCTTCGTGGAGCTACCGGGCCAGGTCGCTGTCTCAGGCCGGGAACGCAGCCGTCTCCTGGCTCCGGGTGATGATCCAGTCGGAGGGCCTGAATGGAGCCGACTTGGTGGCCGCCTTCGTGGAGCGCCGGGTACTTCCGCTCCAAGGCCGGCCTCACATGATTTGCCAGATGAGCGGCCGCTTCGACCCATGCCGGCTGAGCACCAGGGAGGTGCCTCATGCAGAGGTGTCTTACATGGTGAACTACATCTCCAACTGCAAGCTCGCCGAGGACTGGCGATACGGCAAGGAGCCGTATTCACGCGCCAACCCTCCGCCTGCCGTAAGTTTTTCTTATTTTCTTCCTTTTTGTAGCCGGCCTCATGATAGCCGACCTTTGATCAGTTGGTTTTCCTTTAGCAGAACCCTGTTCTTCCGCCGACAGCCGGGGCCGCAGGGGTAGAGCGTCAACTCCTCCCCGACCGCACGGTGGACGACGCCAACGATTCGGACCTGGGAGCGGCCTCCATGGAAGACGCCATCGTGGGGGAAGGCGAAGAGGCCGGAGGCGCCGGGCTTGGGGCCGGCTTCGAGGACTGGCCGAACGACGACGAGGTCGAATCTGCCCCGCACCGCCAGCCGGCGCTTGATCATCAAGGCACGGGCCCGTCTGCTGCGCCGGCTGCCCGTGGCGGCGTGTAGAAGCGCCGGGCCGCGTCGACCTTCTTCGGCAGCCGGCCGAAGAAATCCAAGGCTTCTACGGTGGCGACCAAGCGGGATGAGGCGGCCGTGAAGGCGGCCCGCTTCCACATGGCGGTGAAACAGCCGCTGGCGATCTCGGCGTAAGTCGTCGAACGTCTTGTGTATATATATTTTTTGTTGTCCTTTTAGATTGAAGCTCTTCTAAACCTTGCTTTGCTTGCCGGGTAGGGCACCGCTTTCCCTTGAGCGGGGTCCCGGCGGCTCTGTAGTCGGGCCGACTGGAGGGTCTTCAGGCTCCCGCCGCGTGGATCCCCGCGCCGACCTTAAGGAGGCCACGGAGCGGAATGCACGGGAGGCGCGGGAGGAGCGGGAGGCGGCAGAGCGAAGGACCGCCCAGGCGGCGATGGAGCAGGCCGACGCGGCGGCCAAGGCCTGGGCGGAGGCGGCAGCCGAGGAGACGGAGGCGGAGGCCTCGCACAACCAGCCTCCGCTGCTCGTCGTTCCCCTCCGCGCCGTAGCCCCCGACATCCCCGTGCCCCCGTCGGAGGAGGTCGACCAAGACCCGCCAGTGATGGAGAGGAGGGAGGACCACGTGATCTTCATGGAGGAGGCGTCGCAGGCGGTGCCGACTAGAGCGGGCCAAAGCGGCCAATCAGCCGCGGCGCCAGAGCAGCCGGCCAGGGGCGAGCTGGAGGCAGGGGCCGGCCTCGAGGTGCAGCCAGCATTGCGCCGGCGCACAGGGGGAGGCACCTCCGCACCGGAGCCGCACCGAGCCGCGGTCGCCAGCCAGACGGTGGAGGCCCTGGAGGCGGCCAGCGTCAGCACGTCCGAGTGGACTCCCAGCGGGGGGACGGGCGAGCTGAACGCAGCGGCCCAGGAGGTCTGGAACCGGATTCAAGCCCAGGCCGCCTAGCTACAGCGATACACCCAAGAGTTCCTCGCGACACGGGCCGTCATCCGGTTGAGTCTTCTGGCCTTGGTTGTTTTGCTCTTTTTTATTTCTTTCTTGGGGGCGCGTCAGTGCACCCACTGGGTGTAGTCCCCGAGTTCCGAGTCGGCTGCTGCGCAGGTGGCTTGGAACTTACTAGGTCCTGACAACTGTCTTATTCTCGCCTCTTGTCTGATCTTCCAGGACTATCATAACCTCCACGCTGCTGCCTTCAACTCCCAGGCTCAGGAGCTGGGCCGGAGAACCGAAGACCTGACCAGCAGCCGGAGTGCGTGCTTGGTTTTGTTCATCTCCTGTGGGGGCGTGTCAGCGCACCCACTGGGTGTAGTCCCCGAGATTCGGGCCGACTGCTAAGCAGCCGGGTCGGATCTTTCTCGACGACTTCTTCCTTATTGATTTTTCCTTTGTCTTCATGCTTGCAGGAGCCAATGCCGACTTGAGGGGGCAGCTCAGCGTGGCCCACGCCACCCTTCGTGCCAAGGAAGCCGAGTACAACGCCTTGGTCCTAGAGCATGACCACCTTGTCAAGAAGTTGGCTGACCAGGAGGAGAGCCACAAGGCGGCCCTAAAGAAGGCGTGGGACAGCAAGGACGCCCTGAAGGCCGAGTTCGAGACTGAAGCAGCAGGCTGGGCTGAGGCGAAGCAGGCGCTGAGCGAGGGCTTCGGTCATATCGAGGATCTAATCGATGGTAAGCCGCCTTCTTCACTCCTTGCTTGCCCCTTGATCCCTAATTTGTGTTCTGACTTGTGCTGCTTTTTGTTCTCTGTGCAGACTACTTTCCCGTCTACTCCGTCTTCGCCACCCAAACCATCGAGGCCCAGCACGAGGCGCGCCAGCAGGCGGGGGCTGAAATCGCGCCGGACGCGAGCCGAACGCTTGAGGAGCAACTCTTGGTGGTCCAAGCCCAGATGCAGCCGGCTCACCATATGCTTCGCCGCCTCCAGCGCGCCGGGCGCAGGTGCTGGCCGCCCTCTGGCTAGGCGAGACAATTCCCCGCACCCCGAGTCGGACTGCCGACTGGCTGGAGGTTGCGGTTGGCCGCTTCGAGGCCTGGAAGGCATCGGCAGCCCAGCTTGGAGCTGGGCGGGCGCTGGAGTTCGTCCGGGCCTGGTATCCGGGGCTGAACCTGGACCAGCTGCGCACCTGGCGGCTGGAGGCCGACGAGGAGATGGAGGAGGTGCGGCCGGCTATCGCTTAGCGCGCTTCGACAATCGCCGAGTGCACTGACATCAGCGTCTTCGCTCCTGAAATTAATGACGATGGCGTTGCCCAGCCGGAGGAGTGGTTCGGGCTGACCCGGCAGCGGGTGAGGACTCGGCAGAGGAGATCGCCTCCACCGATGAAGGCGAAGACAACGAAGGAGAGGAAGGCAAAGACGTTGAGGCGGCTGGTAAAGCGGTCAGCCAGCCTCAGCCTGACCATGCTTCCAGCAACGAGGCGCATGCTAGCGCGCCCTCTGGGAGAGGCGGTGATCATGCCGAGGTTCATCAGCCGGCCACTCCTCCAGCCGGCACTGCCGTCTCCACCGACCTGCCCGACTCGCCAGTCGCTCCCCTGGCGTAATCTGCCGTCCTTGTTTTTCCTGCTTGTTATCCTTTGAAAAGTTTTTATTAAACTTGTGCAGTTCCACCCACTGGGGGTGTGTTCGAACTATGTTGAATGCTGGCCTTTTGAAGGTCTTTTGTGTAAATATGATTGTGTGCGTGTTTGGTTTCCATTCGTGTATGCTTTTTATCCTTAGGCTGTTTCCTTTGCCGCCTTCCCCTTTTTGGAACGCAAGTACTCGAGCTTTCTTAGATTGAAGCGAGGTGAATGGAAGCCGGCTGGCCGGCTACTCTGTTAGTCGGTCGGTGGTGGGAAAAGAAACTAGCTTTTGTTATATTAGTCCGTTAGTCCCTAGCCGTTTTTCGTGTGGGCGTCCTTTCCTGCCTTTAACTCTTGCCAGCCGGAGAGCAGGTTCTTCGAACTGCGACTTTTGGCAAGAGAAGGCTTGGGTGCCGGCACACTACTTGTCTGGCCGCGGGTAGGACTTCTAATATAACTCTAGGCGGCCAGTCCCCGGGCCGACTAGTCGAACCCGGTGCCGGACGAAAAAAGTAAATGTGATGACAAGGTCATAAGCATGATATTCTTCATTCAGAGATAAAAGATGGCAGTCCCCGATCTCTCCTTGGGGGGCCTATTGTCTTGTACTTAGTACAAAAGTTGGCATGATACATACTGCATTTCAACTGTAAAATCTTCGGAGGAGGTTGGCGTTCCATGGTCGTTCCGACTCCTTGCCGGAGTCATCTCTCTTTCGTGCCTTTGGCTTCTGCGCGTGGATCAGGTAGTAGGAGTCGTTGCCTAAAGCTCTGCTGATGACGAAGGGGCCCTCCCAAGGGGCCGAGAGCTTGTGCTGGCCGGCTGTTCGCTGGATCAGCCGGAGCACAAGATCACCCTCTTGGAAGGATCTTGGCTTGACCTTCCAGCTGTGGTAGCGGCGCAGGCCCTGCTGATAGATGGCGGACCGGCTAAGGGCTAACAGCCGGCCTTCTTCCAGCAGGTCGACATCGTCTTCTCGTGCTTCCTTGGCCTCCGCCTCTGTGTACATGGTTACCCGAGGCGAGTCGAACTTGATGTCAGTTGGGATGACCGCCTCGGCACCATACACGAGGAAGAAAGGAGTGAAGCCGGTTGACTTGTTTGGGGTAGTGCGCAGACTCCAGAGGACGGCCGACAGCTCATCGAGCCAACAGCCGGCCGAACACTCCAGTGGTACGACCAATCGGGGTTTGATGCCGGAAAGGATGAGGCCGTTGGCTCGCTCGACCTGGCCGTTTGACTGCGGGTGGGCAATGGACGCCAAGTCCAACCGGATGCCTTGCGTCACGCAGAAACATGCCAAGGCTCCCTTGGCGAAATTCGTGCCATTGTCGGTGATGATGCTGTGTGGCATGCCATACCAAGTTGTTATTTCTGCGATAAATGTCACGGCAGTCGACCCATTCAGCTTCTTGACCGGCTTTGCTTCAATCCATTTGGTGAATTTGTCTACAGCGCTAAGCAGATGTGTCATGCCGCCGCACGCCGTCTTCAATGGGCCCACCATGTCCAGTCCCCAAACGGCGAAGGGCCAAGTGAGGGGAATGGTCTTGAGTGCTGAAGCCGGCATGTGTTGCTTGGAGCTGAAGAGTTGGCACCCTTTGCAATGTTTAACTAACTCCTTGGCGTCATCCAAAGCAGTCGGCCAAAAGAAACCATGGCGGAAAGCTTTGGCAACGAGTGATCTTGAGGCCGCATGGTGGCCGCATTCTCCTTGGTGGATGTCTCTGAGGATTGCAATGCCCTTCTCTTGCTCGACGCATCGCTGGAGGACTCCAGTGACACTGCGCTTGATGAGCTCTCTGTTGACGATAGTGTATGCTCCGGCTCGGCGTTGGACTTATCTTGCCTCTGTTTCGTCAGCCGGCAGATCTTGGTTTATTAGGAAGTTGAGGATGGACTAAGCCCATGATGGAGCTGCGACTTCTTCTATTGCCAACACGGCTACTGCAACCAGGGCGGGTGGGCTGGGTGGTGAAATGCTGGAGTCGGCTGCCGCCTGCTGTGTTGGTGCAGTCTCCGGGCCGACTACCGCAGTCCCCGAGCCGGGTGCGGCAGTCCCCGGGTCGGGCGTAACTACGGAAGTCCCCGAGCCGCCTGCTGATGTCCCTTGGCCGACTATCGAAGTCCCCGGGTCACCCTCTTGGTTCTTCGAGCCGGTCCCGGCGGTATCGGGGTCAGGCGGCATGAAGATGGAATCGGACTCTAGAGACGGCTTGATAGACGGCTTGAGGAGGCGTTGTAGAGAGACATCGGTTGGTATTGCTTGCCGAGTGGAGCCTATTCGAGCCAGGGCATCAGCTGGCTCGTTGTCGGCTCGCGGCATGTGGAGGAACTCGCATCCTTCAAAATACCCACTGATCTGCTGAACAAGGAAGCGGTAGCTTGCCATATTTGCGTCCTTGGCATCCCAGTCGCCGGATGATTGCTGGACCACCAAGTCCAAGTCGCCATAACATAGGATCCGGCGAATGCCGAGCTCTTTGGCAAGCCGGAGCCCGTGTATGAGCGCCTCCTACTCGGCCACATTGTTGGAGGCGGCAAAGTGAATTTGCAGCGTGTATCTGAGCTTGTCGCCTTTGGGAGAGGTGAGGATGACACCGGCTCCCAAGTCGGTGCGCATCTTGGACCTATCGAAGTGCATGCGCCAGTGAGTGGAGTCGGGAGCTGGCGGCAGGTACTGGGTCTCAGCCCAATCGACGAGGAAATCGACCAATGCTTGGGACTTGATGGCGGTGCGAGGCTGGTCGAAGATCGTGTAAGGGGCCAGCTCGATGGCCCATTTCGCCACCCGGCCGGATGCATCCCGACTGCCTATGATCTCGGCCAACGGGGCGATGCATACAACCGTGATGGGATGCTCTTGGAAGTAGGGCTTCAGCTTCTTGGCGGCAAAGTACACGTCGTAGCACATCTTCTGGTAGTGCGGGTAGTTCTGCTTCGAGGTAGACAGCACCTCGCTCAAATAGTACACTGGCCTCTGGACCGGCTGTCCTCGGCCCTCTTCTGGGCGTTGGACTACGATGATGGTGCTGACCACCCGGCTGGTTGCGGCAATGTAGAGGAGCATGGGCTCTTTCTCAGTCGGCGCCGCTAGGACAGGCGGCGTGGCCAGCATCTTCTTCAGCTTGTGAAAGGCTTGGTCGGCTTGGTCATTCCAGTCGAAGTGAGTGGTCTTCTTCATGAGGCGGTAGAGGGGGAGAGCTTTCTCTCCGAGCCGGCTGATGAAGCGGTTCAGGGAGGCCAAGCATCCGGTGAACTTCTGGACGTCTCGAAGTTTGGTGGGAATCGCCATTCTGTCAATGGCCTTGATCTTTACTGGGTTGCGTTCGATGCCGCGTTCGGAAACCAGGAAGCCTAGGAGTTGGCCAGCTGGCACTCCAAACACGCATTTCTCGGGGTTGAGCTTGATTTGGAACCGGCGTAGGTTCTCAAATGTTTCCTTGAGGTCTTCCAGCAAGGTGCCGCGCTTCTGCGTCTTCACCACAATGTCATCTACGTAGACATGGGCATTTCTTCCGAGCTGCTTGAGGAGGCACTTCTGCATGCAATGCTGAAAAGTGGCACCGGCATTTCTCAAGCCGAATGTCATAGTCAGGTAGCAGAAGGCTCCGAATGGCGTGATGAAGGCGGTCTTCAGGCGGTCTGCCGGATCTAACTTTATCTGGTGCTATCCTGAGTACGCATCCAAGAAACTCAACAGCTCGCATCCGGCCGTGGAGTCTATCACTTGATCAATCCTTGGCAGGGCAAAGGGATCTTTGGGGCAGGCCTTGTTGAGGCTCGTGTAGTCTATGCACATGCGCCACTTGTTGTTCTTCTTTAGCACGAGGACCGGGTTGGCGAGCCATTCTGGAAAGAAAACTTCCATAATGAAGCCGGCTGCCAGAAGCCGGGCTATCTCTTCTCCTACAATCCTCCTTTTCTCCTCCGACAGTCGGCGGAGGGGTTGTTTGACTGGTTTTGCATCTTCTCGGACGTGTAGCTTGTGCTCGGCGAATTCCTTCGGAACACCCGGCATGTCCTTGGGGGACCATGCAAAGATGTCCTGATTCTCACGAAGGAAATCGGCGAGCTCGCTTTCCTATTTGCTGTTTAGGTTTGCCCCGATGACGGCAAACCTCTCTGGGTGCTCGGGGTCAAGAGGTATCTTCTTCGTCTCCTTGGCCAGCTGGAAAGATCCTTGGGCATCATACTCCTTGGGATCGGGGGACAAGGCCGACTGTTTGCCGGCCATGGCCATGACTCGGTCCAACATCTTCTTTTCTTCGGCTATCACAAGTGACTCGGCTAGCCGGCTGCTGGCTGCTGCGCACTCGGAAGATTTCTTGTAATCGCCGGCTATGGTGATGATGCCTTTGGTGCTCGGCATCTTCATCTTGAGGTAAGCATAGTGGGGAACAGCCATGAACATGGCCAAGGCGGGTCGGCCAAGCAATGCATGGTAGGGGCTCTCCAGGTCCACCACTTCAAACCAAATCGCCTCCCGGCAGAAATGCTCCTTGTCCCCGAAGAGTACATCAATCTTGATCTTGCCAATGGTGGCGCAGGACAGGCCGGGTACGATGCCATGGAACATAGTCCGAGTAGGCATGAGTTGCTTTGTCTTGACGTTCAGCTTCTCCAGGGTGTCACGGTACAGGATGTTGATGTTGCTCCCGCCGTCTATCAGCACGCGGGAGAAACGGGCGGCGCGTCTGTCCGTTGCAAGGGTCGCATCCAGAACCAACGTATAAGAGCCGGGAGATGGCATCACCTCTGGGTGGTCGGCCCGGCTCTAGCTGATAGGTTTTTCTGACCAGTGCATGTGCTCGGCAGGGTTGGCAGCGACCATGCTGACCTCCTGGTGCTCTCGGCGTCTGCCGCGCCGGTCTTCGGGCTGGCTTGTAAAGACGACATAGGCGGCATGCTCGTCGGGGAACTCATCGTGCACGGCTCCGACTACAGGCCGAGTGGTCGGCGGCGGCGGAGCCGGAGGCGGCGGACCGGCAGGCGGCGGTGGCGCGAGCCCTTCGCCTTTGGAGATTCAGGTGAGCCAATGGCATTTCGGGTTGTGTGGTTGGACGGCTTCGTGCCGCTGTGGAACTTGCATGGGGCGTCGAGAGTTTGCTCGTAGGAGAAGCCCGGCTGCCAAGCCGGCTTGCCGCCCCTCTGCTTCTTGGGTGCGGGCCGCCCTTCGGGCTGCTCGTCTTCGACTGTGGCCACCTGCCGACTGGTGGAGGACGGCACGGGGCCCTTGCGCTTGTGGTCGTTCTGGTGTGGGCGTCGGCCGGAATCCCCAGTCGGCGTCTTGGGCGCCGGGTTGAGTACTTTCCCGGACGCGTCTACCCGGAGCTCGGTCTTCATTGAGGAGTCGGCGGTGGTGTACTTATCCGCTATGTCCAGAAGCTCGTCGAGGGTAGTCGGCTCGTCGCAGAGAAGCTTGTGCTTGAGGAGGGTGCCTTCTCGGCACCCGGCAGTGAAGTATTCTATGGCTTGCACCTCGTGCACCCCTTCACAAGAGTTGCGGAGCTCGGTCCAACGCGTGAGGTAGTCGCGAGTGGACTCGGCGGGGCCTTGTACACACAAGGAGAGCTGTCTGGGCTTGGGAGTCCGCTTGTAGGTGCTGGTGAAGTTGCGGACGAAGGCTTCTGTGAAGTCTAGCCAACTGTTGATGATATACGGCTTGAGGCTGTTGAGCCAGGTCCGCGCCGTGCCTTGCAGCATGAGGAGCACGTACTTCACGGCAACGCGCCTGTTGCCGTTTGCTATGCTAACCGCCATGGAGTAGTCGATCAACCAATCCTCCGGCTTCACAGAGCTGTTGTACTTGGGCGTGTCTCTTGGGAGCGAGAACCCTTTGGGGAAAGGCTCGTCGCGGATGCGGGGGCCGAAGCAAGGCGGGCCGACATCATCTTCTTCTTCCAGCGCCAAGGATCGCGCTAGGCGGTCGATCCGATGGTGGGCGTCGTTCTCGTCGACTCCTTCACGGCGACCTAGTCGGCCGCTGAGAGTCGGATGCGCAACAGGCGGTGGGGTGGGATATCTCTCCCCACGGGCCTGAGGCGGAGGCGGGTTGCCCCGCCACTCCACGGCCCGGGGGTGGCCTTGGAGATTCGGGTTTGGCTTCGGCTGGCAGCCGGCTCTTTCTCGCGCTGCGCGCGTATTTTACCCGCAGACGGCGTCCGGGGCGTCGCGCCGTGATCTCGGCGCGGGAGAGGGCTTTCCGCGCGGGCGTCGGCTTCGTGCCGCTATGCGGCCGCATCGATTAGCTGCTGGATGCATCTGGTCATGTGGGGGAGTTCTTCGGCCCCCAATCCATCTAGCTCGTCTACGGCCGCCTGGGCGGCACGCAGGTTCTCGAGTGGAGTGGCGTAGACTGGGCAGTCGACTCCTAGTGTGTCGGCGATGGCAGCGCCGCGCTGCCTGACAACGCCGGCCCAGCTGGGCCCGCCTGGGGGCGGCGTGCCAAAGGCGGCGTGGTCGGCTTCGCGCCGGTGGGCCTCAGTGAGGCGTCTCATGGAAGCCAGCTTCCGACCCTCCGCGAGGAGGGCGAGGCGGCGAGCCTCCAGTGCTTCGGCATCGGCATCGGCCGGGAGGGGGATGGTTAAGTCGTGGGCCACCGCATGCGGGGCGTCGTGGGCGCTCTCGTCAGAAGCATCGCCGTGGCCGATGACCATCACCTCGGTGGTGACAGCGTCGCAGCCATCGGCCCGGGGAAGCGGGTCGTTGTAGATCGTTACATCGGTGGGGAAAGTGTCGAGTGAGGCCGTATCGGAGTCGACAGGCATCGGATCGGTGGAGCCGACCGACTCCAAGTCCACAGCAGGCTCGCCGGAGACATGGAGCTGGCCTAGGAGGTTGACGAGGTGGTCGGTGCCCGCATCGGAGGCGAGCTCGTCGGAGATGAGGGTCTTGTCGAGGAGATCGGCAAGGCCGCTCGCTGCGTAGACGTTGGTGACGCCTTGCAGCGCATCGTGGCAAGCGCCATCGGGCGTGCAGGGCTGGCTACGCTCGCTGGGGAGGAAGAGGGTTCCCGTCCAGAATAGGTCTCCGGACGACGGTGCACCTGGCCCCATGGTGGGCGCCAAATGTCGGGTGGTGGGTGCGACATATGCCAACGGGTGGCTTATCATTGTGGGAGCCAGTAAGACGTCGCCGGTGCCTGGAAGCGGGATGAGGCGAAGACATGCACGCCGGTGAATCTTACCCAGCTTCGGGGCTCTCCGTGTTGATAACACCCCTACTGTTGCTCTGCGGGGTCTCCGCATGATCGCTAGATGAACAAGTAGCTACACGATGCTCCTTGAGCTATTTTGTGAGGAGAAGAAGTAGAGCACGGCTAGCCCTCCTCCCCTCTCTATGTGGTGTCTAGAACTAGCTTGGATCAACCCTTTGCATGGGTGTCCCGGGGGGTTTATATAGGCCTACCCCCCGGGGGTACAATGGTAATCCAGCTGGGCGTGGGGCCCAACCGTCTGTGTCTACACTCGCTGGCTTCTGCGCCGGCTGCTGGGGCCCGCCGGCTGGTGGGTCCCGCCGGCTGCCGGCTCCTTGGTCGACAGGCAGGCCCCACTATCATGGGACTTGTCGACGGCTGGTTACTGTTACTCAATCCTGGTGACGAGGGCTTCGCCGAGGTGGGCGTGGCTACAGTGTCGCCGTCCGACGGGTGATCGCTGTAGCCTTACCGCGTCTTGTCTCCTTAATGGGGCGTCTCCTTCAAGGGAGGTGGCAAGCCAGCTGTGGGTAGCCGGCTCTGTCTTGGGCCGACTGGGGGAGGCCTAGCCGCCTTCGGGTGTCTCTCTGCCTGAAGGGGCCCACGGCCCATGGGCCGCACTGGCAGCCCGTCATGGATGACATCAGGGTCAACATGGCAACAGTGCCGCGCCGGACGGGTCATGGTCACCCATACGACGCACTATGCCAGGCGTGCTCCGGGATTCGGGGGTGGCAGGCTTTACTGTGGCCACGCCCCGTCACATCGCCGTTATGTGGATGCAGACTTCGAGGGAATGATCTTGACCGCTTTGTGGGAGCCGGCTTCTTGGACTCGGCCTTCTCGCGGCCGGCTTCTCGGAGCCGGCCCTCCCCCGGCTTTCTTCATGAGGGCTAAATTCGGGTCGCCTTCCGACAGCCGGCCTGGGAGGCAGCCGACAAGGGGAAGGCGGCCCCACGTCTTGGATTCTTGAGGGCCGGATTGGCTTGTAATTTTTTTAGAAGGGCCAAGGGGAGCCGGCTAGGCTACCCGTGGTCATTTACTCCGACAAGAATCAAGATAGTCATACCTGTGCTATCGTAGAAGTGTTCCATGACATTACCAAAATTATCATCACGGAAGTGTCCACTTCCATGACGATAAATCGCGCGTCACAGAAGTGCTTTCATCAAGGGTGACCGACACGTGGCTTCCAATGTAACAGAACGCCATTAAGCTATCAGGTCCAGTTTTGGATCCGATAACCCGTTAGCAGTCCGGACCTATGGGGATTTTCCACGTGTAAAATTCTGATTGGCTGACGGAAACACATGTCAGCTCCGCGTTGGCACAGGTGTCACTCATCCAATGGGCGAGATGCGCCTATGATATGTTGACACATGGATCGGCCCAAAAGTGGCCCATAAAGTTTAAATGGGCTGGCCCAACTAAGGGTCCACAAGATTTTGCGGTCCATAGTGGGCCACCCTAGCAAAAGGCCCACGAGATTTTGCGTATCATAATAGGCCGGCCCAGCTAAAGGCCCATGAGATTTTGCGGGCCATAATGGGATGGCCCAGCTAAAGGCCCACAAGATTTTGCAGACCATAATGGGCCGGCCCAGCTAAAGGCCCAACATTCTCAGTTAAGGCCCGTACAGCTAGTGTCAAATCGGCCTGTCAACGGCCTGTCCTAAACTTGTCATCATCACGGCCCATGGTCACTTCTGGCCAGTTAACAGTCCGCTAAGTATATGGGCCGAATTACGGCCCGGTGTATTTCCGGCCTGTTAAAGGTCCTGCTTCATTTGGGAAAACTTACGGGCCATTGAAACTTTCAGCCCATAAACGACCGTGAAGGATTTGGGTCATATTCGGCCATGTCCGACATTCGGCCTGTTAGAGGCCTGAGGGAGTCCTTGATTAGGGGTCTCCAGACAGCCGGACTAAATCCTTTGGCCGGACTGTTGGACTGTGAAGATACAAGATTGAAGATTTCGTCCCATGTCCGGATGGGACTCTCCTTGGTGTGGAAGGCAAGCTTGGCAATACGGATATGTAGATCTCCTCCCTTGTAACCGAATCTATGTAACCCTAGCCCCCTCCAGTGTCTATATAAACCGGAGGGTTTAGACCGTAGGACAACAACAATCATACCATAGGCTAGCTTCTAGGGTTTAGCCTCTATGATCTCATGGTAGATCAACTCTTGTAATACTCATATCATCAAGATCAATCAAGCAGGACATAGGGTATTACCTCCATCGAGAGGGCCCGAACCTGGGTAAACATCGTGTCCCCTGCCTCCTGTTACCATCCGCCTTAGACGCACAGTTCGGGACCCCCTACCCGAGATCCGCCGGTTTTGACACCGACATTGGTGCTTTCATTGAGAGTTCCATGTGCCGTCACCGTAAGGCTTGATGGCTCGTTCGATCATCGGTAACAATGCGGTCCAGTGTGAGGTTTTCCTCCCCGGGCAGATCTTCGTATTCGGCGGCGCACTGCGGGCCAACTTGCTTGGCCATCTGAAGCAGATCAAGAGCTACGCCCCTAGCCGTCAGGTCAGGTTCGGAAACTTAAACTACACTGCCGACATCCGCGGAGACTTGATCTTCGACGGATTCGAGCCCGTGTCAGGTGCGCCGCAAAATCACGACGAGCATCACATAACTCTGTCGTCGGACAGTGTTCGGGCGATCGCATGTGCCACTACTCCGGCCCCTAATCCGGAGCAAATTGCGCCATCCGAGGACGGGGGGATAGACCCCGCCATGGAGGCGGCACTCTCAGTGGAGATAGAACCGGATACTGACTTTACCCCTTACGAGAGCCGTGTTGCCAGACCATCGGACTCGTCCCCGACCACAGACTTCGAGCCGCCTGCATCCGTGCCCATCGAATTCGATTGGGCACTAATCACGGAGTTTACCTCCGCGAATATCTTTCAGCACTCACCTTTCGGCGATGTGCTAAATTCATTAAGGTCCCTCTCTTTGTCAGGAGAACCTTGGCTGAACTATGTCCGGCTAGAATGGGATGCGGACAACGAAGAAATTTGCTCCCCACCCACCACCCACTTAGTTGCCACTACCGACGATTTAACCGACATGCTAGACTGCGACTCCGAAGACATCGATGATATGGATGACGATGCAGGAGACGAACAGGAACAAGTGCCCACAGGGCGCTGGACAGCCACTTCATCACATGAGATATACATGGCGGATACACCCAAAGGAGGTAATGGAGACGAGACATCGGAGGATGACCCCTCCAAGAAGCAAACAAGGCGCCAACGTCAGCGGCGCCGCTCCAAGTCCCGCCATAGCAAAAACAGCGATAACAGCGCAAGAAAAATAACACTCCAGTCGACTCCAGAAGAAACGACGACCACATTGACCCGGTGGCAGAGCACGATGAAACTGCTAACGGCGAACATAGTACGGATCCGACGTTCGAACACGGCGACGACGAGGATAAACCTCATCAACCCCCTCTAGGGAGGAAAGCAGTCTGGACGAAGATGCACACATCATCCCGGAAACGCACTTGGTACAAGAGAACATCCGCAGAAGGCTTATTGCCACAGCGAGGAGTCTGAAGAAGCAGAAGCAAAGGCTTAATGCCGCACAAGATATGCTCAATAGCAGGTGGAACAAAGTGCTCGACAACGAAATATATGGTAGAAGTTACCACACAAAGAGCTATCCAAAGCACAAACTATTACCTGAATTCGACGATGAGGCCGTAGAGCCCACACAGCCGAAAAATAAAATGGCCAACCGGCCGGATCAACCACCTTATGGCCGCGATAGAGCGGCTAACAAGGCTGCACATAAGTCAACACACGATCTACGTGACGACTTGCGCCAAAAATCAAGTATGACGAGATCCATTTATGGATCTAGGAAGCGTGCTCCAGCACAAAACCGAATACTACAACCGTCCGAACGCCATGATACCTCCAAATACAGGGGTGCTGCACACCCCCTATGTTTCACCGATGAGGTGTTGGACCACGAATTTCTAGAAGGATTCAAACCAGTGAAAATAGAAGCGTACCACGGGATAACAGACCATGGGGTCTGGATTGAGGACTTCATCCTCCATATCCACATGGCTCGCGGAGACGATCTCCACGCCATCAAGTACTTGCCCCTCAAGCTTAAAGGACCAGCTCGGCACTGGCTGAAAAGCCTCCCCGAGAACTCAATTGGAAGTTGGGAGGAGCTAGAGGATGCTTTTCGGGCTAATTTTCAAGGGACCTATGTCTGACCTCTGGATGCAGACGATTTAAGTCATATCATTCAACAGCCCGGAGAGTCATCCCGAAAGCTTTGGAACAGGTTTCTCACTAAGAACCAAATCGTCGACTGCCCGAACACCGAAGCCGTAGCAGCTTTCAAGCACAGCGTCCGAGATGAATGGCTCGCCAGACACCTCGGCCAAGAAAAACCGAGAACAATGGCAGCCCTGACAAGCCTCATGACCCGCTTTTGCGCGGGCGAAGATAGTTGGTTAGCCCGCAGTAGCACCAGCGACCCAAGCTCATCTGAAGCTAGGGATGGCAATGGAAAACCACGACGTAGTAAAAACAAGCGTCAAAATAAAGAAGACAGCCCAGATAATACGGCGGTAAACGCCGGATTCAGGGGCTCTCTACCAGGTTAGCGGAAAAAGCCTTTCAGAGGCAGCAGAGATGGACCGTCCAGCCTAAACAAGATTCTAGACAAAGTATGTCAGATTCATGGCACCCCAGATAAACCTGTAAATCATACCCATAGAGAATGCTGGGTCTTCAAGCAGGTCGGTAAGCTAAACGCCGAACACAAGGGGAGGGAGACACCAAGCGAAGACGAGGATGAACCTCGCCAGCAAAGCACTGAAGGACAGAAAAAATTCCCACCAGAGGTTAAACCAGTAAACATGATCCACGTGACGAATCCCGTCACCCCTAAGTTCAACCCCTGGTTGGCCTGCCCGATCACTTTTGATCGCAAGGATCAGCCGACAAGCATCCGGCATGAAGGATTGGCTGCCTTGGTGTTAGACCCAATAATAAATGGATACCATCTCACACGAGTCCTTACGGACGGTGGCAGTGGTCTAAATCTGATATATCCGGACACAGTCCCAAAATGGGCATAGACCCGACAAAATCAGCCACAGTAATACTACCTTCAAGGGAGTAATACCAGGCCCAGAGGCCCGCTCCATGGGCTCTCTAGTACTAGAGGTTGTATTCGGTTCTCCTGACAACTTCCGAAGCGAACAGTTAACCTTCGAGATTGCTCCATTCTGAAGCAGCTATCAAGCACTACTCGGAAGAGCGGCTTTCGCTTGTTTTAATGCAGTACCGCATTACGCTTCACTCAAGCTTAAGATGCCCGGTCCATGTGGCACCATCACAGCTAGTGGAAATATTTAGCGTTCTCTACGCGCGGAAGAACGTGCGGTGGATTTAACAGCCGAGCACTAGACGGCCTCACCAACTAGAATAAATGACAGGTCGTCAAGACCCTGGACACGGTTAGACGAGTCCGGCGCATCACTAGATATACCTGAGATTGGTTTGATGGTTAAACCCTCATAGACGGTACCAGGGGCTTCCCGCGTGTAATCAGGGCTAGTTCGGCTCAACTTGACTTATGTTGAATTTTAATGGTTTATCGAGAATAACCAAAAAAAAATTGGCATGACAACTTTCACCTAAGTTCTTCTCTTTTACAGATGACAATCGTGCTGCACCCGTCCAGGACACGGCACAACGGAGACATAGGCGCAGATGTGCAGCAGGGACCCGCCCAAAGGTTTCTTTTCAGATTAAGACCCTACGGAAACCTTTTTTACTGTCTCTTGTTGTTCACATCCTCCGGATACTTACTACAGCCGAGAAGGAGGCTGACGTTATTGGAATTTCGCCACGTCAGAATATTGCACATACCTGGATACTCAGGGTTTATTTTTAAGGGCATTGTTCAGCCCGGAATATGTTCTAAAGACCGAATACCTTACGGAGTGTTCGGCATCGCGAGTTTGGCCTTATATGCATCAGCTGCGAATCATGTCTTTGGTCAAATGTTGGGTTTGCCCGGCTCCCGTGTTTTGCTACCTTACGTTCCGCTCTATCGGCTAAGGAGGCACCGGGAGAACTTCTGCGATTGTGCCCTGGTTCATCCTGATGAGCACCCCAGTAGAGAAAGCCAAAAACTGACTGTCATGATAAAGCACGAGACTGGTCAACCACTCGATGACTTAGCGGTATCTTCGGGATTACTCCGCATTAACAAATGGCCGTTTCCCGGTCATGTACATACGCGCACCGTATTCGGACGAGCGCGGAGGTACCAGGGGCTATATCGTAGCCCCACCATCAAACTCCTATGGCTAAGTGAAAGTGTTAAAGCAATATAGTCCGATTGCCTAGTTCGCTGCGCCACCACCTCCTTAATGGACCAAGACATTGGATCAAGTGTGAATACGCGTTTTTTGCGAACACCCCCGCATTATATGCGTGGGGGCTGAAGCCGACGACTGCAAACTTTCAGGCTATATACATAAACGGCCGCATAGGAGGCATCATAATACTTTCAGGCAAAAATATAAACACAACCTTCATAATCCAATAATTTTTTTACAATGGGAATACATGTCACTAGAACATAATATTCTTCGAGCACTGAGCAAGATTGAACCCAAAGCTAAGCACTTCTTGTGACACCCCAAAAATTTGGCCTTGTTTTATTAAATTAAAATTTTTGCCAGGATTTAAAACTTTGGATTTCTGAGCTCCATTTTGATTTTTTTTAAATCATTTTCTTCCCTGTTATGATGAGTTTTTCCCAAAGAGAAAACTTTTCAAATTTGTTATTGGACTTATTTAACCTCTCAAGAAAAACTTTCCTTTTATCAGTATAACTAATTAAATAAATAAGTTGCTTGCTCTTTATTTTCTTGAAAAAGGCTTTCTAGGTAAAATGGCCATATTTGAACTACAACCATTTGATAAATTCACTTAAAATTCCCATAAAAATTTGGAGATGTCATGTGATGATTTTAAATAACTTTTATGCAAAAATATATTTCATTCATGAAATATTTTGAGCCCTGCACTCAATTTTTCTTCTCTGGTCCAGAGTGCATTTTGCACTACAACCTATTTAAATATTTCTTTAACACTTCTACCAAAATTAAGGGAGGTCAGTAGGAGCATATTATTTCACTTTGTGCAAAAACCTATTTATGTTCTTTTAAAAATTTGAGTGGATCAACCTCATTTCCATTCTGGTTCAATTTGAGGATTTGTACAGCAACCACCATTTTAGTTGCTCCTATACCCTTAATTATTTCTCCTACTTGTAGTCCCCCATGTTAAACCCTTAAGTCCAAGAGCATGCACCTTTTGGATCATTTTTGGTTCATGAAATAATGCTATTTATTTCCTGTCCAGAATTGAAGTTTTGTAAAACTTGCACTAGCAAGTCTCCCCTTTTGTCCAACTAACCTCACCACTCTCTTTTGCATCTAAAGAGACCCCCATCTGGAGTTTTTGGCCACCCCTAGACCTGCCTAAGTGCATGTGGCATTTTGCCAAACACCTGGAGAGCATGACCAGTTCTGGCATGATTGTGGCATTACACTGTAAGCTTGCACCGTTGATCAAACAAGCATGTCCACTAGACTCCCCGTTGCTCCTAACCTCGATCTGGTAAACCCCACCCTCACCTGCGACCTGTAGCATGCCGCGGCATTGTGTCGAACATCTGGTGTGCGTGCACTGGACGCGCCCAGAGCGCGCCAATTGCAGCCACGCGCCCGAGCCGACACGCCGGCCCCACGGCTTTGGCTCGCTCTGCAGCACCACGCCACGCGCTCCCCTCCTCGCAGCAACGCGCCAAGCAGCCCCCGTCGCGCCCGGCAGGCCAAGAGCTAGCCGCCGCCGCCGCCCGACAGCCCTGCGCCGTGCAGCGCCGCCCAAGCCACCCCGGCTCGCCACCTGGCCCCTGGAGTAGTGCCCTCTCGTCCACTAGCTCTTGCCGTCATCCCCAGCCGCGCCACGTTGCCCTGCAAGCTACAGCGAGGCGGTTCGCCGGAGAGCTTATCCGGCCGCCGCGGAACCGACCTCGACGGGCTATAAGAGGAGGCCCCGAGCCACCCCGGGCACGCAGGAAGCCTTAGAGTGCTCCCCTAGTCCTCCCATGGCAGCCAATCGACTCGGGGGAGGTCTTCATCCCCATCTCCGGCAACGGCGGCCGCCACCACTGCCCCGGCCAATTCGGCACCACCAGGGCCTCCCACTCTTCGTTCTCTCCACCAAGAACCCCCTCATCCTCCCGTAAACCTTCCCCCTACTCCATTTCGATCGAGAACCACCGCCGCCCCGAAGCCACTTTGCACCGAAACCTCCCTCCGCCGCGAAGCTCACCGCCGACGACTTCTTCCACCACTGTCGACCCCTCGACCACCGGGAGAAACGCCCCAGCCGTGCGGATCCATCCCCGCCCTCCAGAGGCCGCGAGGAGCCGCCGCTCGCCGGCGTTGGTCGCCAGAGTCCTGCCTCCGCTCGGGACAGAGGAAGAAGGAGGAGGGCGGACTGGTCAAACCTGACCAGTGGGCCAGGCGGGCCCACTGTCAGTGACCCTGCGCATATCCACGTCGGTTAAGTCAAGACGTATTAACCCCAGTACGTCTCCCGTTTTCGAAGACGTATTCTGCCGAAACGTTTTCTTTTCTGTTTTATTTTTTAAAACAGATTTTGACCAGAACTTTGACTGGCTATAAATTTTTAAATATAAGTCCAAATGAGTTGATTCTTTTTCCTACCTTCTTCAAATTTGGTCTAGTTTATTTTAAGATTTATTTGAAAAAATTTCAAACAACTTTTTGGTTCTGTTTTTGAAATATGTGTTAATTCAAATATATTTTAAAATAGGATTTTGGGAGAGAGAAGAAGCTTTCAAAAGTTTTGGAGTGCACCCTGCCTTTCCACACATTGAAGGCAAGCATTTTGAATTCCGGCATAATATTTTTGGTGTGATCACTGATGCATTTATAACACCACCGCATTTCGAAGGACTTGTTATTTCATGTGATATGATCATATGCATGGGTGCATGTTATTGATTTCCATGCTGTTGGAAACGAACACACTTGTGATGATAATCACCCTCATATGCCTTGAAATGCATACCGGCAGAAAACCGTGAAAAACCTCTGCCTTGGGTAGGTATGAGTTTGTCACCGGTCTCCGTCGGGACGGTTATGTCTGATATGGCATGGCAAGGTGATATAAGCGGTGACCCTGTTGGATGGATTATATTTGTTATACTAATCATGCAGGGAATACTTGAACCTCCTGAGTCGACCGTAGATCGAGTCTTGTTCCAGTAACCCCCATACTTGTTTCGTACTACCACTCGTCTCTACAGCAAGTAGAGTACGGTTCAGTAAGTTGTCAACCTCTTTCTAGCACACACCGTACAGAGAGGCCATGGTGGAAGATACTGGTTGTAACTGGTAGGCAGGCCACCTGGTCCGGGGGCATGGGTGTTTCCGGTTGGGACCGAGAGGGGAGGCCACCCCTTAGAGCGCGCGATATAAATTTGATCCCATGCTACGCGAGGTTGTAGCCTCCCCACTTAAAGTTTGCTTAACAGGTGTCGTGGGTGATTCCAGACACGTGTGTGATAAGCTGGTGTGTGCAAGTTAGGTGTGTTTTCAACAAAAAGACCGTAGATGGAATTAGTCCTGATGGACTAAAGAAATCCGTTACTCGTGGGAAAAGAGTACACCCTCTGCAGAAAATAAACCTATTCGAATAGCCGTGTCCATGGTTAAGGATCACAGTCTGGGATGGGTCAAGTATCGGTCTTAGTGTCGGTCTTCGGAGGTGAAACTGTTAACCAGAAAAATGGAATTACTACCCGTGACTTGTGATATCTGTGATGATTATTATTATTGTTGACTAACCCGTGATATTATTGTTATTACCGAATATCTCTGGGATGGTTCTACCTCCGGGATATTCATTATGATCATTTCTTTTAAAGCCCTTTATGTGGCGTCGCTCAGACGCCCGACTGTGGCATTTCTTTTAAAGCCCTTTATGTGGCGTCGCTCAGACGCCTGACTGTGGCATTTTCTTTTAAAGCCCTTTATGTGGCGTCGCTCAGACGCCCGACTGTGGCATTTCTTTTAAAGCCCTTTATGTGGCGTCGCTCAGACGCCCGACTGTGGCATTTTCTTTTAAAGCCCTTTATGTGGCGTCGCTCAGACGCCCGACTGTGGCATTTTCTTTTAAAGCCCTTTATGTGGCGTCGCTCAGACGCCCGACTGTGGCATTTCTTTTAAAGCCCTTTATGTGGCGTCGCTCAGACGCCCGACTGTGGCATTTTCTTTTAAAGCCCTTTATGTGGCGTCGCTCAGACGCCCGACTGTGGCATTTCTTTTAAAGCCCTTTATGTGGCGTCGCTCAGACGCCTGACTGTGGCATTTTCTTTTAAAGCCATTTATGTGGCGTCGCTCAGACGCCCGACTGTGGCATTTTCTTTTAAAGCCCTTTATGTGGCGTCGCTCAGACGCCCGACTGTGGCATTACTTGATTATTTGTTTCATAAGTTTTTATACTACCATGTTATTGCAATTTTATAAATAACTTGCTTGCACACTCCAGAATTTCATTTATCTATTGTGACTGACGTCATGAGCAAAAAAATATTTTGGCACATCACTGTTATATTATACATGTGTTCATAATGTTTGCGAGTACATTCAAAGTACTCACTGGCTTGTCCCTGGCTATTGTCTTGGCCAGATTTTCCTGCGCGGAGAGGAGTGACGCGATGACAGCCCGGAACCTAAGCAATGGAGATAGCAGCCTCGCAAAGATAGGAGTTAACCTGGTCAGCTGTTCCTGTGGGAATTGGAGTCCCATAGACACTGATGATCCATAAACCGCTTCCGCCATCAACCACTAGAAACCATTTGTTGTACTCACAGGCCAGAATGGTCTTGTACTGCATATTTTGTATGTTGCTTGGAATTTCTGTATCAAGTTGGAGCCTCATCAGCTAACAGTAATCCTGGGGCTGATGAGCACGACGGTCTTTTCTGGAAATTTATTTCCCAGAAAGCCGGTCGCGACAGACTTGGTATCAGAGCCAGGCTGACCATTGGCTAATCCTATCTTAGCCCGGTCAATAAACTTAGGCAAACCAACCCACCAGACCTTAACCAAACCCCAGCCAAGCTTCTCGTGCAAGATAGCCACACAGTGACCCAAAACCTTTTGGCAGTCGGTGCCCAACCTATCAACCTAACCTGTCACTCATGCGCCAGTGACTGGCCCTAAATAGTCCTTTCTCGCAAGCGTGCAAAGGAAGACTCCGTCCCCTTTTTCTTATAAAAAGGGACGCGCTCGCCCCAAACCAGCACAGCACAGCCGCTACCCCCAAACCGAGCCATAATGCCTGGACCTATAGTGCACAACGAAACCACAGCAACCAACCTTGGAGGTTTTGTGACCATCCTCGCAAACCTCACCCGTCGTGCCTACGCGTTAGAGGAGCCACCAGAATATGTTGTGTATCAAGGACCCATGAGCGGTGAAGACCGCCAATTCTGGGCCACTATGCACATTTACGGTAGGAGTCTAGCACCCGAGCGTCCCTACCGGTTCACTGGAAGGACAACTTCCTTTGAGCCACAAGCCATCCAGCTAGCCGCTCGAGAGGCTATAGTTCATCTCAGGCACTTGTCGCCCAGAGTTAACTGTCGCTCGTTCCACTACTACCCCAGACGAGAAGGGTATGGTAGACCACCCCAAGTCGCCAATGGAGACCACGAGACGGACCCCGCATTGTTGCACCTAGTGCGCTATGTAAGTGCACTAGAGTCACTGTTCGACCAGATCACCATTGATCTAATCGCAGCTCGTGGAGAGCTGGTTCGTCGAGCCCCGGCAAGAGAAGAAAATGAGCCCAACACCGACAACCCAGTCGTGCTGTTTGGACAACCGATCGAGACCCCGAGATCTGCCCCAACCATCGGCCAAGGTGCTGCGATAACCCCAGAGGTACTTCGACGCATTTTGGGAACACACTCCAACGGGGTTGTGGCCAACAATCCCCGCGATGGTCATCATCACTACCCCGACCCTGCAGTTCCTCCGCCATCTCCGACTAATCCCGGCAGAGAGACACGTGGAGAAGCCTTGGCATCCACCAGGCACGCCCGTTTAGACATAAACGAAGTAGACTAAGCAGTATGAGTAGCACCAAGTTTCAATGTATCATCGCTTTGTAATCATGCGACCACATATATTAACGCAGCCTGTCTTTGTGCCTCTGTTTTAATAATAGCCTTGCCTGTTTGGTCAGCGCATAGCTGCATATTCTTCCGGGCACAACTACCAAAACCAGCCCGACGACAACCACAGTAACACGTCTCTTTATGAGATATGTGTATCTCTGACACTGACCCGACCTTTGGAGCCAAGCTGGCAAATTTATTACCCTTCACCACGGTAAAATGATCCAGCTCCATTGCTATATAAAGGCCACCTTGTGACCTTACCCAGCAACCCCCACTTTGTGCACAACACTCACGCTTTATTCTGTCATGCCGAACCCTAGCATTCATCTGAGAACCCCAGATGCAACCCCAGGTAGCTTTGTCAAAATATTGTGGGATTTTACCCGCAGTACCATGGGTTCTACCCAGCCACCCTAGTACGAGCTGTTCAAATCAAGGATCACCCCATCCACCTCGGAATATTGGGCAGCAGTGCACATTCCTCCTGTAGACCCCAACCAAGATCCAATAGAAGTTTCCTTCGTGGGGAAATCTATGCCAACCCCACACTTGGCCATAGAAGCTGCTGCGAAAGAAGCAATTGCCCATCTACGATCCGCAGTACCCTATGCCCGCGAGCGAGGATATTATTACTTTCCGAGTCGTGCAGCACCCGGAGAAGTAACGTCTTTTCCCGGTGGGCGGATTGAGAGAGACCCAGTTCTGGCCAACCTTATCCAGTACATCATAGCTCAAGAGCATTTAAACCAGCGAGTGATGGATTATCTCCAGAGCCTCGCAGATTTAAATCCTCAGGTTGCCATCGGCAGACCACTGAGACCCGACACGGAGAGACGCATACATCGACTGGTCAATCCACTTCCTCCAATAGAAGAGGAGTGTATTCCTTTACCAGAGACATTTTATCAGGACCCCGTCCAGTTACCGTTTTCATTTTAGACGTCGCTGCTGTATTCGTTCTTTGCAGCATTTATTTATGTGTGTGACTTATGCGTGATACCCTGAGTTTGTACGACGAGTCAATTAATTGGCTTCTACTTATGTGTGTAGTTTTTGTTGTGGTTTATGCTCCTTTAAATTAACTGCTCTTCCCTCGCGAAATCCTGGAGTGAGATTTCTTTTCCCTAATTTGCTACACCTGCCACTTCACGACATGGATTAATTAATTTCACACAGCACCACGAGCAGACTCACAGCCATAATCATACGGACACATACACTGTTTGCAAAACTTTGCAACGGTGTTACATCCAGTTAATCACACCCCCCCTAACAATAGTAAGCACCCGGCATACTTCATCTACTCCTCATGATCACCACCACCGCGGAGAGCCAACACCCAAGCCGCAGCATCGCAATACTCGTCGAAGATCATCGTGCACAGGAGCACAGAGAGCCCCAGCAGCGTCGCCAACCCTCCGCATATCAGGATCACAAACCAGTCCGGCATCGCCTCCGCCATTAGAGCCTCGACCGAGCTTCTGTAAGCAGTAATGGAGAAAGGAGGAGGAGAAGTGAGGCCAGATGTGAGGAAGAAGAGAGAGGCACCCCGGCCGTTTTTATAGCTCGAGCTCGGTGTACGGTGGGCAAAGTCCACCAACGCCGCTCGTCGCCGATCGCCAGTGTTCGGAGTCGAATCCGCGAGCAGTGCGGACAGCGCGCTGGCCCGCGAGGTGAGTGCACGCTGCACCGGCAGCTAGCACGCCGTGCACTACCACGGTACGGCCTAGATGCCCTACGCATTAGGCATCGCCGGTGGAGAAAGCGCGAGATAGCGCGCGGGAGAGAGGAGGAAGAGAGAGCCAGAGGTAGAAGGAAGAGCCAGTGGGAGAAGAAGAGGCTGACAGTGGGCCCCGGGTCCACCTGTCGGCCAGAGAGAGCACTGTGCCCTCGGGTACGACCAGCGTATATTTAAATTTAGAAGATTATTCTAAATTTTTATCCAGCGTAGAAATCACCCGGTTTTGTCCCGAACCGTAGACTTTTCCGCGCAGCACCAGTTTTTCACACGGTGGTTTTTCACCACTTATTGCCCTCGCACTGTAGCTACATCTTTATTGCGTAAGTATTCTCTTAACACAGCTTTTAACAAATCTCGAGGACGAGATTTTTCTTAAGGAGGGTAGTATCTGTGACACCCCAAAAATTTGGCCTTGTTTTATTAAATTAAAATTTTTGCCAGGATTTAAAACTTTGGATTTCTGAGCTCCATTTTGATTTTTTTAAATCATTTTCTTCCCTGTTATGATGAGTTTTTCCCAAAGAGAAAACTTTTCAAATTTGTTATTGGACTTATTTAACCTCTCAAGAAAAACTTTCCTTTTATCAGTATAACTAATTAAATAAATAAGTTGCTTGCTCTTTATTTTCTTGAAAAAGGCTTTCTAGGTAAAATGGCCATATTTGAACTACAACCATTTGATAAATTCACTTAAAATTCCCATAAAAATTTGGAGATGTCATGTGATGATTTTAAATAACTTTTATGCAAAAATATATTTCATTCATGAAATATTTTGAGCCCTGCACTCAATTTTTCTTCTCTGGTCCAGAGTGCATTTTGCACTACAACCTATTTAAATATTTCTTTAAAACTTCTACCAAAATTAAGGGAGGTCAGTAGGAGCATATTATTTCACTTTGTGCAAAAACCTATTTATGTTCTTTTAAAAATTTGAGTGGATCAACCTCATTTCCATTCTGGTCCAATTTGAGGATTTGTACAGCAACCACCATTTTAGTTGCTCCTATACCCTTAATTATTTCTCCTACTTGTAGTCCCCCATGTTAAACCCTTAAGTCCAAGAGCATGCACCTTTTGGATCATTTTTGGATCATGAAATAATGCTATTTATTTCCTGTCCAGAATTGAAGTTTTGTAAAACTTGCACTAGCAAGTCTCCCCTTTTGTCCAACTAACCTCACCACTCTCTTTTGCATCTAAAGAGACCCCCATCTGGAGTTTTTGGCCACCCCTAGACCTGCCTAAGTGCATGTGGCATTTTGCCAAACACCTGGAGAGCATGACCAGTTCTGGCATGATTGTGGCATTACACTGTAAGCTTGCACCGTTGATCAAACAAGCATGTCCACTAGACTCCCCGTTGCTCCTAACCTCGATCTGGTAAACCCCACCCTCACCTGCGACCTGTAGCATGCCGCGGCATTGTGTCGAACATCTGGTGTGCGTGCACTGGACGCGCCCAGAGCGCGCCAATTGCAGCCACGCGCCCGAGCCGACACGCCGGCCCCACGGCTTTGGCTCGCTCTGCAGCACCACGCCACGCGCTCCCCTCCTCGCAGCAACGCGCCAAGCAGCCCCCGCCGCGCCCGGCAGGCCAAGAGCTAGCCGCCGCCGCCGCCCGACAGCCCTGCGCCGTGCAGCGCCGCCCAAGCCACCCCGGCTCGCCACCTGGCCCCTGGAGCAGTGCCCTCTCGTCCACTAGCTCTTGCCGTCATCCCCAGCCGCGCCACGTTGCCCTGCAAGCTACAGCGAGGCGGTTCGCCGGAGAGCTTATCCGGCCGCCGCGGAACCGACCTCGACGGGCTATAAGAGGAGGCCCCGAGCCACCCCGGGCATGCAGGAAGCCTTAGAGTGCTCCCCTAGTCCTCCCATGGCAGCCAATCGACTCGGGGGAGGTCTTCATCCCCATCTCCGGCAACGGCGGCCGCCACCACTGCCCCGGCCAATTCGGCACCACCAGGGCCTCCCACTCTTCATTCTCTCCACCAAGAACCCCCTCATCCTCCCGTAAACCTTCCCCCTACTCCATTTCGATCGAGAACCACCGCCGCCCCGAAGCCACTTTGCACCGAAACCTCCCTCCGCCGCGAAGCTCACCGCCGACGACTTCTTCCACCACTGTCGACCCCTCGACCACCGGGAGAAACGCCCCAGCCGTGCGGATCCATCCCCGCCCTCCAGAGGCCGCGAGGAGCCGCCGCTCGCCGGCGTTGGTCGCCGGAGTCCCGCCTCCGCTCGGGACAGAGGAAGAAGGAGGAGGGCGGACTGGTCAAACCTGACCAGTGGGCCAGGCGGGCCCACTGTCAGTGACCCTGCGCATATCCACGTCGGTTAAGTCAAGACGTATTAACCCCAGTACGTCTCCCGTTTTCGAAGACGTATTCTGCCGAAACGTTTTCTTTTCTGTTTTATTTTTTAAAACAGATTTTGACCAGAACTTTGACTGGCTATAAATTTTTAAATATAAGTCCAAATGAGTTGATTCTTTTTCCTACCTTCTTCAAATTTGGTCTAGTTTATTTTAAGATTTATTTGAAAAAATTTCAAACAACTTTTTGGTTCTGTTTTTGAAATATGTGTTAATTCAAATATATTTTAAAATAGGATTTTGGGAGAGAGAAGAAGCTTTCAAAAGTTTTGGAGTGCACCCTGCCTTTCCACACATTGAAGGCAAGCATTTTGAATTCCGGCATAATATTTTTGGTGTGATCACTGATGCATTTATAACACCACCGCATTTCGAAGGACTTGTTATTTCATGTGATATGATCATATGCATGGGTGCATGTTATTGATTTCCATGCTGTTGGAAACGAACACACTTGTGATGATAATCACCCTCATATGCCTTGAAATGCATACCGGCAGAAAACCGTGAAAAACCTCTGCCTTGGGTAGGTATGAGTTTGTCACCGGTCTCCGTCGGGACGGTTATGTCTGATATGGCATGGCAAGGTGATATAAGCGGTGACCCTGTTGGATGGATTATATTTGTTATACTAATCATGCAGGGAATACTTGAACCTCCTGATTCGACCGTAGATCGAGTCTTGTTCCAGTAACCCCCATACTTGTTTCGTACTACCACTCGTCTCTACAGCAAGTAGAGTACGGTTCAGTAAGTTGTCAACCTCTTTCTAGCACACACCGTACAGAGAGGCCATGGTGGAAGATACTGGTTGTAACTGGTAGGCAGGCCACCTGGTCCGGGGGCATGGGTGTTTCCGGTTGGGACCGAGAGGGGAGGCCACCCCTTAGAGCGAGCGATATAAATTTGATCCCATGCTACGCGAGGTTGTAGCCTCCCCACTTAGAGTTTGCTTAACAGGTGTCGTTGGTGATTCCAGACACGTGTGTGATAAGCTGGTGTGTGCAAGTTAGGTGTGTTTTCAACAAAAAGACCGTAGATGGAATTAGTCCTGATGGACTAAAGAAATCCGTTACTCGTGGGAAAAGAGTACACCCTCTGCAGAGAATAAACCTATTCGAATAGCCGTGTCCATGGTTAAGGATCACAGTCTGGGATGGGTCAAGTATCGGTCTTAGTGTCGGTCTTCGGAGGTGAAACTGTTAACCAGAAAAATGGAATTACTACCCGTGACTTGTGATATCTGTGATGATTATTATTATTGTTGACTAACCCGTGATATTATTGTTATTACCGAATATCTCTGGGATGGTTCTACCTCCGGGATATTCATTATGATCATTTCTTTTAAAGCCCTTTATGTGGCGTCGCTCAGACGCGGCTGGCATTTTAAGCCTTGTGGCGCCAGACGCCCGACTGTGGCATTTCTTTTAAAGCCCTTTATGTGGCGTCGCTCAGACGCCCGACTGTGGCATTTCTTTTAAAGCCCTTTATGTGGCGTCGCTCAGACGCCCGACTGTGGCATTTCTTTTAAAGCCCTTTGGCCCCCTTTTTTAAGCCTTATGTGGCGTCGCTCAAACGCCCGACTGTGGCATTTTCTTTTAAAGCCCTTTATGTGGCGTCGCTCAGACGCCCGACTGTGACATTTCTTTTAAAGCCCTTTATGTGGCGTCGCTCAGACGCCCGACTGTGGCATTTTCTTTTAAAGCCCTTTATGTGGCGTCGCTCAGACGCCCGACTGTGGCATTTCTTTTAAAGCCCTTTATGTGGCGTCGCTCAGACGCCCGACTGTGGCATTTTCTTTTAAAGCCCTTTATGTGGCGTCGCTCAGACGCCCGACTGTGGCATTTTCTTTTAAAGCCCTTTACGTGGCGTCGCTCAGACGCCCGACTGTGGCATTACTTGATTATTTGTTTCATAAGTTTTTATACTACCATGTTATTGCAATTTTATAAATAACTTGCTTGCACACTCCAGAATTTCATTTATCTATTGTGACTGACGTCATGAGCAAAAAAATATTTTGGCACATCACTGTTATATTATACCTGTGTTCATAATGTTTGCGAGTACATTCAAAGTACTCACTGGCTTGTCCCTGGCTATTGTCTTGGCCAGATTTTCCTGCGCGGAGAGGAGTGACGCGATGACAGCCCGGAACCTAAGCAATGGAGATAGCAGCCTCGCGAGGATAGGAGTTAACCTGGTCAGCTGTTCCTATGGGAATTGGAGTCCCATAGACACTGATTATCCATAAACCGCTTCCGCCATCAACCACTAGAAACCATTTGTTGTACTCACAGGCCAGAATGGTCTTGTACTGCATATTTTGTATGTTGCTTGGAATTTCTGTATCAAGTTGGAGCCTCATCAGCTAACAGTAATCCTGGGGCTGATGAGCACGACGGTCTTTTCTGGAAATTTATTTCCCGGAAAGCCGGTCGCGACACTTCTCCCATTGCAAGAAAGATCAATCTAGTAGGCCAAACCAAACTGATAATACAAAGAGACTTGCAAAGATAACCAATCATACATAAAAGAATTCAGAGAAGATTCAAATATTGTTCATAGATAGACTTGATCATAAACCCACAATTCATCGGTCTCAACAAACACACCGCAAAAAGAAGATTACATCAAATAGTTCTCCACAAGAGAGGGGGAGAACATTGTATTGAGATCCAAAAAGAGAGAAGAAGCCATCTAGCTAATAACTATGGACCCGTAGGTCTGAGGTGAACTACTCACACTTCATCGGAGGGCTATGGTGTTGATGTAGAAGCCCTCCGTGATCGATACCCCCTCCGGCAGAGCTCCGGAATAGGCCCCAAGATGGGATATCATGGATATAGAAAGTTGCGGCGGTGGAATTAGGTTTTTGGCTCTGTATCTGATCGTTTGGGGGTACGTAGGTATATATAGGAGGAAGGAGTACGTCGGTGGAGCAACAAGGGGCCCACGAGGGTGGAGGGCACGCCTGGGGGGTAGGCGCGCCCCCCTACCTCGTGGCCTCCTCTTTTGTATCTTGACGTAGGGTCCAAGTCTCCTGGGTCTTGTTCATTGAGAAAATAACGTTCCCGAAGGTTTCATTCCGTTTGGACTCCGTTTGATATTCCTTTTCTTCGAAACCCTAAAACAGGCAAAAAACAACAATTCTGGGTTGGGCCTCCGGTTAATAGGTTAGTCCCAAAAATAATATAAAAGTGGATAATAAAGCCCAATAATGTCCAAAACAGTAGATAATATAGCATGGAGCAATCAAAAATTATAGATACGTTGGAGACGTATCAAGCATCCCCAGGCTTAATTCCTGCTCATCCTCGAGTAGGTAAATGATAAAAACAGAATTTTTGATGCGGAGTGCTACTTGGTATAATTTTAATGTAATTCTTCTTAATTGTGGTATGAATATTCAGATCCGAAAGATTCAAGACAAAAGTTCATATTGACATAAAAATAATAATACTTCAAGCATACTAAGAAAGCAATTATGTCTTCTCAAAATAACATGGCCAAAGAAAGTTCATCCCTACAAAATCATATAGTTTAGTCATGCTCCATTTTTGTCACATAAGAATGCTCTCATCATGCACAACCCCGATGACAAGCCAAGCAATTGTTTCATACTTTAGTAATCTCAAACCTATAAACTTTCACACAATATATGAGCGCGAGCCATGGACATAGCACTATGGGTGGAATAGAATATAATGAGGGGGGTTATGTGGAGAAGACAAAAAGGAGAAAGTCTCACATCAACGAGGCTAATCAATGGGCTATGGAGATGCCCACCGATTGATGTTAATGCGAGGAGTAGGGATTGCCATGCAACGGATGCACTAGAGCTATAAATGTATGAAAGCTCAACAAAAGAAACTAAGTGGGTGTGCATCCAACTTGCTTGCTCACGAAGACCTAGGGCACTTGAGGAGGCCCATTGTTGGAATATACAAGCCAAGTTCTATAATGAAAAATATTCCCACTAGTATATGAAAGTGACGAAACAAGAGACTCTCTATCATGAAGATTATGGTGCTACTTTGAAGCACAAGTGTGGCAAAGGATAGTAACATTGTCCCTTCTCTCTTTTTCTCTCATTTTTTTATTTGGACTTCCTCTTTTTTTAATATGGCCTTTCTATCTTTTTTTATTATTATTCCTCACTTGGGACAATGCTCTAGAAAATGATGATCATCACACTTTTATTTATTTACAACTAAATGATTACAACTCGATACTAGAACAAAGTATGACTCTATATGAATGCCTCCAGCGGTGTACCGGGATATGCAATGGACCAAGAGTGACATGTATGAAAGAATTATGAACGGTGGCTTTGCCACAAATACTATGTCAACTACATGATCATGCTAAGCAATATGACAATAATGAATGTGTCATGATAAACAGAATGGTGGAAAGTTGCATGGCAATATATCTCGGAATGGCTATGGAAATGCCATAATAGGTAGGTATGGTGGCTGTTTTGAGAAAGATATAAGGAGGTTTATGTGTGAAAGAGCGTATCATATCACGGGGTTTGGATGCACCGGCGAAGTTTGCGCCAACTCTCAATGTGAGAAAGGGCAATGCACGGTACCGAAGAGGCTAGCAAGGATGGAAGGGTGAGAGTGTGTATAATCCATGGACTCAACATTAGTCATAAATAACTCACATACTTATTGCAAAAATCTACAAGTCATCAAAAACCTCAGCACTACGTGCATGCTCCTAGGGGGGTAGATTGGTAGGAAAAGACCATCGCTCGTCCCCGATCGCCACTCATAAGGAGGACAATCAAATAACACCTCATGTTTCAAATTTGTTACATGACGTTTACCATACGTGCATGCTACGGGACTTGCAAACTTCAACACAAGCATTTCTCAATTTCACAACTACTCAACTAGCACGACTTTGATATTATTACCTCCATATCTCAAAACAATCATCAAGCATCAAACTTCTCTTAGTATTCAAAACACTCATAAGAAAATTTTACTAATCTTGAATACCTAGCATATTAGGATTTTAAGCAAATTACCATGCTATTTAAGACTCTCAAAATAATCTAAGTGAAGCATGAGAGATCAATAGTTTCTATAAAACAAATCCACCACCGTGCTCTAAAAGATATAAGTGAAGTACCAGAGCAAAACTATATAACTCAAAAGATATAAGCGAAGCACATTGAGTATTCTAGCAAATTCCAATTCATGTATGGCTCTATCAAAAGGTGTGTACAGCAAGGATGATTGTGGTAAACTAAAAAATAAAGACTCAAATCATAAAAGATGCTCCAAGCAAAACACATATCATGTGGCGAATAAAAATATAGCTCCAAGTAAAGTTACCGATAGAAGTAGACAAAAGAGGGGATGCCTTCCGGGGCATCGCCAAGCTTTGGCTTTTAGGTGTCCTTAGATTATCTTGGCGGTGCCATGGGCATCACCAAGCTTAGGATCTTTCCACTCCTTGTTCCATAATCCATCAAATCTTTACCCAAAACTTGAAAACTTCACAACACAAAACTCAAAGGAGAAAATCTCGTGAGCTCCGTTAGCGAAACAAAACAAAAGACCACTTCCAGGTACTGTAATGAACTCATTCTTTATTTATATTGGTGTTAAACCTACTGTATTACAACTTCTCTATGGTTTATAAACTATTTTACTAGCCATAGATTCATCAAAATAAGCAAACAACACACAAAAAACAGAATCTGTCAAAAACAGAACAGTCTGTAGTAATCTGTAGCTAGCGCAAGATCTGGAACCCCAAAAATTCGAAAATAAATTTCTGGACGTGAGGAATTTATCTATTAATCATATTCAAAAATAATTAACTAAATAACACTTTCCAAATAAAAATGGCAGAAGTTCTCGTGAGCGCTAAAGTTTCTGTTTTTTACAGCAAGTGTAACAAGACTTTCCCCAAGTCTTCCCAACGGTTCTGCTTGGCACAAACACTAATTAAACACAAAAAACACAACCAAAACAGAGGCTTGATAAATTATTTATTGAATAACAGCAAGGATAAATATTGGGTTGACTCCCAACAAGAGCTTTTCTTTAAAGCCATATAGCTAGGCATTGATAGTTTTAATGATGCTCACATGAAAGACAAGAATTGAAGCACAAAGAGAGCATCATAAAACACATGACAAACACATCTAGGTCTAACATACTTCCTATGCATAGGCATCTTATAGGCAAACAAATTATCAAGGCAAGTGAAAACTAGCATATGCAAGGAAACGGAAAGAAACAATAGCAATCTCAACATAACGAGAGGTAATTTAGTAACATGAAAATTTCTACAGCCATATTTTCCTCTCTCATAGTAATTACATGTAGGATCATAAGCAAATTCAACAAAATAGCTATCACATAAAATATTTTCAACATGATCCACATGCATGCAAAGTTGACACTCTTCCAAAATAGTGGGATTAACATTAACTAAAGTCATGACCTCTCCAAACCCACTTTTATCAAAAACTTCATAAGATTGAACATTCTCCAAATATGTTGGATCTAAAGTTGACACTCTTACAAAACCACTTTCAATAATATTGCAAACACTATTATCAATCTCATATTCATCATGGGGCTTAAATAAATTTTCAAGAAAAGAAGAATCACCCCAATCATGATCATTGCAACAAATAGTAGTCCTAGCAAAACAAGCATCCCCAAGCTTAGGGTTTTGCATATCATTAACACAATTGACATTAAAGGAATTTATAATAACATCATTGCAATCATGCTTTTCATCGAAGGAACTATTAAGTATGGGTGAAATAGCAACGATCTCATGTTTAACACAAGGAACTATGGCAGATTCATCTTCATAAATATTGGCATCGTGGCCACAAGAATAGCAAGCATCATGTTCATCAAGGGATATTTCAATCAAATCATCGGAATCATAATTATCTATAGATTCATGCATATCATTATTTTCTTCCGAAGCAATGGTCATTCTTTCAATAAATTCTTTGACATAGACATTGTGAGCATAGTTTTCATAGCAATATTTAAGTATGTCAAAATTTTCAGATTCGTAGAGAGTAATATCATATTTTTCAATCAGAGAAGCAACTTCATAAGCACCCTTATAAGCAACAAATTCTTCAATTCGTTCGATATCATAGTAACTATAAACACCTTTTGCATAAGAAGATAAGATTTCAATATAATTAAACTCACATAGGTAGGGGAGGTGTTTTTTAGGGTTCTTAGAGCAACAAGTAAAATCACAAATTTCACAAAGATTCCAAGCATAACATAGCAATCTGTTTATTTGATTCCATAAGAGTCTCCCTTTTTCAGACAAACAGTGACGAACAAAATGAGCATGCTCATCTAAAGGTCTCCCATCAACTAGGCTAGGTGGGGTTTCAGCACGAGCGCATAAGGATCGAAGATGATCCAAGTAGAACACTTTAAGTGGATCCATATCAATAGATTTTTAGCAAGCAAAGATGCAAGCAAATAGAAGGCACATGGAAACACAAACAAGGATACATACGGGAAGAAGGAAAATAGAGAAAGAGAGGGAGGATAGAGAGAGAGAGAGGGTGAATAAAACGGCAAGGGTGAAGTGGGGGAGAGGAAAACGAGAGGCAAATGGAAAATAATGTAATGCGGGAGATAAGGGTTTGTGATGGGTACTTGGTATATTGACTTTTGCGTAGACCTCCCCGGCAACGGTGCCAGAAATCCTTCTTGCCACCTATTGAGCACTACGTTGGTTTTCCCCAAAGAGGAAGGGATGATGCAGCAAAGTAGCGTATGTATTTCCCTCAATTTTTGAGGACCAAGGTATCAATCCAGTAGGAGGCTACGCGCCAGTCCCTCGAACCTGCACAAAACAAATAAATCCTCGCAACCAACGCGATAAGGGGTTGTCAATCCCTACATGACCACTTACGAGAGTGAGATCTGATAGATATAATAAGATAATATTTTTGGTATTTTTGTGATAAAGATGCAAAGTAAAGTAAAAGCAAAGGAAATAACTAAGTAGTAGGAGATTAATATGATGAAGATAGACCTGGGGGCCATAGTGTCGGTGTACTAGAGTAGGGGTACCCTATTACCCCGAACTCGTGCACGGGCAGTTGCAGCGCCCCGCGACAAGGCTTGCCGGGTGACCGCCAGGACCCTCCGTGGTTCCCTTGAAGACCATTCAAGAACAAAGTACTCAAGCCAAGGCCCCGGCAAGAGGAGCTTGCCGGGAAGAGACAAGACCCCGGCAAGAGGAGCTTGCCGGGAAGGCCACTCAAGACATATCAAGAAAGCTTGCCACGACACGCCCTGCGTCCCGGCAAGATCCGGCGAGCGACAAGCTTCCGGACGCAACAAGACGACAGCCGCGGCAAGGAGCTTGCCGTGGGAAACCCCCACTTCGTGCCCGCGCTCCAGCTTACCTGCTAACGTGTCACTCTGGGGCTCTCCCAAGCACACGTGGCGGGAGGCCGTGCAGCTAGGGGTACGTGGTGGCAAGCGGAGATGAAGAGAAGCCCATCGTGGCAAACGGTGGCACTCCTAACGGTCACCTTTTGCACTGTTTAGGAGACTCAGACAGGCATTTAATGCCTTTGTCCCCTGCCGTCAGAGTTAGGTAGGGCGCACTGTATCCACAGTAGCGGTAGCTGCACCTACCACATCTTTTTCCATTTTTACCCTTCTTGTCTACGTTGCCCCCTGTCGGTGACCCCTTGAGAGTATAAAAGGAGGCCCAAGCGCAACGTAGAAGGGGTTTGGAAGTTCAGAGGCTCGGCCAGTTCGGCTCGTTCAACACCAGGAACACTCTCAAGCTCAGTCTGGTAGCGTCCATCGCTCCTGAGCAAGAATCCAATATACAGAAACAAGCAGCAGTAGGGTTTTACGCATCCGTGCGGCCCGAAGCTGGGTAAAATCGCCCGCGTGCACTGCCTCGATCCGCTCTTTGTGCGCTCTCCGCCCCCCACCGAACCGAAAGGGGCCCTGTCCCCATAGGTGTTGGCGGGAATCAGCATCGCCCCCGACATCTCTGGCGCGCCAGGTAGGGGGCGTCGAGATCGTGCGAACCTGATCCGGCGTGCACGCAAGCTAAATCTTCATCGTCATGGCTCCCGAGGAGCGGGCTAGCAAAAGAACGACGCCAGTGCAGCAACAGAAAAAGCTAAGTCATGCAAAACTTTAGATATTTCCTTACTTTATAAGGTTATCCGCCTCGGAGATCTTGTTCTTTGTACAGAAAACCTGTGCGCGGAGGAATCAACTCGTAGCTAGTCGCGCCCTTATTTTGTTTCGAGTCCGCTCAACAACTTAAGCGAGCTGCTAGCGCCCTTACTTTGCTTCGAGTCCGCTGAGCAACTTAAGTGAGCCGCTAGCGCCCTTACTCTGTTTCGAGTCCGCTCAACAACTTAAGCGAGCTGCAACTAGTTGCAGCAAGATTGCTTGTCGGTAGCGACCCCGCCAGCAGGCTGCTGAAGTTCCGCACTCGGCGCTCGTGGCAAGGGTGCCTGCACCGGCAAGTTTCCCTAGAAAGCGTAGGGTGGACGTACAAAGAGAGGTTGAACAGGAAGATAGCATGCGCTATTTATTTGAGATTTCTGCATAGACCTGTATGCCGAGGAGCCTTCTCGGGGCTAGTTGCGCTCCATGTTGCCTCGAGTCCGCTCGGCAACTTGTGCGGTTGCGCTAGAACCGAGAAGGTAAACCTTTCCGGGAGGCATTGTTCCCGAATAGCCGCTAAGGGCCCGTTCCCTCAAGTGCTACTGGCTGGATCGTACGCACCGGAAAGCATTCCAGCAGGCATAGGGAATATGCAGCGAAAGTCGAAATTCGCAAGCAAGTTGAGTGCACTTCGGATGCTAATCACTTGCTATGTTTGAACGCAGTTATGGCCCGGGGGCTGGCAACGCCCTTAGGGCCAATCTCTTCGGCGTCAAGAACGACGAAGTTCTTCGCCATAAGCCTTCCTGGCAACGACCTTGCCGGGAGCCGGCGTCAAGAACGACGAAGTTCTTCGCCATAAGCCTTTCCGGCAACGATCTTGCCGGAAGCCGGCGTCAAGAACGACGAAGTTCTTCGCCATAAGCCTTTCCGGCAACGATCTTGCCGGAAGCCGGAGTCAAGAACGACGAAGTTCTTCGCCATAAGCCTTTCCGACAACGATCTTCCCGGAAGCCGGCGTCAAGAACGACGAAGTTCTTCGCCATAAGCCTTCCCGGCAGCGACCTTGTCGGGAGCCGGCGTCAAGAACAACGAAGTTCTTCGCCATAAGCCTTTCCGGCAACGATCTTGCCGGGAGCCGGTGTCAAGAACAACGAAGTTCTTCGCCAAAAGCCTTCCTGGCAACAAGCTTGCCGGAAGCCGGCATCGAGAACGTCAAAGTTCTCTGCTGAAGATAAAACCTTCCTGAAAACGAGCTTGCCGGAAGCCGGCATCGAGAACGTCAAGTTTCTCTGCTAAAGATAAAAGCCTTCCTGGCAACGAGCTTGCCAGAAGCCGGCATCGAGAACGTCAAAGTTTCTCTGCTGAAGATAAAAGCCTTCCTGGCAACCAGCTTGCCGGAAGCCGGCATCGAGAACGTCAAAGTTCTCTCCTGAAGATAAAAGCCTTCCTAGCAACCAGCTTGCCGGAAGCCGGCATCGAGAATGTCAAAGTTCTCTGCTGAAGATAAAAGCCTTCCTGGCAAGCCAGTATCGCTGCGGGCTGTGAGTGCCAAGAATCGTCCACGGCAAACCAGAGTTGCCGAGGGCTGCACTATCAGATAAGTCTTTCATCCCTCATCATGCATCCTCTTATGGACTAGGGAAAGCGAAACCACGTTTCTCCCCGGAAACTGCCGTGCTCCCTCGACTCTAGGCCCTGGGGCTCGTTCTCGGGGCCAAGTTTGGTCGTAGTCGCGGCAGCAAAGGGATGAAACGAGGAGACTGCACCCACCTCGTTCCTGCCTTCGTTAAAAGCGTGAGAAAGGTTGAGCGACGTGGGAAGGCGGTAGGGCCTGTTGCCGGGAGATGAAATGTCTGTCCGAGGGATACCAAGGATTTGCTCCTTGGCGTGGGTTTAACTCGCGAGACAAATAACCCGGCAAGCATCCCTTTTTCATTAAAAAACATCCCACTCAGGTACAGTCCATAGAGGATGAAAAACATGAAAGAGAGGATTACAAGTTCTAGATACAGCTAAGGCCCGAAGGCTTACAAACTAAAAAGATAAGATGCCCGTAATCCCTTTCCTGTCCCCCTTTTCAGGAGGCAGGTCAAGGAGGCGAAAAGGGCAAAAGGAGAGCCCAGGGTGAATCAGATCCGATGCAAGACCAGATCAGCAAGTTGAAGAACTACAAGAACAAGCAAGGGAATCTTACTCTTCTTCCTCTTCCTCATCGGAGCTGAGTGCGGAGAGGTCGAAGTTCGGCCCACCTCCGGCGCAACGAGGTGGAGGGGTGGGATCCCTTGGCCGCTTGGCGGGGACTGCGGCGCCAGCCCGAGACAACCCCGCCCCAGTTGCCACTGCGGCGGGAGGCGCCCCCGCGGCGACCGTACTTGCCGCGGTGGAGCGCTTCGTGTGGCGCTGCGACTGTTGACCAGCTTGCCGCCCTGCTGCATCCCCGATCCTGCTGAGGCGCCTTCTTGGCTGCACTGGGGGCTGCGTTCCGGGTCCTGCTCCCGGCAAGCTCCCCGGAGATGGCGGGCCGCTCGTACCCTCGGCGGGCTCGTTCGACTCGGCGTCGGGCGCGGCGAGCTCTTCTTCCTCTTCGGGCTGCTCCCGTTCGGCAATGCTCATTGCCAACACCGCGTCCATTTCCTCCATGGTGAACCCGAATTCACCCGCGGCCGCGGCTGCCGCCGCCTCTTCCGCCCTGGTGGCGATGCGCTCCATCTCTTGCTCAGTGGTGTCGCGGGTGAGGAGCTTCTTCTCGTCAGCATTGACCGCCACCTCCACTAGGCTGTCAAAGAACTGCTGCACGACGTCGCCGGCGGGCTCTTGCAAAGTTGGAGCGATCCCGTGCGAGTCACACAATGGCATCATTGCGCAGATGCGATCGCGCGAGGAGTTGTTGCACAGAGGAACGACGCCTGCCGACAACCTGAACCACTCGGGATGCTGTGGGTCATGCTTGAATATCTCCTTAAGCATCCCGTCCAACTCTAGTACGGTGAAATTGAAGTTGAGGCCTGGACGCAACCTCATTATATCTGCCGGGCCTCCAAATTCCCAGGCAGGTCTCCCCCTCGCCTGCAGAGGGGCGATGCGCCGGCGAAGGAAATCTGCGCCGACAGCTCCTACAGTCAGCCCGGCAAGCCTGAGACGCAAGATCCGAGTGGTGGCGATCCTTAGCTTGTCGTCGTCCGCGGATAGAGCGCTCCAGTCATTGCCGCGCACTGCTGGGGCTTGGCGCAGGGCGGTGAACGGCTGCGGGCTCTCTTCTACAATCCAGCACCAATCTGCTCTCCACTCGTCCCACTTGCTGCGGAGCTCCCCCTCCAGATAGGTCTCCTTCTTGCCGGCCCGCGAGATCCAGGCGATCCCACCGGCAAGAGGTTCCCCTCTCTCGACACGAGGCATAAAGAAATGGCGGAGGAGAGCTACATTGGGATGGACTCCGACAAAGTTTTCGCATAGATGGGCGAAAACAGCCATGGTCAGAACAGCGTTGGGGGTGAAGTCAAGGAGGTGGAGTCCGTAGGTGTTCATGATATCACAGAAGAAATCAGAGAATGGCGGGCAGAGCCCGCAGTAGAAGAACACGGCGAAGAAAGAATATCCGTTAGCTGGAGCTGCTCGCGAGGCGACGGCGGAGAGTACCTTTGTGCGCGGATGCGCCCGCGTCTCCGTCGACCAGAAGAGATAGTACCACTCCCTCAGCTCCTCCGCGGAGAGCTCGGGGGGGAAAGTGGCCCGCTCCTTCCGCAGCGCCTCAAGCCGCTGCGCTTCGGTCAACTTCACAGCTTTCGCGGTCGCGGCCTTCGTGGCCTTCCCCTTCCCAGGCTTCGGAGGCATGGCGGAGGCAGTGGGGGAGATCGACGGCGCTGGTGGTGGCGGCGGGGACGGGAGCGGAGCGCTGCTCTCTTTCGACTTTGGAAGCGGAGGGGGGCGGCGGAGGCTTCTGAGATTGCAACAGAGAATGGCGAAGATGGAGGAAATGCCCCTGTTTCCCCTGCTTATAAAGAGGGACGGGGCAGACGTTTCGGCCTTCCAAGTGAACAAACTCCCACGATCTCTCCCACGACGCCGCGTTTGACGCGTGCCGTTCTGGGCGTGCGCGGTGGGAGCGGAGTTAGATTCAGCGTGACCTAGGCCGCGCGTGCCCGTGCACTGTTTTGGGCCTGGCCCAACAGCGCTCGGCACCGTGTATGGGCCAGGCCCGGGGGCTCTTGTCGGTGTACTAGAGTAGGGGTACCCTATTACCCCGAACTCGTGCACGGGCAGTTGCAGCGCCCCGCGACAAGGCTTGCCGGGTGACCGCCAGGACCCTCCGTGGTTCCCTTGAAGACCATTCAAGAACAAAGTACTCAAGCCAAGGCCCCGACAAGAGGAGCTTGCCGGGAAGAGACAAGACCCCGGCAAGAGGAGCTTGCCGGGAAGGCCACTCAAGACATATCAAGAAAGCTTGCCGCGACGCGCCCTGCGTCCCGGCAAGATCCTGCGAGCGACAAGCTTCCAGACGCGACAAGACGACAGCCGCGGCAAGGAGCTTGCCGCGGGAAACCCCCACTTCGTGCCCGCGCTCTAGCTTACCTGCTAACGTGTCGCTCTGGGGCTCTCCCAAGCACACGTGGCGGGAGGCCGTGCAGCTAGGGGTACGTGGTGGCAAGCGGAGATGAAGAGAAGCCCATCGTGGCAAACGGTGGCACTCCTAACGGTCACCTTTTGCACTGTTTAGGAGACTCAGATAGGCATTTAATGCCTTTGTCCCCTGCCATCGGAGTTAGGTAGGGCGCACTGTATCCACAGTAGCGGTAGCTGCACCTACCGCATCTTTTTCCATTTTTACCCTTCTTGTCTACGTTGCCCCCTGTCGGTGACCCCTTGAGAGTATAAAAGGAGGCCCAAGCGCAATGTAGAAGGGGTTCGGAAGTTCAGAGGCTCGGCCAGTTCGGCTCGTTCAACACCAGGAACACTCTCAAGCTCAGTCTGGCAGCGTCCATCGCTCCTGAGCAAGAATCCAATATACACAAACAAGCAGCAGTAGGGTTTTACGCATCCATGCGGCCCGAAGTTGGGTAAAATCGCCCGCGTGCACTGCCTCGATCCGCTCTTTGTGCGCTCTCCGCCCCCCACCGAACCGAAAGGGGCCCTGTCCCCATAGGTGTTGGCGGGAATCAGCATCGCCCCCGACACATAGGTTTCACTTGTGGCTTCTCTCGAGAGCATAAGTATTCTACGGTGGGTGAACAAATTACTATTGAGCAATTGACAGAATTGAGCATAATTATGAGAATATCTAGGCATGATCATGTATCTAGGCATGATCATGTATATAGGCATGACGTCCAAGACAAGTAGACCGACTCCTGCCTGCATCTACTACTATTATTCCACTCATCGACCGCTATCCAGCATGCATCTAGAGTATTAAGTTAAAAATAGAGTAACGCCTTAAGCAAGATGACATGATGTAGAGGGATAAACTCATGCAATATGATGAAAACCCCATCTTGTTATCATCGATGGCAACAATACAATATGTGCCTTGCTGCCACTACTGTCACTGGGAAAGGACACCGCAAGATTGAACCCAAAGCTAAGCACTTCTCCCATTGCAAGAAAGATCAATCTAGTAGGCCAAACCAAACTGATAATTCAAAGAGACTTGCAAAGATAACCAATCATACATAAAAGAATTCAGAGAAGATTCAAATATTGTTCATAGATAGACTTGATCATAAACCCACAATTCATCAGTCTCAACAAACACACCGCAAAAATAAGATTACATCGAATAGTTCTCCACAAGAGAGGGGGAGAACATTGTATTGACATCCAAAAAGAGAGAAGAAGCCATCTAGCTACTAAGTATGGACCCGTAGGTCTGAGGTGAACTACTCACACTTCATCGGAGGGGCTATGGTGTTGATGTAGAAGCCCTCCATGATCGATGCCCCCTCCGGCGGAGCTCCGGAACTGGCCCCAAGATGGGATCTCGTGGATACAGAAAGTTGCGGCGGTGGAATTAGGGTTTTGCCTCCGTATCTGATCGTTTGGGGGTACGTAGGTATATATAGGAGGAAGGAGTACGTCGATGGAGCAACAGGGGGCCCACGAGGGTGGAGGGCGCGCCTGGGGGGGCGGGGGGTAGGCGAGCCCCCCTACCTCGTGGCCTCCTCTTTTGTGTCTTGACGTAGGGTCCAAGTCTCTTGGGCATTGTGCATTGAGAAAATCACGTTCCCGAAGGTTTCATTCCGTTTGGACTCCGTTTGATATTCCTTTTCTTCGAAACCCTAAAACAGGCAGAAAACAACAATTCTGGGTCGGGCCTCCGGTTAATAGGTTAGTCCCGAAAATAATATAAAAGTGGATAATAAAGCCCAATAATGTCGAAAACAGTAGATAATATAGCATGGAGCAATAAAAAATTATAGATACGTTGGAGACGTATCAGACACCATATGAAAGGTGCAATCAATATCACTCTGCCAAGTTAAAATTGCCTCATCATAGGTGCCGTTCATCAAACTAGAAGCAATACATGCTAGAAATCATATTCAAGACGCAAACCAATATCACACTGCCAACTTAAAGGTGTTCCATCATAAGTGACTGATGCAGGATACACAAGAAAAGTAGTTTCATGTAAGAACATGGTGTGATAGACAGATGTAGTATGTACCAAAAACAGGAAAGTGTGTCATATTCACACGTATCATGCGTAAGCTAAGAAGATACAGTTTACACTAATTAGGAGCAATACAAGCTAGACACCATATGCAACATGCAACCAGATATCACACTGCCAAGTTAGAGCAAGCACCTTGGATGGTGGAGTAGGAGAGCGGAGACTTGGACCTTGTAACGCACTATCAGTACAAGGAGAATTGGTACAGATGCTCCGTTTAGGTTGCTGCAGAGGACCACCATCATCGCCTTCCTTACTCTTTTCCTTCCTCTTTCTTGATTTTGCCTTGTCAATCAAACCCACAAGAAAAAGGAATAAAATTTTCTCTTCAGAACTCATTGATGCATGATAGTGACGAACACTACTTTCATGTAAGGCAGCCGCATGATAGGAGGATGGAATATGTATGAAAAACAAGACGGCGTGACATATTGACATGTATGATGTATAAAGTGTAAACTAAGCACAAGGTGCTTGAACTTGTTAGAATCAATGCAAGCTAGAAACCAATATCACTCTGCCAAATTAAAAGGGTGCCCTAACAAATGTATTCGACCAAATTAGAAGCAATACATGGAAACGGGATAGAAATAATATGCAATATGCAACGAATAAAGGTGACTCATCGTAAGTGATTGATGCAGGATACAGAAGAGAGGTAGTTTCATGTAAGAACATGGTTAACACATAGATGTAGTGTGTACCAAAAATAGGAAGGCATGTCAAATTCACAGGTATAATGTGTAAACTAAGAAGATGCAATTTACCCTAATTAGAAACATTACAAGCTAGACATTGTATGCAGCATGCAACCACATATCACACTGCGAAGTTAGAGCAAGCACGTGTGACGGTGGTGTGGGGGAATTGCGGTCATCAACTAGAGAGCTACGTTGACTATCTTCATTTAGCCTGTGATGGTTGTTTCTTGAGAATCATGTGGGGAGGATGACACTGCACTCTTTAAACGAGTATGGCGTCTCACAATAACCCACTCGGGTGACTTTCTCATCATAAGTGATTGACGAGGGATACAAAAGAGCATTAGTTTGATGTACAAACATGGTTAATAGACATATGTAGTATGTATCAAAAACAGGAAGACATGTCATTATCAAAGGTATAATGTGTAAAGTAAGCAGATGCAATTTAACCCAAATTATAAGCAATACAAGCTAGACACCATATGGAACATGCAACCACATTTGACAGCGCGAAGTTAAAGCAAGAACCTGGGATGGTTGTGTGTGGAAATTGAGATCATCAACTGCAGAGCTACGTTTACTGTCTCCAACTGCTGACATTGCATCCTTTAGAGCACTGAAAAGCTTAGTGCTTATCTTCAAATTACACTGGAGTGACTTCTATCTTTTCTTTTCAGCATTCATCAACACTGCGTCAGAGTCTGAAATACCCATGCATAAAAAACAATAGTGTGAGTATGGGTGAAGTGTGTGCACAATTAGTATAGTGTAAAGGTAGCAGATAGCAGGTCGGTGAGAAATAAATGATGGGAGACATATGGTAGCTCTACAACATGCATGGCACACTAAATTACTACATGATTCTACGAAAATAACATTCAACCGAAAACAAATAGGTCAGTCCATTTTTTCTGCACCGTCCGATGTACAAAGAATGGGCAGATCGCCTTCATCTACCTCCAGCCAGTCAGTGTTGACGATCTTCCTCGAAACGGCAGCGACCACCGGCCTAGTCCCCTGCCTGCGCCCTCCCCTCGACCTCATCGCACCGTCGTGGTTGGCACCGCCGTGTGGGGCGCAAGCAGCTCCTGTGCCCCACACCCCTATGATAGACACCGATGCGCCGCTTCCCCGGCGAATAGGCGGACTAGGTGCTTCGCGCGCCTAAGCGGGTGCTGCTTCTTTTAATTGCAGTTTGACTGGCCCTGAATTGAAATCCAGGCGGGCTACTAACCTCTAGCAAAGGTGAAATAGTAAAGGGAGGAAACCTTGTGCATTTAGTATCACGAAGAAGATGCAGCAAGAAGCGCTCAACTAGTTTCTTTCGTGGGATGAATACGGTGTGAGCAGAGACATAAGGTTTGCATGAATAAGGGAAGAGGAGTACCTCTTTTTGCTGGCAGTGTTGTGTCCTCCTTCTGTTTTTGCAACGATCTTCTTGTGGTTCGCTTGAAACGAGAAGTTGTGGAGGATGGTGCAGCCTTGGACGAACACATGGCCAAGTTGTTGAGTGTGGTGCGGTGCCCATCTGTCGGCGGCGGGGAAGCAGATCCGAGGCGGCGAACAATGGCGTAGTGGGAACAACTCTGGTGCGGTGGACGGTGCGACAGTGGAGCGGCAGCAGTGAGGCACAGGACGGCATGGTCGGAGTAGTTCTGGTACGGCGCATGTCGGCGTCGGTGTCGTGGAGGCATATCTACCTCGACTTCAGCTGCTAAGTCCTTAAGGGCGTTGCGGTTGCGGTTGCAGTTGCGTTGGACGACGACGTCGGGGTACCGGCTCTGGTGTGATGGAGGAGGGCGGCGGTGGATTGGGCGCTATGGTGTGGAGGAGGGAGGAGGCTGGGGTTTCGCGGCTGGTGGAGAGGGCATATTGTCGCCCACGGAGTATGAATGGGGAAACGGAGTGTGGCACCCCAGCTCAGAGAAACCGGAACACCCCGTATTCCATCCCAGAGATCAAGGAGAAGTCTCTAGAATACGGCACTGCTTGACATAGAACAAATCAGCTCTTATTACAAGAATAATAATACAAGGGTCTGATGTTACAAAGAAGCACATCAACACGACGACACTACACCTGTGATAATACACTTGCTCTATGCTAGCAGTGAAACAACTCGTAGCAGCAGAATACTTCTAGCAGCGGAACAACGACGAAGGTGGTGAACTCCACTCCACAGGGACTCTGGCTGGGACACGATCTAGCTCACACGCACGGCAACCATCGACAAGCAATCAAGCAATCATGGCATGACCTGCAATCTGGCATGACACGCCAGGTTAGTACATTGAATGTATTTGCAAGCTCACAACAACCATAAACATCCAGGCAAGACAATAACATAGCATTTAACAGGTTAATTAAATTAACAACTATTATGATGAAACAACTACTAAGCATGGAACGAAACTGATACAATACTAATAAATCACCATCTCATATCTCCACAACCATATCTCTCTGGGCTAACCGGCCAAGCAAAACACCATCTCGATCACCTCTTGATCAAAACCAAACGGTGATCTTTCCGGCGATCACTACCATCACCAACACTTGGTCTCAAACGGTGATCTTTCTGGCGATCACTCCCACGACCAACACTTGGTCTCAAACGGTGATCTTTCCGGCGATCACTGCCATGACCAACACTTGGTCTCCAACATCATCAACATCCTGCCAATCTGTACTGCTCAACACATCAACATATAAATCACCTATAAGTCATTCCGTCATGTGAGTGTTGATCGAACGGTGTGACCTAGTACGAACCCATGCCCATGACCAGGGACGCGGCTATCGATAGTTTAAATACACACTCTGTAGAGGTAGCACACTTTACCCACACCACGGAACCCATGGCCTCGCACTCCCATTCGGGTGGACCAATGGCGTTCAGACAAAACCGATCTACTGCCATGACACTCTCCCGGCCACTCCAACTCACTCCCCACTGGGCTAGACTTGGGTGGCCCCGTGTCTACTAAAGACACATGACCACCGTCGTGGACAAAACAATAAACCGCCCCAAATGGGGAAACATGCACATAACAACAACAACGGGAACACAAGGTTATGTCTGCTTACCGGGCCCGGGTACCGCACACCCATAACCTTCCCTAGTTGGAGGCACTAGCGAGAGGCACGACAATAGACTGCACTAGGGACTTCCCATAAAGGCAAATGTGGTTGCACTGGAGAAAGCCCGGTTCGGTGGCACCTGATCAACTTAATGACAGAATTTATCCCCAAAAATACAATAGTAATGACTGATACTCCGATATCATCTATCTACCTATAATCCAAGTCATAGCACTATCCAACAAATAATCCAAAGCTTAATGTAGTATTTCCAAAATACTCCGAGGACAGCATAACACTACTATCATGATGAATCCAAGAATGATAAGACTACTACTCACATATCAAGAACTAACTATCAAACTATGATCCACAGCAAGCATAATCTCCAACATCATACTACAAAACCTAATATCATCTAGCATCATGATGAAAATAACACGAGCCACTAATAATCCAAAGGCAACATGATATCCAAAGTAATACTCCAAAATAATACCAGATACCATCATGAAAATAATAATAATAGACACTAAGAATCCAAAGGCACATGTCATCAACATAATCATCAAAATATAAGTCCTAGAACTCCAGGCAATATCATGGCAATATCACGATCAAAACCATACTCCGAGAAATGCCATTAACAAATCATACATGGATAATGCAATATTTTAAACAACTTCAAATGAATAAACCATGTCACTGCATTGCAATCATGCAAATGGAGGGTGTGGCTTGCCTGGGGGTGGAAGAAATCACCGGGAAAAAGTGCGAGAAGCTCGCGGAAAAAATCGCCGGAAAACATACTCTCTCGGAGGGGGCTGAATAAGGGCAGGGGTAAAATGGTCATTTTCAGATTGTCAAAACAAGGTGAAAATGATTCCATCGAAACGGCTCGACGAAACGAAGAAGTGGGCTTTGGATTCACCTGATTTGGAGTTGTGAGTACAAAGTTATAGTTGTTTTTCTACCAAGGACCTATTTGTGATAAAATCATCACAACCAGGCCCTCAGCCGGAAAAACAGAACGTGCACTTTGCAAAAATACACCTTCTGCTTAGGAAAACGCATTCCGCGCTAAGACAAAAAGAAAATACGCTTTTAGATCAGTGAAAGCGCTTTTTGGTCTAAAGAAGGACGAAGCTACATTTTCGGAAAGCGAAGAGGTAATCACGGGATTATGCCTCCACTTATCCACGTCAGCGTACCGGGGCCTGGCCGTTGCTCACTTACACGCAGGCCCCGCGTTGACTTCCTTCTCCTCTCCCTCCCGCGCCTGATGTCTTCTTCCTCGCGTGACCTCGACCACAACAAGAAGCAAGGCGAGGTAGAGGCGGCTCAGGCAAGGGGGCCAGCCAGCTCCAACCAGCGCCGGCCGAACAGCGACCACCGGCGGGAGTGGGAGGACATACCGAGCCCGTTCAAAGGCCCAAGCACGCCGGGAAGGGATGGGGTGGTGATGCCATGCGAAGCCACAGAGCTTGCGGTGGCGGCCGAGTGCTGGGGTTGTGGCCAGGGGCACTCTGGCGAGAGGGTGGGGTGATGGAGAGGTTCACCGGAACACGGGGACGATTTTGGTGAGGTCAGAGGGTGGAGGAGGTGACCGGATGGCTCGGATTTAAGTCAAGCTACGCGGCGGCCATGGAGGCGAACCGAGGCGAGGAGGGGCTCGTGAGGCAAATGGAGAGGTCGGGAAGGATTCTGGGAGTGAGGGGGAGGCATTGGAGTGCTCGGGAGGCCGTGGAGTGGTCTTATATAGCCGCGGGGCGAGGAGGCCAAGCTGGCGTCACCATGGATGCGTGGCCAGCACCACGGACGCGTGCCCACGTGCATGAGCTCGGAGGCAGGCGACGAGGAAGGCACAGTGGAGGCTCTCACGAGGCAGAGGCAGCCAAGGGAGCGCAGGAAGGAAGAAGGCGGTGAGCTCCAGCCAAAGCCGCCACTATTCGTCCGTGGGTGCGCGGCAGCTTGCATTGGTGAGGAAGCAGACGGAGGGGGAGAGGAGTCCAGGGGAACGTCAATGACGATAGAAATACGTTGGACACGGTCACGCGCGCGGAGGCGACGAGAGGAGGAGGGGCCCGAGCAAGAATCCATCATGGGCGCGGCCAACGGTAGCAGAGCATGCGCATAGGATTGTCATTAACGTGGTCACCACGTGCACTAGCATGTAGTGGGGAGAGGGGCTTGAACATGTTGTCTAGTGGGTACTTCATCTAGGGTAGGTCTCAACTACGGTGGTAGATCAGTGAAAAGAGGTCTGGTTAAATGGTAATCGTCGTCTGAAGTTTACTGCAATAAATTTGACCGTGCACTAGTGAACAACAGGAACTTTACTGGTGCCAAAGAGTTTGTCTGGGGTGATTAACCAAGAAAGGACTATGATCCTGGAGGTTTTGGGGCATAATGGAGCACAAACTAATATAGTTGCTTTGTAACTCACATAATGGGTCCAGAATCAAGATCATGATGGTTCACTCACATAGAGTAACCACTTGAGATGAAATATTGCAGGGCTTGGTGATTTAGCTAGATAAAGGTGCTGTAGAAATTTCATACCAATTGGTTTTACCAAAATGGTACTTCCTTCACAGCAATTCCCTTTGTCCAGAATCTTGCAAGAATTTTGGAGAAATATTGGCTAGGTGAAATGGTGCAATATTTGGTGGAGAGAAGTTATTTGGGTAGGAGAACCATCTGGTAATTTATTAAGATTTTTGAAGCAACATAAAATGCACTTGCTTCACAACCTAAAGATTTTACCAGAAGCAAAGATTTGGTCATGTGCTCACACAGATCAAGTGTTGGAGTTGAAATTTGGAGGTGTGAGATAATATGAGCACAAGAAGAGGCATGCAAAATTTCAACTCATTTGGATAAACCTAGCTAGCACTTCCTTCACAAAGGCTTCCCTCATACAGGAACTTTGAAAAATCACTGAGGAAGTTTGGCTAGGAAAATAAAGTTGAATTTTGGCATAGGTCAATAATTTGGATGAGATATCATGCCCAAAAAGTTTGGTGGCAAATGGGCAAAGATAAATAGCACTTGCTTCACAATGTGCCATTTAGGACAGAATATGAAATGAATTTATTGAGCATGATGAGAAATATGGCCTTTGAAATATTTTGCCATATTTGAGGAATATATGACTCAAAATATTTGAGGATTTTTGGATGGGCAAAAATATAGGTTGCTTCACAACCTAGGACAGATAGAGTTATTCCTTTAATAGGAAAAGGAATATTCCCTAGAAAAAGAAATTAGGGTTTGGTCAAGCAGTGGAATGACATGATTTTGGCAAGGTTTTGAGAATGATGAGCCACTTGGGAGAGGAAACGAAGATGATTTCCTAGGTGACAAGGCCACAGAACCACTCCAAAAAGAAAAATAGAGCAAAAACTAATAAATCAAAAGAAAAAGAAAAGGGCCAAAATCCGGGCTGTTACACAGAGGGAGGCGGGGAACTTAAGGGGGAACAATGTTTCGGTTTGGGACGTGCTTGTTTGAAATTTGGGGAAAGTTACAAACTTTGCCCCCATCTAAAATTTTGGACATATTGCGGGTTGGGGGTAGGACAGTAATCTCAGGTGTCCCAAATGTCGGCGGGCTAGATTTCGGCCGAGCGCATGGGTGTTTAGGCGCCCACGGCGTATGAATGCCTCTCGGAGGCGGTTGAGACTGGCGTCTTGGTGAAGTTACAAACCTACCCCGGTTTAGACCTTTGGACATCGGGCCGATAGGCTACACGGGCTAGAGTCAGGACAGTAATTTCCTACCACCAAACATTAGTCTCGCGCGGTTTCGGGTGACCAGAGGCCTATTTGGCGCTTCGTTCAATATTTGGGTGCAGATGCATTAACGTTTCCGGTTCTCTTGAATTGAACATTCAGGATTTGTCAAACTTCACAAATCTTTACTCTTGAAAATCCTAAAGCTACGATTATTTTGGAATGGAGGTGGTACATTTGAATATACATTGTACACGAGTACATATTAAAAAATATGCAACTTACCTCAGTTCATGCATGGTTCCAGATATAATCTCCTTGGTTGCAAAAAAAAATTTAGACATGCGTATGAATATATATAGCATGTTCAAACGCATAACAAAGATTGATGCCCCCTTTTACATCTGATTTACAAATGCCATTATCTCGAGTTCAAATAGATGAATGCACTTCCTATGAATTCGAATCTTCAAAACCCTCTTTATGTTGAATTCGACATGTATTCTATTTCGTAGCTAGCAATTTGGAATGTATCCATGCAAGTGACAAATGTATAAAGTGCTTCACACTAACAACATGGAGTGCACTAATTAATGTTTATATATGAATTGCAAAAGCATCCATTGTCTGTATTTCAAACCGCTCTCACTCCATGGACGATAATATGAAATAAACACATGCACATGCTAGAATTTAATAGATTATGGGTGTCTGATAGACCGATTTTCATCCATACGCAATTTGCAAAATTCATGATCTCATCCAAAAATAATAATGCCATTTATATTTTAATTTAATGCATAGAAACGCATTTTACACGTAGATGCATTATGCCTCGGCCCGTTCTCACAAACGCGCTATATATCGACATAAGTGCACACACTTTATATGCATCGACATTTCTCTTTCACACACGCTCACAATCTCTCTTGGGGTGTCGGGGAGTCTCACGCACATGCTCTCTCTCTCTCTCTCTCTTTCTGACTACTATGTACCACTCTTTTCACTAATCTCAGTTGGAAAACACTATTTCTCTCACATGCATATATACACATGCACGGTCTCTACTAGCCCTCTATACGCACATATATATATATATATATATATATATATATATATATATATATGTATATGTGTGTGTGTGTGTGCCTACGTGTCTCCCGCACGCACATTATCTTTAGGCCTCTCTCCCCCAGACACACCTCTCTCTTAGTAGTTGGCAGATATGATTCCATCATATCATTCGGTAGGATATCCCTGACTGTTAGGCTGGATGGTAATACGAGGCAAAGTTTTACCCTAGTTCGGACCCTTGCAGTTGAGGAAAAAGCCTACTCCTGGTACTGTATACTAGTGATAGGGGTGTGTACAAAGTACATGTGAGTACCAGGCATTGTGCGTGTGTATACTATCGACGAACTAGCCCCCAAGCTTCTATAACATACTGGGGGCCTAGGGTTACAAATCATATATAGTCGGCTTATTACCAGTGGGGATAGAGTCCTTCGCGACTCTGGTAGCTAGCTTCGTGTTGTACGCCGAGTCCTCCACATGGGTCGTCGTATAACGCGTCTCGATCCAACCTATGTGGCGTAGGATGGAACCGACCCATGAGTCCTTATGTTGACCCACCACAACTAGAAATGATGTGCCCACCACACCACACACGCAATCGGCCACTAAGAAAATAAGCATATACAATAGTACAATGTTATACATGAAAGTTAATTGCATGGTGCATCGAAAAATATTTGTTCTGCATTGTGAATGTTTATATATTCTCCTAAAATATTATTCACGGGAAAGATAAATGAAGGGCATATCTCTCCTTGTCTCCACCGGACATCCCCTCTTTCTACACCACTTTCACGTATGCACAGAAACTATCTCTCGGCCCTCTAAAAGTATGCATGCCCACGACACATTCACGCATGATGGTCACTGTATTTCAAGCTAAAGCATTATACGATCACTGGAGTTCAGAATATGCTCATTACGGTCATCGTATACATTCTCGCGGTGATCATACGGTATCTAGCTCATGATACATCTTCGTATTTTCTTGATGACACTGACAGACTTTGCATTTGATGCATACTCCGTATTTTGTTGACGACACTTATGGTCATTGTATTTGAAGTGAAAGCACGATATGGTCACTGGACTTCAGAATATGCTCATCACGGTCACCACATACATTATGTCATGCTAACCAACATGTGTTTGGATGGTTAGGAGGACAGTGGTTTCTCGAGCCCGTCAGGGTTAAAGTCTCGATGCTCGCATTTATCCTGCATTAATTTCAGTATTTTCCAGCGATGTGCGTTCAGTGGGAGGAGACGTTCCACTCGACTATGAGGCACCTATGGTGACTTCGTAAAATATCAAGATCATATGCTGGCTCACTCTCTTGAAGGTGCTCATAGGAGTAGGGTGTGAGTGTGTGCGCTTATAGCGGTGAGTGCTTGCGCGTATATATGAGCCCTTGTGTCTGTACCATGTTAAAAAAATACATGTCATGATTATACGTTCACTGGCTCACCCGTACAACTCCCTATTTTGTTGATGACACAATCAATTGACCAGTCAAACGTTCCACGTGGCGCAACTAGTGTTGCACCATCGGGGCACGTAACCGTGGGGCCCACCTGTCAGCCTGTATATGAAAGAAAGAAATGGTAGTTGGAGTCTGTACCGTGTTAATAAAATACATTTTAGGGTGATCATACGGTCAGTGGCTCACCATACAGCTCCGTAATTTGTTGATGACACGATCAATTGACGAGTCAAATGGTCCACCTTCATCAGCGCACATTACCATAGGGCCCACCCGTCAGTGCATATATGAAGGATAGAAATGGTAATAAATTAGTCGTCGGTGGGTACTCGAAGTCGTGAGACCTCTGGTTGGCAGTCGCCGGAGGTAGGGGGTGTTGATTGGGCGGTGGGGTGGGGATTGCCGTAGAAAAAGCTCGGCGTGGGGGGGGCCTAGAGGGATGGCCGGTGCGGCGGCGGACCGGCGGTGGGGAGTGGTTTCGGGGCGGGCGGGACGATGTCGCGGCGTGGGCCGGCCGCGGGCGGCGAGGGCCGGGGTTTCGGCCGGTGGTGGCTGGCGGCTCAGGCGGTGGTGTTTGATGATAAACTGTAGGCCCTTGATTTCGTATCCAACGACTGGAAAATCTAATGACCAGAGATGAAAAAGTCAGCCGACTGACATGTAGCCTCACCCCGCACGTACACATGAACGCACACAAGACACGCACGCATGCAGGCATGCAACACTGACACGTACACATAATGAACACACGCACGCATGCAGGCGTGCAACACCGACACGTACATATGCACTCACGAACACACACACGTACGCACACATGCATGCAACACTGAAACGTACCCTTGCACGCACGCAACCCTCGCACGCCTGCTTCCACACAGCACACGATGCAAGACACATGCTCAACCTATATGTGCATGCACCCTTTGTTAAGGACATGGATTGTTATGGGTATTAATCAATCTTATCTGTGATAAGCAGAACATTGATGTTTGCAGCGGTCTTTATGAATCACAACGTATCGAACGGGCTATCAACATAGTAGGCTTATCTACATGAAAAGGATGATGTCACACTCAATGAACAATCATCGGATTATGAAATGCCCGCTTCTGACCGCCCTGGCCACCAAAGGTTCCTCTGTTGTGTGCTGCCTGCGTTGGGTCATTGACATGCAGGCCATGTACCCAAAGAGCCCACGCGTCACTGGAAGAACAGCGCGGTGTCCTACGTCAGAGTCGAGGGCGCCACTCGCTGCACGCCCGACTGAACACGCCTCCATGCCGCATTCAAATGCCTCCATGAAACCCGCCCGTGTTGAAGCCGAGAAACCCACTCTAGACACACGTCCATTCATGACCGGGCCGGCATTAAACGCAACACCGGCCGAGCTCCTCCCGTCTGCCGTCTATTTAATCTCCTATTTAAATGAGGTCAAATTCCAGCCAAGAATCGCACACCTCCGCCGCTCCCCTATCTCCTGCTTCACGATTTTGTCCACTCTTACAATGGCTTACGAAGATTAGTTATTCCGCACAAGCCATTTGTCTAGGTTTGTATCTCTTACACACACACACGTAGGTGGGGGATGTGCACGAAGAGAAGAGGTGCACGCACGGCGCACGTACTCCCGTCTCTTTCCCAATCACACCCGCGCGGTTACATGGTGGAGCTCATTTCTCTATGAAAAGGCAGCCCACGTGGTAATTTGACACATGTATTGGTTGCCACTTGGTGGAGGGAGGATCGTCTACCATGGGTGAACAAAAAAATTGTGACCTGACGCGTTATGTTAAAAAAGAGGCAAACCATGTGGGGCCCACCTTAGAGGCAAGGATCTATACTCTGGAGTACTTTTGATGTGTCCTGTCAACTCATAGAACGAGGATAAGCTTTCTTAGTACACCGTCTCCCCCCCCCCCACGGGCACGGTGGCTCGCTGCTACCTCCTGAGCACTGTGTTGGTTTTCTGTTGAAGAGGAAAGGGTGGTGCAGTAAAGCAGCGTAAGTATTTCCCTCAGTTTTTGAGAACCAAGGTATCAATCCAGTAGGAGACCACGCGCGAGTCACCTCGTACCTACACAAACAAATAAGAACCTCACAACCAACGCGATAAAGGGGTTGTCAATCCCTTCACGACCACTTGCAAGAGTGAGATCTGATAGAGATGATAATAATAAGATAAATATGTTTGGTATTTTTATGATATAGATTGAAAGCAGAAGATATAAAAATAAAGTAGATTGGAAACTTGTATGATGGAAAATAGACCCGGGGGCCATAGGTTTCACTAGTGGCTTCTCTCAAGATAGCATAAGTATTATGGTGGGTGAACAAATTACCGTCGAGCAGTTGATAGAAAAGCGAATAATTATGAGAATATCTAGGCATGATCATGTATATAGGCATCACGTCTGAGACAAGTAGACCGAAATGATTCTGCATCCACTACTATTACTCCACACATCGACCGCTATCCAGCATGCATCTAGAGTATTAAGTTCATAAGAACAGAGTAACGCCTTAAGCAAGATGACATGATGTAGAGGGATAAACTCATGCAATATGATGTAATCACCATCTTTTTATCCTTGATGGCAAAAATACAATACATGTCGTTTCCCTTTCTATCACTGGGATCGGGCACCGCAAGATTGAACCCAAAGCTAAGGACTTCTCCCATTGCAAGAAAGATCAATCTAGTAGGCCAAACCATACTGATAATTCGAAGAGACTTGCAAAGATAAACCAATCATAGATAAAAGAATTCAAATAAGATTCAAATATTGTTCATAGATAAACTTGACCATAAACCCACAATTCATCGGATCTCGACAAACACACCGCAAAAAGAAGAGTTACATCGAATAGATCTCCAAGAGAATCGAGGAGAACTTTGTATTGAGATCCAAAGAGAGAGAAGAAGCCATCTAGCTACTATCTATGGACCCGAAGGTCTGAAGTAAACTACTCACACATCATCGGAGAGGCCATGGAGTTGATGTAGAGGCCCTCCGTGATCAATGCCCCCTCCGGCGGAGCTCCGGAAAAGGCCCCAAGATGGGATCTCTTGGTTACAGAAGGTTGCGGCAGTGGAATTTCGTTTTTGTGGTGCTCCTGGATGTTTGCGGGGTATATGGATATATATAGGAGGAAGAAGTAGGTCGGTGGAGCAATGAGGGGCCCACGAGGGTGGAGGGCGCGCCTAGGGGGGTGGGCGCGCCCCCCTGCCTCGTGGCCTCCTTGATTGATTCTTGAGGTCCACTCCAAGTCTCCTGGATTACGTTTGTTCCAAAAATAACGCTCCCAAAGGTTTCATTCCGTTTGGACTGCGTTTGATATTCCTTTTCAACGAAACTCTAAAATAGGCAAAAAAAACAATTTGGGTTGGGCCTCCGGTTAATAGGTTAGCCCCAAAAATAATATAAAAGTGTAAAAATAAGCCCATTAACATCCAAAATAGATAATATAATAGCATGGAACACTAAAAGAATATAGATACGTTGGAGACGTATCAAGCATCTCCAAGCTTAATTCCTGCTCGTCCTCGAGTAGGTAAATGATAAAAACAAAATTTTTGATGTGGAATGCTTCCTAACATATTTCTCAATGTAATTTTTCTTTATTGTGGCATGAATGTTCTGATCCGGAAGATTCAAGATAAAAGTTTAATATTGACATAGAAATAATAATACTGCAAGTATACTAACTAAGAAATCATGTCTTCTCAAAATAACATGGCCAAAGAAAGTTATCCCTACAAAATCATATAGTCTAGCTATGCTCAATCTCCATCGCACAAAATATTAAATCATGCACAACCCCGATGATAAGCCAAGCAATTGTTTCATACTTTTGATTTTCTCAAACCTTTTCAATCTTCACGCAATATATGAGCGTGAGCCATGGATATAGCACTATGGTGGAAAAGAATGGTGGTTGTGGAGAAGACAAAAAGAAGGAGAAGATAGTCTCACATCAACTAGGCGTATCAACGGGCTATGGAGATGCCCATTGATAGATATCAATGCGAGTGAGTAGGGATTGCCATGCAACGGATGCACTAGAGCTATAAGTGTATGAAAGCTCAGCAAAAGAAACTAAGTGGGTGTGCATCCAACTTGCTTTTTCACGAAGACCTAGGGTAATTTGAGGAAGCCCATCACTAGAATATACAAGCCAAGTTCTATAATATAAAATTCCCACTAGTTTATGAAAGGGACAACATAGGAGACTTGTGGGAGTCCTGGATAAGGGGGTCTCCGAACAGCCGGACTGTTTGACTATGAAGATATAGGATTGAAGACTCCGTCTCGTGTCCGGATGGGACTCTACTTGGTGTGGGAGGCAAGCTAGGCAATACGGATATGTGGATCTCCTCCTTTGTAACCGACCTTGTGTAACCCTAACCTCTCCAGTGTCTATATAAACCGGAGGGTTTTAGTCCATAGGACAACATACAATCATACCATAGGCTAGCTTCTAGGGTTTAGCCTCTCCGATATCGTGGTAGATCTACTCTTGTACTACCCATATCATCAATATTAATCAAGTAGGGCGTAGGGTTTTACCTCCATCAAGAGGGCCCGAACCTGGGTAAAACATTGTGTCCCCTGCCTCCTGTTACCATCCGCCTTAGACGCACAGTTCGGGACCCCCTACCCGAGATCCGCCGGTTTTGACACCAACATTGGTGCTTTCATTGAGAGTTCCTCTGTGTCGTCGCCGTTAGGCTTGATGGCTCCTACTATCATCCATAGTGATGCAGTCCAGGGTGAGACTTTTCCCGCCGGACAGATCTTCGTGTTCGGCGGCTTTGCACTGCGGGCCAATTCACTTGGCCATCTGGAGCAGATTGAAAGTTACGCCCCTGGCCACCAGGTCTGGTTTGGAAGCTCAAACTACGCGACCTATATCCGTGGAGACTTGATCCTCGACGGATTCGAGCCTCTGCCTTGTGCGTCACGCGGTCACGATGAGTATGACTTAGCTCTACCATCGGACAGTGTATCGCACTGGCGGCCACTCTGACCCTCAATTCGAAGCCAGTTGCGCCTTCCACGGACGGGTGGATGGACCCTGCGTAAGTGCCACCCCAAATCCCGCCTCGGTAGAAACAACGATCATACAGACCCAGCGTTAGAGCAGGGGGAACCATTGCCGGACCACGGCAACACGGAGAATCAAGCCGAACAACCCGACTCTGTCAAAGATCATAGTCCAGATGACGTCACACCGGACGGACACCCGGAGCAACAGAATGCCCATCAAAGGCTCATTGCCACCGCGAGGAGTCTAAAAAAGCAGAAGCAAAGGCTCAAGCCTGCGCAAGACACACTCCAAATCAGATGGAGCAAAGTACTCAACACAGCAGCAAAGTACAGCGGCAATCGCCCCACCAAGAGCTACCCTAAGCGGAAGTTGCTACCTGAATTCGATGAGGAGGCCTTAGATCCCCCACAACCAAAAATGAAAACAGCCATCTGGTCGGATAGGCGACCTCACGGCCAACATAGAGCGGCAAACAACGCCGCACATAAGCCAACACGCGATCCACGCGAGGACTCGCATCAAAAGGACGGCACAACCAGATCCATCTGTGGACCACGTAAGCGCGCTCCAGCATACAACGCAACACAACAAACATCCGAAGAACGCGGTACACTCGGATACAGGGGTGCCGCACACCCCCTATGTTTCACCGATGAGGTGCTGGATCATGCATTTCCAGAGGGATTCAAACCCGTAAATATGGAGGCATACGACGGAACAACAGCCACTGGTGTCTGGATTGAGGATTATATCCTCCATATCCATATGGCTCGATGAGATGACCTCCACGCCATTAAGTATTTACCCCTCAAACTCAAAGGGCCAGCTCGGCACTGGCTTAAGAGCCTCCCCGAAAGTTCCATTGGAAGCTGGGAAGTGCTCGACGATGCTTTTCGGGCAAATTTTCAGGGGACTTACGTCCGACCTCCGTACGCGGACGATTTGAGTCATAAAACTCAACAGCCCGGAGAGTCAGCCCGAAAACTTTGGAACAGGTTACTTACTAAAAAGAACCAAATAGTCGACTGTCCAGACGCCGAAGCCTTGGTAGCTTTTAAGCATAGCGTCCGTGACGAATGGCTTGCCAGACACCTCGGCCAAGAAAAGTCGAGAACAATGGCAGCATTAACAAGCCTCATGACCCACTTTTGCGTGGGTGAGGATAGCTGGCTAGCCAGACGCAGCCTCAGCGACCCAAGTACATCCGAAGTTAGAGATGGAAACGGGAAATGACGGTGCAACAACAATAACAAACGCCGGAATAAAGAAGACAACACGAAGAGCACGGCAGTAAATGCCGGATTTAGAAGCTCTCGGCAAAGTCAGCAAAAGCAGCCCTCTAAAGGCGCCAGAGACAAACTGTCCAGCCTAAACAAAATTCTGGACCAAGTATGTCAGATCCATAGCACCCCCGGTAAACCTGCTAATCATACCCACAGAGAATGTTGGGTCTTCAAGCAGTCCGGCAAGCTCAACCCCGTACACAAGGGGGAGGATACACCAAGCGAAGACGAGGATGAGCCTCCCAAGCAAGACACTGGGGAACAAAAGAAGTTTCCACCAGAAGTCAAAACAGTCAATGTGTTACACGTGATCAAGGGGAGAAACAAAGTAGCACTCCTAGAAAAATATGCCCAAGGGCCTATCACCCCGGAGTCCTACCACTGGTCATCTCAACTGATCACTTTCGACCATCGTGATTACTCAGCAAGTATCCGGCGTGCAGGATGGGTTGCCCTGGTATTAGACCCAATAATTGACGGATACCACTTTACATCAGTCCCGATGGACGGTGGCAGCAGTTTAAACCTGATATACCAGTATACAATCCGCGAAATGGGGATAGATCCAACGAAAATTTGCCATAGCAACACTACCTTTAAAGGAGTAACGCCAGGCCCAGGGGCTCACTGCACGGGCTCCCTGCTACTAGAGGTTATATTCGGCTCCCCCGATAACTTCCGTATCGAACATTTAACCTTCCACATTGCTCCGTTCCAAAGTGGCTATCAAGCACTACTTGGACACGAAGCTTTCGCTCGCTTTAATGCAATACCGCATTACACTTCCCTCACGCTCAAGATGCCTGGTCCACGTGGCATCATTACAGTGCATGGAAATATTGAGCGATATTTGCGCGCCGAAGAGAGTGCGACTGCCTTGGCAGCCGCACACTAAAAACGGCCTCACCAACTAAAGCATTTGATAGGTCGTCAAGACCACGGACATGGTTAGACGAGTTCGGCGCAGCTATATGTAATTCATACCGGATTGATGGCCACACCCCTATTACAAATACAAGGGGCTCAACGCACGCAGACAAGTGGCAATTTTTACTTATCCTTAATTATACATGGTTTCTTTAAGAACTACCTTTTTGCACGACAACTTTTCACCTAAGTTCCTCTCTTTTACAGATGACCATCATGCTACACCCGTCCAGGATACGGCACAACAGAGACACAGGCACAGACGTGCAGCAGGGACCCGCTCCAAGAATTATTTTAGATTAAGACCCTGCGTAAACCTTTTTTACTGTCTCTTGTTGATATACATCCCTCGGATTCTCAATACAATTTGAGAAGGATGCTGACATCTTGGCATGTGGCCACATCAGAATAACGCACGTACCGACACAAGGGGCTTCTTACAAAGGGCACTATTTAGGCCCGGTTTATACCATAAAGACTGAATACCTTAGGGAGTGTTCGGCGTCGCGAGTTTGGCCTTATATGCATCAGCTCCGAATCATGTCTTTGGTCAAATGTTGGGTTTGCCCGGCTCCTGTGTTTTGGTGCCTTACGTTCCGTTCTATCGGCTAAGGCAGCACCAGGAGAACTACTGCGATTGTGCCCTGGTTCGTCCGGACAAACACCTCAGTAGAGAAAGCCGAAAACTGACTGTCATGATATAGCGCGAGACTGGTCAACCACTCGATGACCTATCGGAATGTTAGAATTCCTCCGCTTTAATGAAGGGCCATTTCTCGGCCAGGCATATACGCACCCCGAGTTCGGGAGAGTGCGGAGCCACCAGGGGCTATATAGTAGCCCCACCATCAAACTCCTATGGCTAAGTGAAAGTGTTAAAGCATCATTGTCCGTTTGCCTCATTCGCTGCGCTATCACCTCCTTAATAGGACCAAGACATTGGGTTAAGTGTGAACATGCGTTTTCTGCGAGCACCTCCGCATTATATGCGTGGGGGTTGAAGCCGACGACTGCAATCTTTCAGGTTATGTACATATATACAAAAACGGCCGCACAGGAGGCACCATATTACTTTTCGGTAAAAGTATACATACAACCTTACCACATTTCATAAAAACATTGTGTTTACAATGGGGATACATGTCACTCAAACATAATATTCTTCGAGCACTGGGCCTCTATCAAACGAGCACCCTCAAGAACCTCTTCAAAATAGTGCTCGGCAGCTACTCGGCCTATGACCGAACCTTGCGCCGCAACAGTGGAAGCATCCATCTCCGCCCAGTATGCCTTGACACGGGCAAAGGCCATCCGCGAGCCTTCTATGCACACCGACCTCTTCATCGCATTGATGCGCGGCACCGCACCAAGGAACTGCTGCACTAAGCTGAAATAGCTGTTCGGCTTCAGCTTCTCCGGCCACGAATGATCTACGACGGACCTCATGGCAAGTCCGGACAACCTATTAAGTTCGGCCCATTTGGCTAGCTGATCAGTCAAGGGAAGCGGACACTCTGGAACATTAAATTGCAACTAGAACAGCTTGTCCACTTCACGATCTGTCTGATCTCGAAAGTATTCGACCGCATCGACAGCGCTTGCCTCCAAGTCCATATATGCGTCTGCCAAACTCCACAGCCGATCCAGAGGGGCATATCGCGGATCTCCGAACTTCCTCTGCAGCAGAAAGGGCTTCCCAGGCGCAATATCCCCGCTTCGCGCAGCTCCTCCTTCTTCGCCCTCATAGCAGAGCGAGTGTCTTTGGTCTCCATCGTGGCCTTTTCAAGGTCCGCTGCCTTCACTCGGTTCTCTTCTTCAAGGAACTGGCAACGGTCGGCAGTGTCTTTTAATTCTACGGCCATCATGGCCATCTTCTCTTTGCTTTCGCAATGCGCGGCCTTCTCGGCTCTTAACTCTTCGGGCGCCTTCAAAGCAGCCGCATTACTAACTCTTGCTTGTTCCTTGGCTCGGGCAAGTTCTGCCCGAAGGGTCTCCACGGTGGCAGGTCCGTCTGCATTCACAACATATTAAAGTTACTGGCATCATGCTGCTCTTATTATGTGACATTCACCAGAAAACATTACTTACCCTGTGACTCGTCAAGCCGCTTGTTAACAAGCTCGATGTCGGTGTTTGCCGCATCCAGTTGCCGCTTTAGTTCGGCAAACTCATTAGTCCGGCTAGCCACCGGAGCTTCCACCACCTGCACATAAAGGCAGTACTGGTTATTACCTGGGACTATGATCCTCTGTTCGCCGCCGTTCTCGACGACAACTAGAGTCTCAGGGGCTACTATCTACACAGGGCACACCTAACATGTGCGGTACTATCAAAAAGTATATCATTTCACGTACCTCAAAGCCCGTCAGTAGACTCATAAAGGCTTCATGTAATCCGCTTTCGGCGGACGAAATTCTTTCCATCACCGTACCCATCAACATACGGTGTTCTTCTGAGATGGCCGCTCTCTCCAATAGCTCCCTCAGAATGTCCGGCCGCATACCAAATGGTGTCGGACTCTTTTGTTTGCTCTCTTCGAGAGCCGGACGCTGGGGACTTTGGGTGACTATGGGATTATCTTCTGGCCTCACCGGATCCGGAGAGGCCCTCCGTGACGACACTTCGAGGTCGCCCGCTTCTTGAGTGGGGGAGTCCCGGGGAGGCGTTTCGCTCTTCATCATCTCAGGAAGAAGATCCCTCGAAGACGAGCTCAGTTGAGAAGGGCTCAGGTTCGAACTGCAAGATATATGCTTCGATTATTTTCCTCAAAGGAAAGGTAGTATACCTTCACTATTAAAGTATTTTTTGATCACTTACGACTCGTTGGAGGGCCGATCCCTGCGTGGACTTTGTGTGGCAAAAGCACCCCCCGAGGCAGGACCCTCTATTGGAGACTTCTTCTCCCATTTGGAGGCCTTGGTTTCCGGATCCTCAGAGGCAGTCCTCTTCCTCCCCCGTAGCGAGAGAAGGTCAGAATCTTCTCCCTGGTTATCCTCCCTTATGGAGGCGCTCATTCCCTCGATTGGAACTGGCAGCGATGGGGGATCGCTTTCGCCCATATTATTCCCCCCCCCCATATCTTCCTTCGAGGGCTCCGGGCAGGGTGTGAGCTCGAGCATCTTTTCCAGTACCGGGTTTTCCAAACCCTCGGGGAGGGGGGCCGAACACCGAATCATCTTCGCCTTTGTTAGCCAGTCATGGACAAAGGGCAATTTCTCAGGAATGATGTCATGGTAAATATAAGACGGTGTGTCCGGCTAGAGGATTACCTACTTGTTCGGCGACGCGGTTGCTACTCAGGCCCACGTTCTCGGTAGTATCCGTACACTCTGTTTGAGGTCCGAAGAATGACTTGTACATCTCCTCGTGCGTCAGGCCGAGGAAGCATTGAATAGCGTGCGGTCCTTCTGGGTTGAACTCCCACAAGCGAAGGGGCCAGCGTTTGCAAGGCTAGACTCGACGAACCAGCATGACTTGTATTACCATGACCAAATTAAAATCTCCCTCGAAGAGATCTTGAATGCGGCTTTGCAGTATAGGCATGTCCTTGGCTGGACCCCAGCTCAGCCCTCTGCTAATCCATGACATCAGTTGTGGTGGGGGGCCCGAGCGGAAAGCGGGGGGAGCTACCCACTTGGCACTTCTAGGAGCGGTGATGTAAAACCACTCCCGTTGCCATAATCCGGACACCTTTGGAAAGGAACCTTTTGGCCACGGAGCTCCCACAATCTTGCTTATTGATGCTCCTACGCATGCTGCGTGCTATCCCTCGATTGTCTTCGGCTTCACATCAAAAGTCTTCAGCCACGGTCCGAAGTGAGGGTAACGCAGAGGAAGGCCTCACACACGATAATAAATGCCGAGATGTGAAGAAAGGAGTCCAGGGCTAGATCGTGGAAGTCTAGCCCGTAGTAAAACATCAAACCCCTTACGAAGGGATCCAGAGCGAGGCCTAGACCTCGGAGGAAGTGGGAGATCAGCACGACGTCTTCGTTGGGTTCAGGAGTAGGGACGACCTGCCCTCGGGCTGGCAGCCGATGCGAAACATCGGCGGTCAGATATCTGGCCTCCCTAAATTTCTTGATATCTTCTTCCGTAACAGAGGAGGGCATCCATCGGCCTTGAAGGCTGGATCCGGACATGGTTGAAGATCCGGAGCACCTGACCTGGGCTTTGGGTGTTAGAACTCGAGGCAGGGGAAGGATTCGATTGAGCACGGGAGGGAAAAAAGTGAAAGCCTTAGCCCTTTATAAATAGGGTGAATACCAAGAGTCCTCTCTGTGGCCGTTTGTGGCTCGCCTATAATCTAGGAGTCCTAGACGTGGTTGGGTTACCCACGCCCGTATTGATGAGAATCCCGTGATAAGGGGACATGATCTTTGCTTTGACGAGACGTGTCGAAAAACTGCCTTGCGTTATGTGCGGGGCTAGTTAAAAGAAATGGTTCGAATAATCACCGGCCCGTGACATAATGTCGTGTTGCCAAAACAAGTCAACAAATTGGATTTGTGGAAATATTATTCTCTCTACGGTGGTATGTGGAACTTATTTTGCAGGGTCGGACACTATCCTTCTATTCAAATTCTTCAGTGGTGTATTCGGAGGAGGAACCCGCCTTGCAATGTCGAAGACACTACTGCACGCCGGACTCATCGTCATTGAAAGCCTGGTTCAGGGGCTACTGTGGGAGTCCTGGATAAGGGGGTCTCCGGACAGCCGGACTATATCCATTGGCCGGACTGTTAGACTATGAAGATACAGGATTGAAGACTTCGTCTCGTGTCCAGATGGGACTCTACTTGGTGTGGGAGGCAAGCTAGGCAATACGGATATGTGTATCTCCTCCTTTGTAACCGACCTTGTGTAACCCTAACCTCTCCGGTGTGTATATAAACTGGAGGGGTTTAGTCCGTAGGACAACATACAATCATACCATAGGCTAGCTTCTAGGGTTTAGCCTCTCCGATCTCGTGGTAGATCTACTCTTGTACTACCCATATCATCAATATTAATCAAGCAGGACGTAGGGTTTTACCTCCATCAAGAGGGCCCGAACCTGGGTAAAACATTGTGTCCCCTGCCTCCTGTTACCATCCACCTTAGTCGCACAGTTCGGGACCCCCTACCCGAGATCTGCCAGTTTTGACACCGACAAGACTCTCTATCATGAAGATCATGGTGCTACTTTGAAGCGCAAGTGTGGAAAGAGGATAGTAACATTGTCCCTTCTCTCTTTTTCTCTCATTTTTTATTTTTTTAATTTGGGCCTTCTCTATTTTTTTGGCCTTTTTTTCGTCTGGAGTCTCATCCTGACTTTTGGGGGAATCATAGTCTCCATCATCCTTTCATCACTGGGCAATGCTCTAATAATGATGATCATCACACTTCTTTTTACTTACAACTCAAGAATTACAGCTCAATACTTAGAACAAAATATGACATGTATGAAAAAAATTATGGACGGTGACTTTGCCACAAATACAATGTCAACTACATGATCATGCAAAGCAATATGACAATGATGAAGCGTGTCATAGCAAATGGAACAGTGGAAAGTTGCATGCAATATATCTCGGAATGTCTATGGAAATGCCATAATAGGTAGGTATGGTGGGTTTATGGTACCGGTGAAAGTTGCGCGGTACTAGAGAGGCTAGCAATGGTGGAAGGGTGAGGGTGCGTATAATCCATGGACTCAACATTAGTCATAAAGAACTCACATACTTATTGCAAAAATCTATTAGTTATCGAAACAAAGTACTACGCGCATGCTCCTAGGGGGATAGATTGGTAGGAAAAGACCATCGCTCGACCCCGACTGCCACTCATAAGGAAGGCAATCAATAAGTAAATCATGCTCTGACTTCATCACATAACGGTTCACCATACTTGCATGCTACGGGAATCACAAACTTCAACACAAGTATTTCTCAAATTCACAACTACTCAACTAGCATGACTCTAATATCACCATCTCCATATCTCAAAACAATCATCAAGTATCAAACTTCTTTTAGTATTCAATGCACTTATATGAAAGTTTTATAATGCATAAAAGCAAATTGCCATGTTGTTCTAAAGGACTCTCAAAATAATATAAGTGAAGCATGAGAGATCAATTATTTTTATAAAATAGAACCACCACCGTGCTCTAAAAGATATAAGTGATGTACTAGAGCAAAAACTATATAGCTCAAAAGATATAAGTGAAGCACATAGAGTAATCTAATAAATTCTAATTCATGTGTGTCTCTCTCAAAAGTTGTGTACAGCAAGGATTATTGTGGTAAACTAAAAAGCAAAGACTAAAATCATACAAGACGCTCCAAGCAAAACACATATCATGCGGCGAATAAAAATATAGCTCCAAGTAAAGTTACCGATGAACGAAGACAAAAGAGGGGATGCCTTCCGGGGCCTCCCCAAGCTTAGGATTTTTGGTGTCCTTGTATTTTACCTTGGGGTGCCATGGGCATCCCCAATCTTAGGCTCTTTCCACTCCTTTTTCCATAATCCATCAAATCTTTACCCAAAACTTGAAAACTTCACAACACAAAACTTAACAAGAGAATCTTGTGAGCTCCGTTAGCGAAAGAAAACAAAACACCACTTCAAGGTACTGTAATGAACTCATTATTTATTTATATTGGTGTTAAACCTACTGTATTCCAACTCCTCTATGGTTTATAAACTCTTTTACTAGCCATAGATTCATCAAAATAAGCAAACAACACACGAAAAACAGAATCTGTAAAAAAACAGAACAGTTTGTAGTAATCTGTAACTAACGCAAACTTCTGTAACCCCAAAAATTCTAAAATAAATTTCTGGACGTGAGGAATTTATCTATTAATCATCTTCAAAAATAATTAACTAAATATCACTCTCCAAGAAAAATGGAAGCAATTCTCGTGAGCGCTAAAGTTTCTGTTTTTTACAGCAATATCAAAAAGACTTTCCCCAAGTCTTCCCAACGGTTCTACTTGGCACAAACACTAATTAAACACAAGAAACACAACCAAAACAGATGCTAGGTAAATTTTTCATTACTAAACAGGAGAAAAAAGCAAGAAATAAAAATAAAATTGGGTTGCCTCCCAACAAGCGCTATCGTTTAATGCCCCTAGCTAGGCATAAAAGCGAAGATAGATCTAGGTGTTGCCATCTTTGGTTGGCAATCCATAAATGGATCTCATAATAGATTCATATGGTAATTTAACTTTCTTTCTCGGGAAGTGTTCCATGCCTTTCCTTAATGGAAATTGGAATGTAATATTCCCTTCCTTCATATCAATAATTGCACCAATCATTCTAAGGAAAGGTCTACAAGAATAATAGGACACGAAGGATTGAAACCTATATCAAGAACAATGAAATCTACATGCACATAATTCCTATTTGCAACAACAAGAACAACATTAATATTTCCCATAGGTTTCTTAATAGTGGAATCCGCAAGGTGCAAGTTTAGAGAACAATCATCAAATTCACGGAAACCTAGCAAATCACACAAAGTTTTTGGAATCATGGAAACACTAGCACCCAAATCACACAAAGCATAGCATTCATGATCTTTAATTTTAATTTTAATTGTATGTTCCCAGTCATAATAAAGTTTTCTAGGGATAGAAACTTCCAACTCAAGTTTTTCTTCATAAGATTGCATAAAAGCGTCAACGATACGTTTAGTAAAAGCTTTATTTTGACTATAAGCATGAGGAGAATTTAGCACGGATTGCAACAAGGAAATACAATCTAGCAAAGAGCAATTATCATAATTAAATTCCTTGAAATCCAAGATAGTGGGTTCATTGCTATTTAAAGTTTTGACCTCTTCAATCCCACTTTTAATATTTTTTGCATCAAGATCTAAAAACTCTGAATTTTTGGGACGCCTTCTAACTAAAGCTGACTCATATCGAGTCCCATCATTATCAAGATTCATATTGCAAAAAAATATTTAATAGGGGACACATCAATAACTTTTAGATCTTCATCTTTATTATCATACTCTTCTGGTTTAGTGGCCATCTTATTAACTAAAGTGGCCTGCTTATCAGAAATTTGGGCAATTAATTTTTCAAGATGAGCAAATTGAGATTTCAAACCATAAAATTCCTTAGACATATCATCGAGCTCTTTATTCATGAAACCGATAAAACCTTTTTGTTCTTTAAATTCGTTTCTAAAGAAATTATTATGCTCAAACTGCAAGGACATAAAACTTCTAAGGTGAGGATCAACACCTTTTGGTAAAGCCATAAGGGCAACAAGCAACAAGAGGCAAGCGAAAAAGAGGCGAACGGAAAGAGAGGGCGAATAAAACGGCAAGGGTGAAGTGGGGGAGAGGAAAATGAGAGGCAAATCACAGATAATGTAATACAAAGGATAAGAGTTGTGATGGGTACTTGGTATGTCTTGACTTGGCATATATCTCCCCGGCAACGGCGCCAGAAATCGCATGTTGGCGGGAGATCAAACCTTGACTTGACTTGGCGTGAGCCTCCCCGGCAACGGCGCCAGAAATTCTTCTTGCTACCTCTTGAGTACTGTGTTGGTTTTCCCTTGAAGAGGAAATGGTGGTGCAAAGCAGCGTAAGTATTTCCCTCAGTTTTTGAGAACCAAGGTATCAATCCAGTAGCAGAACATGCGCAAGTCACCTCGTACCTACACAAACAAATAAGAACCTCGCAACCAACATGATAAAGGGGTTGTCAATCCCATCACGGCCACTTGCAAGAGTGAGATCTGATAGAGATGATAATAATAAGATAAATATTTTTGGTATTTTTATGATATAGATTGAAAGTAAAAGATAGCAAAATAAAGTAGATTGGAAACTTGTATGATGGAAAATAGACCTGGGGGCCATAGGTTTCACTAGTGGCTTCTCTCAAGATAGCATAAGTATTACGGTGGGTGAACAAATTACTGTCGAGCAATTGATAGAAAAGCGAATAATTATGAGAAAATCTAGGCACGATCATGTATATAGGCATCACGTCTGAGACAAGTTGACCGAAACGATTCTGCATCTACTACTATTACTCCACATATCGACCGCTATCCAGCATGCATCTAGAGTATTAAGTTCATAAGAACAGAGTAACGCCTTAAGCAAGATGACATGATGTAGAGGGATAAACTGATGCAATATGATGTAAACACCTTATTTTTATCCTCGATGGCAACAATACAATACATGTCGTTTCCCTTTCTGTCACTGGGATCGGGCACCGCAAGATTGAACCCAAATCTAAGCACTTCTCCCATTGCAAGAAAGATCAATCTAGCAGGCCAAACCAAACTGATAATTCGAAGAGACTTGCAAAGATAAACCAATCATAGATAAAAGAATTCAGAGAAGATTCAAATATTGTTCATAGATAAACTTGACCATAAACCCACAATTCATCGGGTCTCGACAAACACACCGCAAAAAGAAGAGTTACATCGAATAGATCTCCAAGAGAATCAAGGAGAACTTTGTATTGAGATCGAAAGAGAGATAAGAAGCCATCTAGCTACTAGCTATGGACCCGATGGTCTGAAGTAAACTACTCACACATCATCGGAGAGGCCATGGAGTTGATCTAGAGGCCCTCCGTGATCAATGCCCCCTCCGGCGGAGCTCCGGAAAAGGCCCCAAGATGGGATCTCTTGGGTACAGAAGGGGCCCTGGATGTTTGCGGGGTATATGGATACATATAGGAGGAAGAAATAGGTCGGTGGAGCAAGGAGGGGCCCACGAGGGTGGAGGGCGCGCCCAGGGGGTGGGCGCCCCCTGCCTCATGGCCTCCTCGATTGATTCTTGACGTCCACTCCAAGTCTCCTGGATCACGTTTGTTCCAAAAATAACGCTCCCAAAGGTTTCATTCCGTTTGGACTCCGTTTGATATTCCTCTTTGCCGAAACTCTAAACTAGGCAAAAAACAACAATTTGGGCTCGGCCTCCGGTTAATAGGTTAGTCCCAAAAATAATATAAAAGTGTAAAAATAAGCCCATTAACATCCAAAATAGATAATATAATAGCATGGAACAATAAAAAATTATTGATACGTAGGAGACGTATCACTCGTAAGATGAGGTGAAGCTTGCTTACTAGTAGTACTCCCTCCTTTCCGGTTTATAGGGCTTATCTCAAAATATTAGATTTTCCATTTTATAAGCCTCAATTTGATTATTCCCCATCACAAGTTCAGATTTCAAGGTGCATTAAATCATGGCATGCAAGTATTAAGAGAAAATTAACCAATGCATGTACTTTATGCATGCATGCATAGTAATTAATACATTGGTAGACCTAATTTTTTGAGGAAAACAAGAGCATTAATTGGGTGCTTTTGCAATTACAAAAAGTATTCCACCACTCATCATCTACCTTGATTGGTGAGATTTTTGAATTGAGACCTATAAACTGGAAAGGAGGGAGTAGTACTGTACGGCTTACGCCCGCTCCCTCGCCCACGTGCGTGGTGGCTCGCAGGACGAGGAGAAAATTTTACTATTCCCTCCGTTTACTCCTCGTCCCTACTACCTTGGTTAGAGAGATTATCATATTGTTTGGAATACATATGTTCTTTAGTACTCCTTCCATTTACTTATACAAGGCCACTATAAAAAAATACATTTTGCATCTATACAAGGCCACAAATAGTAATCAAGACAAAAGTTACTACTCCCTCCTTTCCAGTTTATGGCTCAATTTCAAAATCTCTCCAACCAAGGTAGTTTGGTCGAATTAATTTCGCACTCCTAGTTTGCACAAGTAATTAGTACGCTCGTTTTTCTCAATAAGTTATGTTTATAGAGGCATTAATTAGAACGAATGCATGAATGACCACTAAATTTCCATGAACTTCCACATGCATTGGCGAGTTTTCTCTTGAGACTGCTTGCATCGGGTGATCTAACGCACCTCGAAATCCAACATGTGATGGTACTACTACTAGTAATAGAATTGAGACTTATAAAACGGAAAAACGAATGTTTTTTAGATGAGCCCTATAAACCCTAGTGGGTACGTACTCCGTAAAATCAGATTTTTCCAAAACTAAGTCGCTCAACCTTTATTTTCTTGTTTCCCTTCCTGCCTCCTTGCCTCAAACAGACTATGCCAAACTCAACTGCCCGCCGCGCGGGAAAAGACCCGCCCTCGCCTTTTTTAGTCCGGGTTTGTATCGATGGATCGTGCGAAGCAGCAAAACCCAAGCCGTGTCTTGTACTCCTCCGTCGACGCTCGCTTTCATGAATTCTGTACTTCCTGTCACCGACATGTGGGACATATAGCAACAAGGTCGACGTGTCAAGCACCAAATAACAGTGCAGAACAGTAGGGGGATGCACCCCAGTCGTACCGCCCCAGTAGTAGCAGTAATGAGAAATGAGACGTCAAATCACAATGCCCACCTTCCCAGACGGACGAAGCAACCATTATTTCACACTTGGGTTCGCCATCATCTCAAACCATGTAGTATTGCTTCTGCCTCAATAGGGACACACACTGCGCCTTGGTACATCATGACACGTGGGACCGCATGACAGGCCCGCTGACACGCACTACTATACTTCCTCCGTATCGGTTTATACATGGCATGCACATCGTTCTAGGTTAAGAATTTAACTGGCTATATATGTGATGAAAAGTATATGTTTAGAAACTACATCCGCTTAATAATCCAATGATATACTTTTTGTGACATAGTAACTCAGATTTAGTTAGTCAAATGGATGACCTATAACTATGTGCACGCCCTATAAACCAAGACGTCTAAAAAAACGAGACAGAGAGGGTAGTTCAATACGTATCTTTTTAGTTCAATATAGTTGGGATTCACCAAGGAGCAAAACCAAGTGGTAGGCTGCACCTGTCGTGTTGGCGTAGCGACTCAAGCAGGGTCAGTCCGCACACGAGATGGCGACACACTTAACATGACCCCTTTGGCCAACATGTGTCTCATCCACCGTCTTGTTCCACATGCGATGCACCAAATTACAGTTCGGAGCAGCGGTTGGAATTAGAGGCACCCCGGTCATAGCACCGTAGTAGTAGAAAATGAGCGATGGGGGGTCAAATCACAAAGCCCCACCTTTCCCACATTAAGCTAGACGGACGAAGCAACCATCATTGCGCAGTGCAAGAGCATAAAGCAAAGAGAAAACCAATGATGCGTGCGGTAGTTACCTAGGGCACCCTAGGGTAGGGGTCTCCACTACAGATCTTTTTTTTGAAAGGGAATCCACTACAAATCGGCTTCTCCCTCGTCCTCTTGAAGAAAACCGATGATGCGTGCGGCGGTAGTGTTTGTAGGAGTACTACTAGGGCGTGCAGGGCCATGTTGTAGTAAACAGGAGAGGGATTGAGTTCGAGTCGATGCCTTAAATATGTGTGGGCCGCTTGGTTTTAGGGGAACGAGGCAGCATTTTGGGTTCGGGGACCAGTGGGTATATAGTACGTACAAAAATTATGGATGTAGGTTCGACCGAAAGGCAATGATGCATGGGCCCTACATTTTTATATACCCGGGGCCGCGTGAAATTTGCTACTCTACCCAAAACTAGTAAGGTACACATGCATTAAACGCATGATATTTTGAAACCAAATTATGAATAAATACACATTATAGCATGTAAAGCTTTGAGTCATACATGCATGATGTAGATGTTCGTTTAGTTCTTATAGTTCATCTCATTCAAAATCAATTAGTTTTATAAAAATGTTAAGATTCATGGGGTTGTGCATTGTAAAGCATAAAGTAAAAAACAAATTCATTTAGAAAAAAAATTCATGGGGTTGGCAATTCATTTAGAAAAAAATTCAATTATGATACGGAAGATTCTAGAACAAAGGAGAAGTGCTGGTGTTTTGAGGTTTGTGCATTATGCTTAAGTTCAACCATGGAGTCTTCTAAATTGTACATGTGGTAGATCTGGTCGAATGTTGATGATATCCAACGGCCAGTAGTGCTCGGATTTGCCATCTCTGCACTGTCGGATTAGCTTCATCCAGCGACCATCTTTCAAGTTATTCGCACACTGTATAGTTCTTGTGCCATAGTTGCATGTCTTGGAAAAAAGCTAGTAGTGGGTTGTGCTAGCTCTTTAGGAATATAAGATGTATACATGGAAGTTGTAGGGAAATAGATGACATGGAGTATATCAATTCCTATGAGTAGGGATTAGAAAAGAGATGTCATTTGGTTGACATCATAGGAACTTTTCTATTGAATCTAGAGATGCCATGTATCTCAATTCCTATGAGGAGGGATTAGAAAAGAGATGTAATTTGGTTCATATCATAGGAACTTTTCTATTGAATATACGCTAATGTTTATTTTCATTTGAATTTATGGGAGTATAGGAATCCATTCATATGAACCAAGTGGCTCTAAAGCTATAGAAATGATATCATGTTTATTTCCTTTGAAATGTGGAGTATATGAATCTATTCCTATGAACCAATTGGCTCTAAAGGAAAAAATCCTATAAAAATCATATCATATAGAGTTCTTATGATATTCCTCCACACCAAAGGATGGTTGAAATTGCTGCAGGTGATACGATAGTCTTTCATTGTAGACTCCTCCCCCATCTTTATAGTTACCTCTTGAAGATGAATGAAATGATATATATAGGGTATTCTACATGTGCAATTTGGTACATGAAAACTCGGTAAAAGTTTGCAAGGTTCAAATTTTCAATAAAGATATATGCACTGCATTTTGGAACGGAGGGAGCATATGGCAGTTGCTAATAGTCACGTGGAATATTTCTGTATAGGAGGAGTGGTTGTACTGTTAAATTACATGGCAAAACTGACACTGTCGGATGCCGATCTAATGGTTCTTACGGCGTTCGTCAGGAAAAGGCTTGTGGTGAACGTTTGTCAGATAATGATTTATGGACACATGCATTGCATTGATACGTGTCCCCCTCTCTCTCACGCACACGCACCCTCCCGAGTGCTCTCGCACCCACCATCTATCTGTAGGTAGACGTCACACACATATGTGTTGTTCCCACCCAACCCTCAGAACTTCTAAAAAACAAAAGACGTCGCGCACATTTTATTTTAGCTCACACGTCACACATGTACTATTACTCTTGTGGCGAACGTTCTTTGGGCATAGTATATTGTCCTTCACGAAGAGAAGCAGTGCAGCGGCCACAAACTAGTTCTCTTCACACCCATTTGCGGTACACGTTAGGAGCGCATTTTTTGAAGCTGGTACAAGCAAAATCCACTCCCACTATTATATATATATATATATATATATATATATATATATATATATATATATATATATAATATATATAGTATAAGAAGGAGCCTTAGCGGGCTTGCTTTACTAGGGTTCCTCTCATTCACTCTCTCATGGCTCTCCATGATCTAAGCAGACATAGGTGGCCACACTCCCTCAGCTCATGGCTGGTCACAAATCCGGGGCCGGCAACCTCGACCGGGGCAGGGGTGTAGGTGCATCGCTCATGCTGTAATCGGCGGCGAGGGAGGAGACCAACGGCTTCCCGCATGTCCCGATCGGCGGCCGTGCCATTCTCTCTGAGAGAGCGCCGGCTCTGGAGGGCCTCTAACCCCTTCTTCCTCCCTGCGGTATTGTGGCCAAGATGCGGCTCCCGACGCAGTATTTTCCACATGCCGACGACCCTCAGGTATATATTCCTTCGAAACCTGGCTTGCTCCACTGCCCCAGCTCCCCTCTTGGCTTCATGTGGATCTTTTTCTACTTCCGTCCGCTGTTCCAAAGCCACCTAGGCTTTTACTATTATTAGAGGTAAAGCTAGTTCATACAGTCGACTCTAAGAGTTGGTTCAAACAGGGAAGAAATTGGAAAAGCTGTAGCATGAATCTAGGACTTAGTTCTAAGAGGAAACGGGGGAAAGTAGTAGATACTGGCTACCCAACCGGTCTCTTGGTTGAAAAGACGAAGAAAGCATGGTGGATGGCGAAGGGTGGGGGGAAGTGGACCTATCTCTTGGTTGAAAAAGGAAAGAAAGTGACGGGTGTTGGGGGACAACGCAAATGGGAATGAGCAGGTCTAGATTTCATGTGCTCACATAGGAAAATGTCACCGAGGAGATAAAAAATGGGACAAATGAAGACATCCTGCCCGAGTGTTTGCCGCTCTCGGCAACCACATCTGCCTCACCACTTTATGCCCCTGCTGTCCCTACGCCCATATCGCTACCGTTAATGTAAAATCACATGAAGCATTAAGCAATGACACCTAATGTCAGTAATAAGCAATGGTCTAGTGTCGTCGATAAATTGAAGCAATGCCACCACCATTTTAGGAAGTGCTTCCGTCTTGCTTTATTTCCCATGAATTGTTTTTTGCAGTTACACTTAAATCTCACATCGCTAACATTGCTTCATCCCAATGGAACTGCACAAATTTGATTGCACATTTACTGACCATGTGCTACTCTCATGACAGTAATACTAATGATATTGTTCTGCATGTTAATCTAGTGGCAGTGTTCATGTGATGTGATGCTACTTACTTAAGGACACTTTCATACTATCAACCTAGTGCCAATTATAACACAATAGATGTTGCTGTTAATCATATGCCACTGCAAATATCTGTCACTATTTAAATAACCGTATTTCATATTTGCGCAAATAGGGATGTCTGTCTCCATATCGTTTCGGGATGTCTGTCTCCGTATCGTCTCTATCCGTGCAATCAAAAGCACACACCTCAGTTTTAATAGAACCGCACAAAATGAGATGGCTATCCCTCGTTGTCATCATCTAACCACCCATCTTCCAGGTATTCCTACATTGGTAGTTACTAGGTAGAATGACCAACGTAATATAAAAGAAGTTGATTCATATGTTTTACTTCCTGATTGCAGTGTAGGGACGAGCGAAAACAACTGTATCCTAGTACGGAATGCACTTTCTACCAGTTCATCCATGGACGGAGGACTAGCTGGCATGGATGCACGACGGTTTTTTGGACAGGTGCGCGTACAAGAGGCATTGTGGTCTGCTTATTTCTGTAAATAGCGGAGCTTAAATTTAGTGGAATGCATAAGAATTTCAGCTGGTCAGTACACTACATGGTTCAGTTCAGCATTCCAGCTGAGAACACAATTATAATTGGTTATTCTGGAATGAGAGAACCTTACCCTGGATGGTGGCAACAAGAAAAAACTAGAGTGAACTCCAGGAAATTTAAGCCTGCCGGGAGGCCCTTTGCTCAGATAAGCCTTGCTTGTTTTTTCTGATTTGTAAACCTTGTCACAACTTTGTATTTTGCTGTGAACTAGTATATGTTTGTTATGTTCTATGAATCATTGAGATGTATAAAATTGCTTAACTTATGCTTTTCAAGTTTTTTATGAAGCCGAGTTTAATGTGAGTGTTCCACATGAACGTTGGACTAGCGTGTGAACGTTTGGAATTTACATTGTGGCCTCAGTTAACTACATGAACCACTGTAACAAGATACATAGTTGCTTATATGTCAGACAATAGATTGTTGATTGTTAGCTGGTCGATAGTCTAGTGTTGAAGCGAGTTGAGCCAATGTGCCGTGTTTTGCACAACTGCTTACAAGTGGGGTAGCACCAACAGTGTTTACAAGTACTTATGTATACGTCGGCGCACAGTTCTCAAACGAGTACTCTATTTCATCAAAACACACACTGCTCGTATGATAAAACTAGTGAGGACGCATCTATTTCGGCAACAATTACGATGATTCACGGGCACACAAAAATAGCAACAGTTCCCATAGATGGATTCAAACAGAGTACTATCCCCAGAGGGCTCGATAACAGGCAAGGTTCGGATAATTAGACAGAATCCAAACTACTATTAAACACTAGCTGGGGCAAGTATTTCATGCCTCGATCTAATTTGGGCTGGACACAAGACGGACCTTGCCATGAACATCATCGAGGACGTCCGGCAGCAGCTCAATCCTGTGAACCTTCATGAAGACAACCTTGTGGCCTTGCCACTCATAAACTTGTTTGTGGAGGCCTGCCACGTCATCTTCCTGTGTAAGCTTGACAAGAACAGTATGCCTCACAAACGAAGGAGTAGCTTTGAACTTCTTGTGCTTCAGTACACCCTGGACAACATGCCTGACAACAGTGAGGCTGGAATACAACTCTTCATTGGTATAAGCGCAAATGGCTTCCAGGATCCAACAGCCTAAAAACTCTGTTTTCCCAGTGCGTATATTCAGGTCATCCGCCTCATAGCGAGTGACATGTACAACCACACAATCCTTGTCTGCATCAGGGCTCTAATTGAAAAAGAAACAAATTCTGAATTACTTTCCAGTATAAGAAACACAAGTTATTTAAACCAGTATGTATAGCATGGCATCGAAGCTAATAAAATTTTGCATTATTCATCACCACATACTTAGATGAAAAACCACAATCGAGATCGGCAAAGAAGAAAATCACCTTGGGAAGCTCAGCGGGGGGGGGGGACACATCCTCGAAGGAGGAAAACTGCTCCTGGAGTGCCACGGGGGGCTGTAACCTCAAACGGGGTGTTGACCATCTCATTAGTGGTCGTGAGCGTATCTGGGGTCGGCTCGGTGGCTGCCTCCATCTTCTCTGAGCTCTCTTTCTCGTGGGGATCAGCCTCCCGTGTCTGCTCCAATATCGGCAGATCTTTGCCTGGTTCTCCTTGGTCCATCATGAAACTGACAGATACTAGGAGACCGCTGAAAGGAAAACACAATCGCAATGACAATGAAACAAAAAAAAGAGTGAGGATCAGTTACTTCTTTGCAAAAGTCTTTTTTCTATGAACAAAAATATACCAACATCACGGATCCGCTTACCTTCCCTTTGTTGGGAGAGAAGAACAGTGGCAGATGCGAGTGTTGCCTTTCTTGAAGACGGTGAGGGAGAATGGGATTCAGCGAAGAGAGAAATGATGTTGCTTCATCCGTCAAACTTAGACTGTGGGGAGGTGGGGTTTTGTGATACGACGGCTCGTTATTGCCGTGCTATGACCGGGGTGACTCCCCACCTGCATAGTGCCTTCTAATTTGGTGGATGGCATTTGGGCCCGCGCACTGCATGGCCCGCATGTCGGTGAACAAAAGTATAACGACATCCAGTAGAGGGAGACGTTTCAATGACCTAGGAGGAGCCAGAAGCGGTATTGTATCCACTGTACTAGTAGTAATTGTTTTTCTGGGTAGCTGTAGAGTGTCTCCACTATACTAGTAGTAATTGTTTCTCTGGCCCAAGACAAAACAGCACATCCACCCTAGTAAATAGTAAAATCATTTCAAAAGTCCATATATTTACTAAATGAGAGCCGCTACCCACACCCAGCACACTGCCCCCCAAAAAACCTGGGTGTTCTTCTTCCTCCTCACTCCCACCCACCTCATGTCAGCTCGCTCCACTCGTACGTCGGAATTCCTCACCTCACTCCTACAGAAAACCCCAGCTCCCCTTCTTCCTCACTACTACAGAAAAACCCCAGCTCCCCTTCTTCTTCACTCACACTACAACTAGACTCGTCATTTGTTACTCTACTCAAATCTGTGAGCGCGACGCGACGCCCTCGAGGAAAATGGAGTCGGCTGACCCCAACGCCAAGAAGATGAGGCTCCCGCCAGCGGCGACGCCTATTGTAGATCCTGCACCCGGCAGCACGGGGAGAAGCGGCGACCCTGCCCCCACCGGATCCCAGAAACCCATAGAATCTCGGGTGGACCGCATCAGTGATCTCCCGGACGCCGTCCTTGGGGAGATCATCTCGCTTCTCCCCACCAAGGATTGTTGCCGCACCCAAGTCCTCTCAATTCGGTGGCGCCCTCTATGGCGCATCGTGCCCCTTAATCTCGACTGTCGTCAACTATCTCTCTTCAATGATTTTAAAATCCCAGAGCCGTCATCTCCTCCCACCAGGGCTCCGTTCAAAGCCTCTGCATCCCGTCATGCTACCTGGGCAAGCATACCATGCCCTGCACGGTGGACACCTGGCTGAAATCCCCTGAATTCACATAACTATAGCTGCTTGAGTTCTACTATTTCCCTGGAAATCACCTACCAGATACCGAACGCCATCTACATGTGCCCTTAGCACCGATGTCCATCTCGCGGTTTTCCTCCTCTCTCCACACTGCCACCTTTGGCTGTGCGACCTACCAGACAATCTGGTACTAAACCTTCGACTCCCATTTCTCAAGAAACTTTCACTTGTGCGGCTTTGTATATCGGAGACCTCATTGCACAACATCATCCACTCCAGTTGCCCTGCCCTGGAGTGCTTGGCGCTTGTTTTCACAGTTAGAATCGGTTGTCTCCAAATAAAGTCGCCTAACCTTGTAAGAATTGAAATTTGTTTTGACGGAAGGAAGCTCATCATCCAAGATGCCCCTTCACTTCAAAGGTTGATCCTTGATTCTAGTTATTCACCGTTGCAAATAAATGTCATCTCTGCCCCTAAACTGGAGACCTTGGGTGTAATACATGGTCTCTGTGCTCATTTCAATATGGTGTTTGGCTCCACAGTTCTTCAGGTAATTTACATTATCATCTACACTTGTAACCATAAGCTGCATTTTAAATTTCTGCGCATAAGTTATATGTCATCTTGGAGTACACATTTTGTACTAATATTATGTTCTATGCTCAATGAAGAGTTTCTCCATGGATGGCCTATCAATGGTGCTGGATTCTGTCAAGATCTTATATATCCAAATGAATAGTTTTGATCTGAACAAGATTATTGGCTTGCTGCAATGCTTTCCATGTCTGGAGAAGTTGTATATAAAGGTGATAATTTCACGCACATTGGAAGCCCGCATATAGTGTACTAGAATAACCGTTCAGCTGTTGCTCTTTCGACACTCTTTTTTTAGACCTTAACTGTTTTCAATCTTCATGTCTATTTAGGCAACAGGACAGGGTAAGAAAGTTATAACCAATCGGTGGATTCGTAAGCATCGGGATTTTCTCACTTCTCATGAGATTCGATTGAAGACAATAATGCTAGAACGATATGTAGCCAACCGTGCAAACACTAGATTTTTCACATTCTTCCTGCTGAATGCAAGGTAACTATTGTCCATCAGGCTTAAGTTTATCAGCAGCATGGTTTTGACGGATGGGTATGTGGAAGAGCAAAAAAAAGGAGTTTCAGGTGGGCAAAAGAGCTTCTGAAAGTGTCGGGCTTCTATTTACAACATATTGTGGTCATAATCCAGTAAATTTTACGACCCAGGATGTCCATTCTATGGACCTGACCGATCCATTTGACTGTGACTGCCGAAAACAAAACAGTGCTGGAGTTAGATGTTGTTGCCCTTTTCAACCTGGGTTTTTTTGTAATCCTGATGAACAATTAACCCTCGTGCTTTTGTACAGTTTGTAAGCTAAAGTTAGATGTTCTTGCCCTTTCCAACTCGTCTATGACCGTCATATTTTTTTTGAAGCAAGGCAAATGGCTTGCCAGTCATTTAATTTAGAGTGAAATATTGTAACAACTAACAAATCCCAACCAAGGGAAATAACATCACTCTTGCCGGCTGCTTGAGCTCACTGTGCATTACAGAAACCAAGTGATTAGCCCCCACCAGCACCCACAAACTTATTTCGAACTAGCACATCAAATGGGCTGTAAATTTTCATAGGAAAGGATGCATGACCATGACAGATTTGGATTCTGACATTTGGGACCCACGAGGAAATAGCCTATCCAAGGTGGAGTCGACTTACTAGCTAGTCAACAAACGATTCTGCCTACCAGCCGTTGGATTGACATCCAACATCTATCGTGTATCTTCTATCTCTTGTCTTCTTCCTCCAGCCACCCAAACCAAACCACCCCGTCGGCTCCGCCTGCTCCCGCCTCCCATGGCTGGCTGCGCCTCCGCCGCCCTACCGTACGTACCCTTCAACGTTGGCAAGTCCCTCCCTCTATTCCCCCACACGTCCTGTTATTCTCCGACGACGTCAGCCCCAGCACGCACCCGCACCCGAACCTGCGACTAGACTAGCGCATCTTCCACGGCTCCTGTTCATTCTGTCTGAGGCCTCGCCATCGTCCTCCGCCTTATGGCCTTGGTTCGCTCGCCGTGCGTAGTGCGCCGCCCTCTTGCGTTGTCAACGTCGTCAACAACCGAGAGGAACAAGGAGATGCATGTGCATGGAGAGGATGACAGTAGGGAACCACCAGCGTCATGGCAGTACGCAAGCAAGTGCCTCTATATTACAAGCCCAGAAATATGGTTCCTCCTAATGGTTGGACATCCGGGGCTCACGCCATTGTCAACGTAGTCAATAAACAAGAGTTACACTACGAACGGCTGACACCAGGGACCCAGCAGGTCGCGTAGTTTTTTTAGGAACAAGCAGTTGTTATTTATACTAGTTTTAGCGACGGATCAGGGTAACAACGGGGCTGTGCGGGGGTTGTGGCCCGTCTAGCCAGGGTTTTATTTATGTTTACCACATCATGAGCCCAGTTGTGTTTTTTCTTACTGAAAATGCCTAGCCCAGTTCTATTTTTATTAAAGAAATATCCAAACGAGGCCTACTTGCTTTATCAGCCCTGCTGGGCTGCAAATCTTTCAAGACGAGGAGAGTTTCATTCGGTTTGCCCAGAAATGGGCTGTACATTTTTAAAACACATCAAACCAGGAATTAGTTTCAATTTTTTTCATTACAAGATTTTAAATTCCATTGATTTTTATGCGTGGACAATTATTTGGATTTTATATTTATATGAATTATTTTTCAAAATAGTTTGAATTTGAGTCGATATTTTAGGATTAAAAATAGTTGACCATACCGAAATATGCAAAAAATCGTATACTTTTTAATTGTGGCCACAATATGGGGTGTAATGCTAACAAAAAGAAGATGGACTCCAAAAACATCCTTAAGAATTAGAAAATGGGTTGTACATTATTAGAAATAATGCACACAAGAGCAGTGACTATTGGATGTCCATCCAACGGCTGCCGTGCTTCTTCAATCTTTGCTTTTCCTGCTCCAGCCACTCAAAAAAGCGCTGGCGGGACTGCCTGCTCCCTCCTCCCGCGGCTGGCTATGCTGCCGCGCAGGCCTCACCGCCCCACCGTACTCCCATCGCTGCCCTAGCCATCCCTCTACTCACCCACACCTGTTGTTATTCTCCGGGGACGCCAGACGAACCGGTAAACCCTCGTGCTCCTCCGCGTGGAAAACATCTGCCGACTCTTCCTTGGCTCCGTGTCATTCCCTTCCTAGGCCTCGCTGTCGTCCACCGCCCTAGTGCTCTCGGCGCGGCCTGGTCAACGTGGTCTATGAACAACAACCATCGGAAGTGGACTGTACATGGAGAGGCTGACAGCTGGGTCCACGGCCGCATGTAAGGAAATGCCTCCTTATTACGCGCAAAATAATGATTCGTCCACCTGACAGCTAGGACCCACGGGAAGGGCTTCTGTATTTCGTGAAAAAAAACATTCCCCCTGCTGACAAGTCGGACCCACCAGCTATATCTTCGCATGCAAGGAAGTGCGTCCTTATGACACACACAAAAATGAATACCCCTTGCTAGCTGGGACCCACCATAGTGGGTGGCTGACTTGTGGCCTACTAAGTTGACGGGGACAGAGGACTTTGAAAACTTATTCGATATGAAAGATTCTAGCACCAGTGACCGTCCGATGTCCATCCAACGGCCATAGTGCTTCTTCAACCTCTGGTCTTCTTGCTCCAGCCGCCCAAAGCAGCGCCAGTCGTGTCGCCTGCTCCTGCCTCCCATGGTCGGCTGTGCTGCCGCGGAGGCCTCACGGCCCCATCACATACTCGCATCCCTGGCCGGTCTATCCCTCTATTCATCCACACCTCATGCTATTTTCCAGCGACGTCAGCCAAACCAGTCAACCCTCGTACTCTCCACCGCGTGGGCATCCACTGCCGTGTCTTCCCCGGCTCCGTGTCGTTCCCTTCGTAGGCCTCACCGTCGTCCACCGCCCTGGTGCTCTCGGCGCGGCGTGGTTAACGAACGACATCCATCGAGAGTGGACGATACGTGGAGAGGCTGACAGCTGGGTCCACGGCTGCACACAAGGAAATGCCTCCTTATTACGCGCAAAATAATGATTCCTCCACCTGACATCTGGGACCCGCCGGAAGGGCCTCTATATTTCACGAAAAAAAGTTCCCTCCGCTGACAGGTCGGACCCACCAACTATATCTTCGCACGCAAGGAAGTGCCTCCTTATTGCGCACAAAAAAATAAATACCCCCTGCCAGCTAGGACCCACCATAGTGGGAGGCTGACTTGTGGGCCTACTAAGTTGACGGGGAGGCATGGCTTTGTTAATTTAGTCAATATGAACGATTCTAACTCTAGTGACCATACGATATCCATCCAACGGTCTTAGTGCTTCTTCAACCTCTGGTCTTCTTGCTCCAACCGCCCAAAGCAGCGCCGGTCGTGCCGCCTGCTCCTGCCTCCCGTGGCCGGCTGTGCTGCCGCGGAGGCCTCACCGCCCCCATACCACTCCCACCGCTGTCCAGGCCATCCCCCCACTCACCCACACCCCCTGTTATTCTGCGGCGACGGCAGCCTCACACCGCTGCCAACCAGTGAACCCTCGTACTCCTCTCCGTGTGGGCATCCACTACCGCGTCTTCCCTGGCTCCGCGTCGCCCCCTTCCTAGGCCTCGCCGTCGTCCACCGCCTTGGTGCTCTCGGTGTGGCGTGGTCAATGTGGTCAACGACCGACTTCCATCGGAAGAGTACTATACGTGGAGAGGCTAATAGCTGGGTCCACTGCCACAACCCAGTTTTTTATGATTTGCCAAGTAAGTCGCTTTGTCAGGCCTGTTGGGCTGCAAATCTTTCAAGACGAGGAGATCTTCATTCGGCTGGCCGAGAAAATGGCCTATCAGTAATGACAAATGGGTTGTACATTTTTCAAACACATCAAACCGGCAATTAGTTTCAAATTTCTTTTTTTCATTTCGAGATTTTAAATTGCATTGATTTTTATGCGTGGACAATTTGTTGGATTTTATATTAATATACATTTATTTTTAAAATCAATTTAAATGTAACTCGAAATTTCGGGATTAAAAATAGTTCGGACCGCACCGAATTATGCAAAATTTCGTATATTTTTTTAACCGTGGCCACAATATGGGTTGTAATGCTAACAAAAAGAATATGGGCTCCAAAAAACCCCTTAAGAATTAGCAAATGAGCTATAAATCTATTTATATAAAAAAATACTTGACGGGTTAACCAAAAATAAAGAATCAATCTAGAAATTACCACAAAAATTAGAAGCATCTGACCATCAATTAAGTTAAGTTGTCAATCACAGCCGGCGGATATGTAAAATAGCCAATAACATTAAGATTCAATAAAATTACCCACCAATACCCTTAATAAGTTTTATACGGGACAATATTAAGTTAGGGTTTGTACGGGTCTATCACAATTTACACGTCCCCTGCTCTCCTCCCGTATCCAGATATGGGCGTCCAGGAGAGAATATTATTGTTGTAAAAAAATCATGCACAGAGACCCTAACCCATGCTATCCATGGCACCGACAGCCCCTCCCAGATTGCTCACCGCGTCAGCAGCAATCCGCCTCTCCATGGGGCAGGTGTTTGATCGATTCCCACAAGCCACTTCTAGGTTGCTCGCCCGGCAACCTACGCAGCATCAGCAACAGCCAGCCTCATCGTGGCGCAGACGATTGATGATTCCATGAGATAATTGCATCTATAGTCTTTGTAGTCGCTGGCGACGTTTAATTTAGTCCCGGAACTTACGTATTGCTTCAATATAGTCCCGGTATAAAAAAATACGTACTCTGTATGGTCCCTGAGGTTGAAACAGCGGTTCTGGCTCTACACGTTGCATACGTATCTCGTATTTCCATAGCTGACGGGCCCATTTGTCTATGGGCCGAGAAATAAAAAGAAAAAGCACGCAGGGCCTATTTGTCTTTGGGGCAATAAAAAGAAAAAACACGCCGAGAAATACAAATAGAAGAGAAAACCGTGGGGGTTCGAACCCGGCAAGCTCAGCACCAGCGCTGGGCGAGGCAACCACCAGGCGAGGTCCACGCTATCTTGTATTATGGGGATTCATCCTCTATTATCTGGATATATAGTTGTCTTTCAAAAAATCGTGAATTCATAAAATGTTCATGAGATTTTAAAATAAAAATTCACCGATTCAAAAAAATGTTCATCATTCAAAAATAAAAGTTTGTGTATACGAAATATGTCGACGAATTTTTTAAAATATTCATAAAAATGTTTGGGATTTTTTAATATATGTTGACTGATTCAAAAAAATATTCATGAATTCATAAAATGTTCGTCACAAACAAAGAATGTTTCTGAATTTCAAAAGTTGTTCTCCAATTACAAGTCATTATGGGGAATTTTATCAAACTATGCAAACTTTTCTTTTACATTGTATAAACATTTGAAATTTTCACATACATTATTTATAAACTATGCAAACTTTTGTTTATGCATTGTATAAACATTTTGGAAAATTTCACCTCCATTATTTGGAAATATGTGAGTATTTCCTTTAAATGTCACGTTTATTTTTAGAATGGGAATACGCATTTTCTGAACCTTGTTGGAACTTAAGGAAACTATGCAAACTATGTACAGTGTATTCTGCCCGTAAAGCGCGTGCTAACCACCAGACCAAGCGTGTGTGTGTGTTATATGTGTGGAGATGCACTTTCTTATATATGTACTCTTTTCTATAAGAAATCTATTTAGTTTTTTAGTGAAAATAAATCTACTTACTTTTTTAGAAAAGAAATCTATTTAGGTACACAAAGTCTTTTCTTTTGGGCTGGACGGGCCTGTATTTTTTTTGTTTTAAAGCTATGGCCCAGCTGTCTCTGTGTGTTCTGGATTTTTGTCCGTGTTTATTTTTTTAGCGGTCTCCTATTTGGCGCGAGCAACCTGGTGCATACCGCCCTAAACTAAATATGTACAATCTTTTTGAAATTGCGAATATTTTTTTATTCATGAACAGTTTTTCAAATCAGTAAACATTTTGATAAATTGGGGTCAACATTTTTCGAATTTAAAATTTGTTCATCAAATTGAAAAAATGTTCACCTAAATTTTGAAGATGCAAACATTTTCTAAATTCCTGTTTTTTTTACAAATTCGTGAATCTTTTTTGAATTCAAGAACATTTTATGAAATTACGTACATGTTTTTTAGAACTCATCAACATTTTTTTGCATAGCCGAACATTTCTTGAAATTCTGAAACATTTTTTGTTTGTGACAACATTTTTTGAATTCATGAATATGTTTTGAATCTGTGAACTTTAAAAAAAATCGAAATATTTTTTTAATTCCAAACATTGTTTTGAATATTTCATAAAAATTTCGGAACATTTTTTCTAGACACGAACTGTTAATTTTAATCATGAACATTCTTTGAATCGATGAACATTTTTTAAATAAACTATTGAACATTTTATAGATTTATGATTTTCTAAAGAACATATCAATATAAGAGCATCCCTATATTTCGGCCGCACGTACTTTGCTTGGTGGCTAGCTAGCGCAACGACGGTGCCGAGCATGCGGGTTCGAATCTCCACACCGCCCATTTCCCCTTTTATTTCTTGGCCCACAAAGAAATGGGCCCGTCAACTATAGAAATAAGAGATACGTATGCAACGTATAGAGTCAGGACTGCTGTTTCAACCTTAGGGACCGTAATAAGCACGTATTTTCATGTATCGGGACCGTATTGAAGCAATACGTGAGTTCCAGGACCAAGTTAGACGTCGCCAGCGACTACGAGGACTATAGATGCAATTATCTCTGATTCCCTCAAAGCATCTAGGCCTTTTGATGTAAGTAGCTAGGTTGCATCTGCCTTGGAAGATTGAAAAGGCAAAAAGCATGCGCACGTAAGTATATCTTCTATTTACATTCTCTCAATTAATCTACGCCTGTGCATGTACTTATGGAGGCACCTTCCTCAAAGGTACAACTTCCATCATATAACTCCATGTAGGCATCTCTGGGTCCATCCAAAAAGGTAGCCAAACAAAGTGCCACCAGGTTTGAGATTACTCCCAAGTATATGCCATTAAGTTTGAACTATGGGTTTGAAAACAAATTCACCAAGTGATATGTGTGTATAGATTATTTTCTGGACAGTACTAACTACCAAATGCTTAGGCTGCATTTAATTAGCAAAAGAAACCATTTGTATATTCAAATGATTATTAAGTTTCTTGCTCTAGCTTTCAGTGTTCATGGTCCGGTGGAGGTTCAAAGGAGGACTTCCAACATGTTTGTGCACGTTTCGCTTTCTTTCTATAAATTGTAATGTATATGTTCTCTTTCGTGTCATCAGCTGTTTCTTCTCCTTCCAGTCTAGCTTTGGCGGACGATGCTTGAGCGAGAAAAAACCAGGCAAACGGCCATGCATGGGAAACCTCATGCGACATGTAAAGCAGGGAACTACCAAAGGAACTTTGACTTTCTTTATTTAATCCATGTTATTAAAGCCTTTGCTTGGTATAATTTGGCGGTCCAGTGGCTAACATGGCGGCTGTTGGTTGCACCTGGCCGGACGGAGCTGAACACTGGCGTTCATGTGGGCGACGTGGTGGCTGCTATAGTTGTTGATGCTGCCATCAGGAGATCAATTCTGACGCGAACATGTGATCTACAGCTCCCATGCCAAAAAGCCATGTAACTTGAGATATGACGGAGGACCTGATAAGTAATTACTACAGCAAAGCACAAAGAGAAGAGGATGGAGCAATTGGCGCAAGAACAACAATTAGTGACTGAGAAGAGGATGGATTAATTAGTATAGCCACCTGAAGAGGGCGCCGGGTTGCACAGTCGGACAGGACTCCGGCGAAAAACTTTGCTAGGTGAGATCGGCAAGCTTCATGTCATTTCTTTAGTCTGTTTCAGCAACTCAGCTTGCTAAGTGTGCAAGTACAGAGAACTACAATCATCATGTCCCACACACACGTACAGAAAATGAATGCATGCATGTATGCGAGCAAGCATGCATTAACATGCCTCTGGATCCTCGGGTCCAATTCTGATAAGGAGAACTCAACCACCTCTTCCACCAGTGTGGAGGTGAACGGGCCGCAGAGTAGGCACCAAAGGACAGTAGGAGAGGTAGGGCTGGCGCCGGCGACAGGGCAGCCAAATATTGCCTCAACTTCCCTGCCTCAGCGCAGGCCAAACTACCTCCAAGCAATACATAGGTGTGCAATTATTCCGTCTTTCATCGTGAAGTTTCTGCTACAAGCTCGGTGCTCTCCGGTTCCAACGTTGTTCCATACATCGCGACAACCAGCTCCTGCCATTCACTTCTACATCAAGGGGCCCATCACTGATTTCTGAATCTAGAACATGGATCGAGGTCCATCCAACGGCCGTCATGTCAAAAATCCATCCACTCTAAGATCGATATTTTCTTCCTGTAACAGAACTTGCTTCCTTTATTTAGATACTCTAATATGTATGATTTGGTTTTCTTCTCGCCTCTTCACCAGATTGGGTCGTGGTATTCCCAAGAGTGCAAATCTACGTAAAAATTCAGATGCAGTTGCAGTAGCGATATTTCAATTATCTATTAATTATTTAGTATATGTCTAATGTTTTCATGAGCCTACACAATTTCCATCCTTTGGTTTACTTTCTTACATTTACACTCCATTATATAATCTGATAGATGGAATGGATGGCACAACTATTTAGGGGCCATAGAATATGCATTGCATCCCCATGGCATGCAAGATATAAGGTACATATTTAGTTAACTGCTATCTTTTCTACAGTGCTTGGTTTAAAGAATTCGTTTGTGTGATTCAATTATTAGCATGAGCATGAGACACACTCATAGATATACTAATTACAAGGAAAGCGTAGTTTGTGCATGCATGCTACTAATCAGTTTTATGCCACCTAGAGTCAACTTTGTACCTGGCCTGAAATCTCTAAAGTTAGGTAGCTCCCGATGTAGAAAATAGTATATATTCTAAAAAAAATCATATGACTCAGTACTTTGTTGTTGGGAGTTGAGTACAATATGAATTGAATACGTGTGCTCACACCGTCTAAGCATTAGGTTTTTCTTGGTCGCAACCGAGATAATAGTTCTTGGCATGTGAACAAGCATTTTCGTAACTTCATCTTAAGATGGAAAAACTAATCCAGAAAGCATGGACTAAGTTTGGCTGAATTAATTAACTTTAGTTTGGATCAAGCACTAATGGCATGATGATGACATGGCATTACAATTTTATATGAAAAAAAGAAACCAATAAGGATGATGCTAATTTCTCTTTACACAAATCAAATAGTATGTGCCATTATTAAACTGTCTAAAATTCTAGCCCGCATATCGAACGGGCCACTTTGCTAGTTATTAGAAATAATGACAGATGGGCGGTATGCTGTTTTTCATAGATTTGATGCTTTCCTAAAAAAAGGTTGACGCACAAGCAGTGACTGTTGGATTTCCATCCAACGGCCGTCGTGCTTCTTCAATCTTTGCTCTTCCTGCTCCAGCCGCTCAAACAAGCGCCAGCGGGACTGCCTGCTCCCTCCTCCCCGTGGCCGGCTGTGCTGCCGCACAGGCTTCATCGCCCCATCGTACTCCCGTCGCTGGCCTAGCCATCCCTCTACTCACCCACACCTGCTGTCATTCTCCGGCGACGGCAGACGAACCAGTAAACCCTCATACAGTCGTACTCCCCCCCGCGTGGGAAACAATTGCCGAGTCTTCCCTACCTCTGTGTCATTCCCTTCCTAGGCCTCGCCGTCGTCCACCGCCCTGGTGCTCTCGGCGCGGCCTGGTCAACGTGGTCAACGACCGACATGCATCTGAAGTGGACTTTACTTGGAGAGGCTGACAGTTGGGTCCAAGGCCACACGCAAGGAAATGCCTCCTTATTACGCGCAAAATAATGATTCCTCCATCTGACATCTAGGACCCACTGGAAGGGCCTCTGTATTTCGCGAAAAAACGTTACCGCCGCTGACAGCTCGGACCCACCACCTATATCTTCGCATGCAAGGAAGTGCCTCCTTATTACGCACAAAAAATGAATACTCCCCCTGCTAGCTGGGACCCAGTATAGTGGCAGGCTGACTTGTGGGCCTACTAAGTTGACGGGGACGGAGGGCTTTGTCAACTTAGTCAATATGCATGATTCTAGCTCCAGTGACCGTACGATGTCTGTCCAACGACGGTAGTGCTTCTTCAACCTCTGGTCTTCTTGCTCCAGCCGCCCAAACCAGCGCCGTTCGTGCCTCGTGCTCCTGCCTCTCGTGGCCGGCTGTGATACGGCGGAGGCCTCACCGTCCCCTACTACTCCCACCGCTGGCCAGGCCATCCCTCTACTCACCCACACCCCTTGTTATTCTGCGGCGACGGCAGCCTCACACCACAGCGAACCAGTGAACCCTCATACTCCTCTATGCGTGAGCATCCACTACCGCGTCTTCCCTGGCTCTGCGTCGTCCCCTTCCTAGGCCTCGCCATCGTCCATCGTCTTGGTGCTCTCGGCACGGCGTGGTCAATGTGGTCAATGACCAACTTCCATCGGAAGAGTACTGTACGTGGAGAGGCTGACAGCTGGGTCTACGGCAGCCGCAAGGAAGTGCCTCCTTATTACGGGCAAAATAATTTTTCCTGTACCTGACAGCGGGGACCCATCGGACGGACCACCGTATTTCGCGAAAAAATGTTTCCCCCTGACTACTGGGACCCACCAGCTACATCTTCGCACGGAAGGAAGTGCGTCTGGGAAAAAAACGATTCACCCCCCTGACTGTTGGGACCCACCGGCTATATCTTCGCACGCAAGGAAGTGCCTAACAGTCAGGACACACCTGGTCGAAGCATACGTAGCGTTGTCATTCTGGTCGCAAACGTGTACGTACATACTGGTCGATGTAGAGCGCGCACTTGTTGTAGTTGAGGTGCACATGTAGCATGTACACGTACGTACAGCGGCCAGTGTGCAAAGGAAGAAAATACAGCCACGTACGTACATACGGGCAGGGTCTCGAACGCTTACTCGCGCATACGTACGGTTAGGGCTCGTGTACATGGCTGGGTTGGAACGGAGAAACTGCGTTGTCGTCGTGTTCATGGGGAGCCAACCGGCTGGGTCGGAACGGAACGCGTCGTCGTGTTCATCGGGAGGGCTTGGACGGAACAGCTGATGGAAAGGAGGCCTGACGTACTGCAGAACGGAGGAAACGGCCTTGTGTTCGACCGGCCATGGTCGAAACGGGATCATGTTCATCGGGAGGGGTTTGGCGTACCGCAAAACGAAGGATACAGACCTCCTACGGTCGAAACGGGGGTCATGTTGATGACGAGGGGTGTGGCGTACCGCAAAACAGAGGAAACAGACTTGTGTTGGAACGCTACGGTCGAAACAGGGGTCCTGTTCATCGGGAGGGATGTAGCGTACCGCAAAACGGGACTCCACGGGATACTGTTCATCTCCACCATCGACCCTCTCCAGCCTCCACGGGCTACTGTTCATCCACCTTCGACCTCCTCCAGCCTCCACCTGCGACTGTTCATCCACGGGCTCCTGTTCATCCAGCCTCCACCGCGCGCTACTCCATCGAGTACTGTTCAACCAGCCCTCTCCACAGGCTCCTGTTCAACCACCCCTCCACGGGCTACTGTTCATCCAGCCCTCCATCGTCTACTGTTCATCTAGCCCTCCACGGGGTGGTCCTGTTCATCCTGCCCTCCACGGCGTCCTGTTCATCCAGCCCCAACCGACTCGATCGATCGGAGTCCTGGTCATCCAGAGGCAACACCACGGGGTCCTATTCATCCATCCCCACCGGGAACTGTTCATCCACCCCCAGCAACGCTCACTCTTCATCCAGAGGCAGCATCAATCGGCTTCAGTTAGCAGCAGTAGCGAAGGAATCGCTCGATCAGGTTCAGTTAACAACCATGGATCGATCGCTCGTGTAACATCCCAAATTTTCAGTTTGGAATGTTATACATAGATCATTCTTGCATATCATATTTTTATTGCATTTCGTCTCGCGATCCTCGAAATCCTAAGCAACTCAAGGGACCCTCGGAGAGAGTTGGAGATTTCCCCGGTTTTCAAATTTGATTTTATAAATTTTGGAACGAGGATTTTTGGTTTTAATTATTTTTCTCTCCGAAAATATTTCATATTAAAATATATGAGAGGAGATAATGTGACTTCTCCAAGATAATTGAAATATTGGAGGAAAAATATTAAAATCAAATATTTGTTTTATTTGGATTGTATTGCAATTTTGTTTGCATTAGAAAAATTGCACGTTTTCATAATTGCATTTTAGGGCCAAGAAAATGTTCATCTCGTTCTAAATATTTTAGTTAGACGGTGAAAATTTGTTTTGCCATTTTTAGAATTTTATTTTATTTTCTAGGATTTTTTTAGTTTTGGCGGAATTATTTAAAAAAAAGTTGCGCAGGGGCTAACTGGGCCGAAGCCCAGCCGCCGGCCCGCCTCTCCCGCGCGACGTCTCCTCCAGGAGACCAGCCGCGCCGACGCTGCCCCAACTCAGACTGGGAGTTCGGCCAGGACTCCTCCCTGCCGCCCCTTGCCCCCTCCCCAAGGCACCCCTCCCATTTATATACACCCTCGCCGTCACCACCACCCACCACCGCCGCCTCGCCCTTAGCCGCAGCCGCCGTCGCCCGCTGCCATGCGCCTCGCCGCCCGCTGCCGCGCCGCCTCGCCTCTGCCGCGCCTCGCCGGACCAACGAGGTAGCCGCCAGTTTTTTTAAAAGAAAACCGATCCGGTTTTTTTAAGAAAACCCTAGTTCGTTTTTTAGATCGGTTCGCCGGTTTTTCCCGTTTTTTCTTTTTAGCGGACGTTCGTCTGTATGTTCGTTCTAACGAACTGTTTTCGCTCGTTAGTTACAGACAACGAACGTTCGTTCGTTAGCCTGTTCGTCAGTTTTCTTTTATCGGATTTTTCCGTGATTATTTCTGATCGCGATTTCTGATCCGATTTTCGTTCTAGTTTATCTTTTTGCTCGTTTGTCGGAATCAGGCGATTCAAGCGCCTAGATCATCGTCTCAAGACCCTCTTTCCGTTTAACCAACTTGAACAAGCTTTTGCTACTGTAAAATTTGACCTAGGTCCAGATTAGTAAACGGATCTTGTTTCTTTCGCCGTTTGAGTTTGGTTGCTCCATTTGATTTGATTCTTTTTGCAAACCGGAGTTCTTAAGTTGAACTTTCTGGTTAGATCTTCTTATTTGAGATTTACCCGTGCTTATTTGCTTGATTGCTTTCTGTTTTCGCTCGTTACTATTGTTTGTTTGTGATAGAATTTCTGGAGTGTGAAGCGTGTTATTTGGAGTCCCTAGGTTTCGCGGATCGTCAGCAAGGCAAGTAACACTTTGATCATACCCCTTTATCACCCAGTTTTTATGCATTAGTTCCACTCCTCAAACATTGCATGGTTAGGATGTTATTAACTTGTGGGTTGGGAAGTAGTTGATGAGGTAGAACCTATTGCCATGTTACATTCAAACCCTTGGGAGTTACTTCTACGCGTTGCTTATATTGTTATGCTATGCTCGTAGACTGAGGGAGTGCTAGACTAAGGGGTCCTCGGGTGTCCGGCCTGTTAGCCATGGGCCGGACTATTGGGTTGTGAAGATACGAAGACCGAAGACTCTACCCGTGTCCGGATGGGGCTCTCCTTGGCGTGGAAGGCAATCTTGATGATCAAATATGAAGATTTCCTTTCTCTGCAACTGACTTCATGTAGCCCTAGATCCCTCCAGTGCCTATATAAACCGGAGGGCTAGATTCGTAGAGAGACAATCATAATCGTAGTCATACCGGCTAGACTTCTAGGGTTTAGCCATTACGATCTCGTGGTAGATCAACTCTTGTAATACTCATATTCATCAAGAGAAATCAAGCAGGAAGTAGGGTATTACCTCCATAGAGAGGGCCCAAACCTGGGTAAACATTGTTTCCCCTGTCTCATGTTACCATCGACCTTAGACGCATAGTTCGGGACCCCCTACCCGAGATCTGCCGGTTTTCACACCGCATAGTTTAGGTTCGCGAAACTGATCTGATGACCAGGGGCGTAGCTGTCGATCTGTTCGAGGTGGCCAATCGAGTTGGCACACAGAACAAAGCCACCGAATACAAAAATCTAGCCGGGGAATTAAGCTTCCCCGGAGACGGCATCGTTGTAGATGATCGAACGAGCCATCGAGCCTTTTGTTGACAGTACAGTGGAACTCTCAATGAAAGCACCAATGTCGGTGTCAAAACCGGCCGACCTCGGGTAGGGGCTCCCGAACTGTGCGTCTGGGGATCAAAGGTAACAAGAGACAAGGGACGCGATGTTTACCCAGGTTCGGGCCCTCTTAATGGAGGTAATACCCTATTTCCTGCTTGATTTACTTTGATGAGTATAGGGGTTACAAGAGTTGATCTACCTCGAGATCATAATGGATAAACCCTAGATGTCTAGCCTATACGATTATCATTGCCTCTACGGACTAAACCCTCTAGTTTATATAGACACCGGAGGGGCCTAGGGTTGCACAGAGTCGGTTTACAGAGAAAGGAATCTTCATATCCGAACGCCAAGCTTGCCATCCACGCAAAGGAGAGTCCCAACCGGACATGGGGAAAGCCTTCTATCTTGTATCTTCACGACCCATCAGCCTGACCCATGTCACATAGCCCGGACGCCCGGGGACCCCCTAATCTAGGACTCCCTCAATCACTACAGCACATTGATGTCATTGTGAGACCCGGGCATGCCAAAGAAAGCGTGCTAAATCCAAAGATCATGTGATGCAGCTGCTTTAAGAATGACGGTGGGTTTCTTAACATGACCCTGATATTGCCCTTGTAAAGCCTTCGGGCAATTCTTCCATTTCCAATGCATGAACTCAAGAGATCCAAGCAAATTTGGCCACCCTCTTGCTTTAGATATTGCCAAGAGCCTCTCGGTGTCTACCACACTTTATTCTCTCAGTTACTGAGGTCCAAACACCTCGACCACGGCAAATGCAAACCTGATAATGGCATCTCCGCATGTGCTCTCCAACATACATATGTATTCGTCCCACGAATCAGCAGACGTGCCATATGCAAGCATCCATAGTGTGGCCATGCACTCCTAGAAACCAGAGAAACAATTCCTCCCCATGGCATCTTTCTTCAAGATGAAGTAGTCATCAAAGGACAAGACACCATGGTAGAGATGATCGAACAAATTTTTTCGCATCCGGAAGTGATGGTGAAAATTGTCAGCGAAGAGTGAAGGAAATATGCCCTAGGGGCAATAATAAAGTTTTTATTTTATATTTCCTTATTCATGTTAAATGTTTATTATTCATCCTAGAATTGTATTAATCGGAAACCTTAATACATATGTGAGTACATAGACAAGCACTATGTCCCTAGTGAGCATCTACTTGACTAGCTCATTGATCAAAGATGATTAAGGTTTCCTAACCATGGACATGAGTTGTCATTTGATAACAGGATCACATCATTAGGAGAACGATGTGATAGACAAGACCCATCTGTTAGCTTAGCATAATGATCGTTCGATTTTATTACTATTGCTTTCTTCATGTCAAATATATATTCCTTCGACTATGAGATTATGCAACTCCCGGATACCGGAGGAATGCCTTGTGTGCTATCAAATGTCACAACGTAATTGGGTGATTATAAAGATGCTCTACTGGTATCTTGAAAGGTGTCTGTTGGGTTGGCATAGATCAAGACTAGGATTTGTCACTCCGAGTACAGGAGAGGTATCTCTGGGCCCTCTAGGTAATGCACATCATAAGAAGCCTTGCAAGCAAAGTGACTAATGAGTTTGTTACAAAATGATTCATTATGGAACGAGTAAAAAGACTTGCCGGTAACGTGATCCAACTAGGTATGTAGATACCGACGATCGAATCTCGGGTAAGTAACATACCGATTGACAAAGGGAATTACGTATATTATCATAACTGTTCGATCGATAAAGATGTTCGTAAAATATGTAGGAGCCAATATCAACATCCAGATTACGCTATTGGTTATTGACCAGAGTGGTGTATTGGTCATGTCTACATAGTTCTCGAACATGTAGGGTCCGCACGCTTAATGTTCGATGACGATATTGTATTATATGAGTTATGTGATTTGATGACCGAATGTTGTTCGGAGTCCAAGATGAGATCACGGACATGACAAGGAGTCTCGAAATGGCTAAGAGGTAAATATTGATATATAGGACGATGGTATTCGTACACTAGAAGTGTTCCGGAGAGTAGCAGGTACATATCGGGTCACCAGAAGGGGTTCCGGACACCCCTGGGAAAAGATATGGGCCTTATGGGCCAAGAGGGGAAACACACCAGCCACAAGGGGCTGGTGCGCCCCCCATATGGTTCGGACAAGAAGGAGAAGGAAATAGGAGAAGGGAAAGGAAAAAGAGGGAATAGGATTCCCCATTCCTTCCCTCTCCCCCTCTCTTTCCTCCCCCTCCGGCAGATAAGGAAAGGGGGGGGGGGCAACCAAGTAGGATTCGGCCTACTTGGGCGCCTCCTTGGCTGCCTCCCCTTTCCCCCACCTATATATATTTTGGGGGGGGGGGTAGCACACACCAGACAATTGCCTAGATGTGTGAGGCGCCCCCTCCACCATTTACTCCCACGATCATGTCTTCGTAGTGCTTAGGCGAAGCCCTGCATGGAACACTTCACCATCACCGTCACCACGCTGACGTGTTGACCGAACTCATCTACTTCCTAGAAACCTTGATGGATCAATAAGGCAAGGGACGTCATCGCGCTGAACGTGTGCAGAACTCGGAGGTGTCGCACGTTCGGTGCTTGATCGGTGTTGTCAAACGCTTCCACTTTCGGTCTACGAGGGTACGTGGACACACTCTCCCCCTCTCGTTGCTATGCATCTCTGCTACCTCTTGAGCACTGCGTTGGTTTTCCCTTGAAGAGGAAAGGGTGATGCAGCTAAGTAGCGTAAGTATTTCCCTCAGTTTTTGAGAACCAAGGTATCAATCCAGTAGGAGGACACGCACAAGTCCCTCGCACCTACACAAACAAATAAAATCCTCGCAACCAACGCAATAAAGGGGTTGTCAATCCCTTCACGGTCACTTATGAAAGTGAGATCTGATAGATATGATAAGATAATATTTTTGGTATTTTTATGATAAAGATGCAAAGTAAAGAAAGCAAAATAAACGGAAAAGGAAATAGCTTGTTAATGGAAGATCAATATGATGGAAAATAGACACGGGGGCAATAGGTTTCACTAGTAGCTTCTCTCGAGAGCATAAGTATCACGGTGGGTAAACAAATTACTGTTGAGCAATTGACAGAAGTGAGCATAGTTATGAGAATATCTAGGTATGATCATGTATATAGGCATCACGTCTGAGACAAGTAGACTGACTCCTGCCTGCATCTACTACTATTACTCCACACATCGACCGCGATCCAGCATGTATCTAGAGTATTAAGTTCAAGAGAATAGAGTAACGCTTTAAGCAAGATGACATGATGTAGAGGGATAAACTCATGCAATATGAAATAAACCCATCTTGTTATCCTCGATGGCAACAATACAATGCGTGCCTTGCTGCCCCTACTGTCACTGCGAAAGGACACCGCAAGATTGAACCCAAAGCTAAGCACTTCTCCCATTGCAAGAAAGATCAATCTAGTAGGACAAACCAAACTGATAATTCGAAGAGACTTGCAAAGATAACCAATCATACATAAAAGAATTCAGAGAAGATTCAAATATTGTTCATAGATAAACTTGATCATAAACCCACAATTCATCGGTCTCAACAAACACACCGCAAAAGAAGATTACATCGAATAGATCTCCACAAGAGAGGGGGAGAACTTTGTATTGAGATCCAAAAAGAGAGAAGAAGCCATCTAGCTAATAACTATGGACCCGAAGGTCTGAGGTAAACTACTCACACTTCATCGGAGAGGCTATGGTGTTGATGTGGAAGTCCTCCGTGATCGATGCCCCCTCCGGCGGAGCTCCGGAAAAGGCCCCAAGATGGGATCTCGCGGATACAGAAAGTTACAGCGGTGAAATTAGGGATTTCGCTCCGTATGTGGTAGTTTGGGGGTACGCAGGTATATATAGGAGGAAGTAGTACGTCGGTGGAGCAACGTGGGCCCCATGAGGGTGGAGGGCGCGCCTGGGGGGTAGGTGCGCCCCATACCTCGTGCCTTCCTGGTTGATGTCTTGACGTAGGGTCCAAGTTCTCTGGATCATGTTCGTTCCGAAAATCACGTTCCTGAAAGTTTCATTATGTTTGGACTCCGTTTGATATTCTTTTTCTGCGAAACTCTGAAATAGGAAAAAAAAACAACAATTCTGGGTTGGGCCTCCGGTTAATAGGTTAGTCCCAAAAATAATATAAAAGTGTATAATAAAGCCCAATAATGTCCAAAACATGATATAATATAGCATGGAACAATCAAAAATTATAGATACGTTGGAGACGTATCAAGCATCCCCAAGCTTAGTTCATGCTCGTCCTCGAGTAGGTAAATGATAAAAACAGAATTTTTGATGTGGAATGCTACTTGGCATAATTTCAATGTAATTCTCTTAATTGTGGTATGAATATTCGGATCCAAAAGATTCAAGACAAAAGTTCAATATTGACATAGAAATAATAATACTTCAAGCATACTAACTAAGCAATTATGTATCTTCAAAATAACATGGCCAAAGAAAGTTATCCCTACAAAATCATATAGTCTGGCTGTGCTCTATCTTCACCACACAAAGTATTTAAATCATGCACAACCCCGATGACAAGCCAAGCAATTGTTTCATACTTTTGGTGTTCTCAAACTTATTCAATCTTCACGCAATACATGAGCGTGAGCCATGGACATAGCACTATATGTGGAATAGAGTGGTGGTTGTGGAGAAGACAAAAATGGCGAAGATAGTCTTACATCAACTAGGCATATCAACAGGCTATGGAGATGCCCAATAATAGATATCAATGTGAGTGAGTAGGGATTGCCATGCAACGGATGCACTAGAGCTATAAGTATATGAAAGCTCAACAAAAGAAACTAAGTGGGTGTGCATCCAACTCACTTTCTCACGAAGACCTAGGGCATTTTGAGGAATCCCATCATTGGAATATACAAGCCAAGTTCTATAATGAAAAAATCCCACTAGTATATGAAAGTGATAACATAGGAGACTCTCTATCATGAAGATCATGGTGCTACTTTGAAGCACAAGTGTGGTAAAAGGATAGTAGCATTGTCCCTTCTCTCTTCTTCTCTCATTTTTTTTATTTGGGCCTTTTCTCTTTTTTTTATGGCCTCTTTTTTTTGTCCGGAGTCTCATCCCGACTTGTGGGGGAATCATAGTCTCCATCATCCTTTCCTCACTTGGGACAATGCTCTAAAAATGATGATCATCACACTTTTATATTTACTTACAACTCAACAATTACAACTCAATACTTAGAACAAAATATGACTCTGTGTGAATGCCTCCGGTGGTGTATCGGGATATGCAATGAATCAAGAGTGACATGTATGAAAGAATTTATGAACGGTGGCTTTGCCACAAATACAATGTCAACTACATGATCATGCAAAGCAATATGACAATGATGGAGCGTGTCATAATAAACGGAACGGTGGTAAGTTGCATGGAAATATATCTCAGAATGGCTATGGAAATGCCATGATAGTTAGGTATGGTGGCTGTTTTGAGGAAGGTGTATGGTGGGTGTATGATACCGGCGAAAGGTGCGCGGTATTAGGGAGGCTAGCAATGGTGGAAGGGTGAGAGTGCGTATAATCCATGGACTCAACATTAGTCATAAAGAACTCACATACTTATTGCAAAAATCTATTAGTTATCGAAGCAAAGTATTACACGCATGCTCCTAGTCCTAGGGGGATAGATTGGTAGGAAAAGACCATCGCTCGTCCCCGACTGCCACTCATAAGGAAGACAAGCAATAAATAAATCATGCTCCGACTTCATCACATAACGTTTCACCATACGTGCATGCTACAGGAATCACAAACTTCAACACAAGTATTTCTTAAATTCACAACTACTGAACTAGCACAACTCTAATATTACCATCTCCATATCTCAGAACAATTACCAAGTATCAAACTTCTCATAGTATTCAACACACTCATAAGAAAACCTTTTTATTAATTTTGAATGCCTAACATAATTAAAGCAAAGTACCATGCTGTTTTGTATGACTCTCAAAGTAATCTAAGTGAATCATGAGAGAACAATATTTTCTATAAAACAAATCCACCACCGTGCTCTAAAAGATATAGGTGAAGTACTAGAGCAAAAACTATATAACTCAAAAGATATAAGTGAAGCACATAGAGTATTCTAATAATTTCCGAATCATGTGTGTATCTCTCAAAAGGTGTGTACAACAAGGATGATTGTGTAAAACTAACAAATAAAGACTCAAATAATACAAGACGCTCCAAGCAAAACACATATCATGTGGTAAATAAAAATATAGCTCCAAGTAAAGTTACCGATGGAAGTAGACGAAAGAGGGGATGCCTTCCGAGGCATCCCCAAGCTTGGGATTTTAGGTGTCCTTAGATTATCTTGGGGTGCCATGGGCATCCCCAAGCTTAGGCTATTGCCACTCCTTGTTCCATAATCCATCAAATCTTTTACCCAAAACACAAAACTTAAAGTAGAAAATCTCGTGAGCTCCGTTAGCGAAAGAAAACAAAACACCACTCCAAGGTACTGTAATGAACTCATTATTTATTTATATTGGTGTTAAACCTACTTTATTGCAACTTTTCTATGGTTTATAAACTATTTTACTAGCCATAGATTCATCAAAATAAGTAAACAACACACGAAAAACAGAATCTGTCAAAAACAGAACGGTCTGTAGTAATCTGTAGCTAACGCAAGTTGTGGAACACAAAAAATTATAAAATAAATTGCTGGACGTGAGGAATTTATCTATTAATCATATTCAAAAAGAATTAACTAAATATCACTTTCCAAATAAAAATGGAAGTAGTTCTCGTGAGCGCTAAAGTTTCTGTTTTTTTACAGCAAGATTAAAAAGACTTTCCCCAAGTCTTCCCAACGGTTCTACTTGGAAAAAACACTAATTAAACAAAAAAACACAACCAAAACATAGTATAGATAAATTATTTATTACTAAACAGGAGCAAAAAGTAAGGAATAAAAATAAAATTGGGTTGCCTCCCAACAAGCGCTATCGTTTAACGCCCCTAGCTAGGCATAAACGCAAGGATAGATCTAGGTATTGCCATCTTTGGTTTTAGGGAAGAAAAGAGCAAACTTGCTATCGATGGAATTAATCTTTCTATTTTGATAAAGCACATGGCTATTAATGGTAGAAGAAATATTAATCACGTTACGGAAATTTGTATCTAAGCTAGCCTTCATCTCCTGGATAGATTCGTTTTGGTAAGAGAGCAAAAGAGATGTAGATTCAACCTTCTCATTCATGGGGTGCCCAAATATGGTTTTCATCTTTTCATAAGTATCTACGACATCCCCTTCAAGAAAACCATCTTCAAATATAGAATCTAAGACATGCCTGAAAGAAGAAGGTAGGGCAACATAAAAGCTCTTTAAGTAAATTTCAATTTGGTATTGGGGCACATAGCTGGCCCTGATCCTTAATAGTCTATCCCAAGCATCTTTCAAAGATTCATCAAGTAAATAACGAAAAATTCCGGAATCATCTTCATCAAAAAATTTAAGATTCTCATCGATAAATCCGGTAGGTCTTTCCATAGCATCTTTATTAATGAGTTTAGCTAGAATAGAAGGATTGTCCAAAGTACTAAAACTCGGGAGAGAACCTGTCGTGGGTTTGTCACGACAGATGTCCTCGTGAAAGGACTTAGTCGTGGAGCCATCGCAACGGGTTAGCTTAAAGGGGTTAAACCGGACAAGGGGACACGGGAGTTTATACTAGTTCGGCCCCTTCGATGAAGGTAAAAGCCTACGTCTAGTTGTGATTGGTATTTCTAAGGTTTCGAAGGCCAGGGAGCGAATCTGCTTTGTCTGGCTCTCGAGTTGTTGTTGTCCCTAAACCGCGGTCGGGTCGTCCCTTTATATACATAGGTTGACGCCCGCCGAGCTACAGAGTCCCGAAGCCGGATTATAAACGTATCCGGTTCAGCCTCTCTCTTTCTATTTTACTATACAAGTTACATGACTAGGACGGTTTACATTTACAGACTGTAACCCGCCTTTGGGCCCTCCGTAAAGCGCCATCATCTTTACATCTTCATGAGCTTCTAATCTTCAAAGAGTCAACCCGGCTACATAAGGCCGGTTTACCTCCAGTAGTAATATCCCCAACATTAGGCCCCAGATTGGTTTGAACTTGTTCATGTCAATCTTCCACACTTTCGAAAAAATCTTCTCTCTTATCTTCATTTTTGATCTTGTAAACCGCCGTGACGTCATACTTCAAAATTACAATAAACCGCCCTGGCGTCATCCATCAGTTGATGTCGGAGATTTCCTTCATTTAATATATATCCAGTCATCAGGGCGACACCTTTATTAACTTACCCATTTTTTGGGCTCCTCGATTCCCGTACTTACCATTTTATCACTTCGCCTTATAAATAGGACCGAGGGGTCATTTCCACCGTTCCCCCCCCCCCGTGCCTCTTCGCGTCGTCTTCCTCGCGCCGCTCAGCCTCTGGAGCTCCGCCGCCACCGTCGATCGTCGCCTCTGCTCCGACCTTGGCTTGAACGCACCAGAATACTATGGCGCCCTTCCGCTTCCTCACCAGCTCCGGTAAGTTCTCTGCTTTTTCCACCATAGATCTGTTCTAGGGTTTCGACATTCTTCACAGTTCTTCCGAAGTTCATCAGTGCTATTCTTCCCTGTTCTTCCTTTAATAGATGGACACTTCATGCTTGATGCATCTCTTGCCGTAGCTTACCTACCATGGTCATCACAAATCCTTATGCGCAAAGAACTGATCTAGTCTGTCAAAAATTGCTTCAGTTCTGCACCCCTTCAAATCCAATTATTTTTGCTTTTCTGTCTTATCTTTAGATCCGAAAGTTTTATACATCACTGTGAGATCCGTTTCTCCTCACACCAATATAAGCGGTTTAACATTGTATAAATAGTCTATGCCGTTAGCCCTCTGACAAAACCGGAAGAGCATGTTACCTTCATAATTATGCCCCGGTTTAACAGTGTCTAATCAACCCTGTGCTAGCATTACCTTTCTCTCTCATTATACTAGTCTCCGGGTTGTACCATTTATCATATCGTCATGTTTCTTACTCCCTTGCCTCTTGTGTATAATCATGCATAATTCATAAACCGGCCTTTCATTTTCAGTTTATTCGCTTTGCAATGGCCAAACAATTCACTGCCTGCAACTGGGATCATTCCCGGGTTACCGAGGATCAATTGAATGAGCTGGTTAGCATCGGCTCTCTGCTTAAGAAAACTGAAATCAAATGGCGAGTTCCAGGAACAGAGAATCCTCCAACCCCAAGACAAGGCGAGGTGATAATCTTTGTTGACCATATAGGCCGTGGTTTCAAACCGCCAGGGTCAAAATTTTATCGAGATGTGCTTGCCAGCTTCCAACTGCATCCACAAGATATTGGTCCCAACTCAGTCTCCAACTTATGCAATTTCCAAGTCTTCTGTGAAGTCTATTTACAAGAAGAACCAACTGCAGAATTGTTCCAGGATTTCTTTCACTTAAACCGGCGCACAGAGTTTGTGAATGGCCCAAACACAGAGCTTGGTGGTGTCTCGATTCAAAAGCGGAAAGAAGTGGAATTTCCTCATGCCAAACTCCATAGCCACCCAAAGGAATGGAACCAAACATGGTTCTATTGCAGGGACACTTCACCTGAGGATGAAAATCCCCTCCCCGGCTTCCGTGATCATAGATTATCCAATACTCACCCAATGCCACAATGCCCGAGCTCTTCAGAAAGGGCAAAATACGCTGCTCAAATCGCCAAGCTCCGGGCCTTTATGGCAAACGGTTTAACAGGTGTAGATTTTGTGCGTTGTTGGATATCCTGGAGTATCTTGCCGCTAAGCCGGCGTCCCGGTTTAATGTGCGAATATACCGATGAAGTTGACGATCCTCAACGCCACTGCAACATCCAATTTTCCGAGGAAGAAGTTACTGAATGTGTAAAGAAAATTCTGAATGAATCGGAACTGGTCTGTAGTCAAACCGGTCTGAGTCCCTTCTATACCAAGAACAAACCGCCTGCTGTAAGCATTACACTTCCTCTTCATCTCTAATACCTTTAAATTATACAAGCTGTAGCCTTTCTTATTTATATATATAGGGTGATGACCCTTTCTGGAAACGGAAATCCATAGAGAAAACGGCAAAGCCAACTGGAGACAAAGTGGTCAAACCAACCCGCCCGAAGACCAAAGCCGTAAAACGGACGTCAAAGCGGAAAACGGCTGACCGGATTAATATGGAACTTGATGATGATACTGATGACCCATAAGTTGAGGTAGAACTTGACTCACTTGGCTCTCTTTTTATGCATCTTGTTACCAATGATCTTCCTCAGGAGGAGGCAGAAGCTAGTCAGGCTGATGACGTAGAGGTAATTACCCTTTCCTCCGGTTCAGACTCTATGCCAACACAAAAAACTCGCCAAGCAATCCGGAAAGTAAGCTTTTCTCATCCTCTTGCTCACTTGGATCCAACATTTATTTTGAAGACTCAACAACATGAAGCTCGTCGGACAACCCGGCACAGTGACAGGTCACCTCTACCGGTTTACCTGATACTCCGGTTCGGAAGCGCCGGTCTGACATCTCTCCTACTTCTGACCATTCTTACCCCAAGGCAGGTTATTTGAGACAGCCTCTTAATCCGTTCGATTCAAATTATCAGGTGACACCTCCTTCCTCTTCTGGTGAATCGACAACAACTCAACTCCCCCCTTTGAAAACTATGGCCGGGTGAGTTATGAAAAACCTTTTCTTTCAATGCGCCCTACATCTTTTGAACAGGATGTTAATCCTTTTTTATTTTGTTTGCAGGGGCAAAGCCAGACCCAGCAAGAAAGCTCGGGTTACCAATCCGCCAGAAGACCCTGTTGCCGAAGAAGAAGAACCAAGAGGTGAACCACAGCAGACTGGTGAACCGGAAGGCCTCCATCCTGAAACAACTTTTGATGATCCGCCTCTTGACGGCCAACATACTAACGAACCAACAGATCCTGAGCCTGCCGCCCCTAGTACTGAACCGGTAGAACCAAACCAGGCTAATCCAATGAAAGACACTGAAATTCCATCATCATCCACCAAAAATCCTGAAGGCCAAGGTGATGACGTTATTATTACTGGAACAGGCCACAGATCTCCTGGTCATCCCGTCATTTTGGCTCAGCATAGTGCCAAAGAAGAGCAAATTGCCAGGGATAAAGGTAAATGGAGCAGCGACTTATCAAAATATGATCATCTTAATGCTGATGAGCTTCATTCCGGCTTCTTGAACCGTCTGCACTCAAACCGGGATTATGAAGCCGGTTTGGTGAATTTGATGAAAGAACGATATGAGGTAAATGCTTCTCCCTTGTACATTGATTTATAGCTGAAATACTATTCCATGTAGCCTCCCAAGAATTGTTTTATGATTGTTAATCATAAACCAGGTCTTTGTAACACTTCAAGCATCCCATCATTGATGCTTGCAAAGGCGTGTCCTCAATCATAGATAAGACTCATGTTTGAAAAAATTAGATAACGTTCTGCAGCATAGCCCCCAAAGGCCGGTTTAACTTGGCAAGTTAATCCGGTTTTTAATCCACACCGCTGGTTTAGAACAAACGTACATTAGCCCCCAAGTGTCAAGGATAATGCTTGCATTGTTCTGGAGACTTGTATAGAGGGTAGTATTTGAGAGCAAATAGGCATTAGCCCCCAAGTATGAAGTGGATAACTTGTTATATGCTTTATACTTAGTGCATAAATATGTTGTTTTGTTGAATATACCTTCAATGTTGCAGGCTGAACTGAGAAGCAAAGATGCCCAAAACTCTGACTTGCAAGAAAATGTGAGGTCTCAACAAGCCGAAGCTGCAAAAGCCAAAGAGGAACTGACACAGGCCCTGGCCGGAATGGAAAAATTGAAAGACTCCTTCAACCAAGATCGTGCTGAATGGGAAACCGAAAAAGCCGGTTTGACCAAAAGAGATGTAGATGCCGAGGAGAAGCCCTGAAACCGGTGGTTGAAGAACTAGCTGGTTTGAAGTGCCAAATCAACGCTATGACCTCTGCTATCTTTGGTAAGTGTCTGCTTATGTATGTTGCACCAGTCAATGAATCTTAAAACTGACCAAAATGTTGATAAAATCTTTGGCAGGAACTCGGATCACTCATCTTGGTGCAGATATGCGGATGAAGCTCAAAGCGGCATATACATTGGTTGAGCAGCTATACTCTGGATCTCAGCGAGCCATCAGTACAGCGGCTTATAACAAACCAGCCCCAACGTTGATTAAGGAGACCCTTGAGAAGCTGGGCATGTTACCGGCGCATATTGGCGAGTTGAAAAGAGCCGCTGCGAGAGCAGGAGCATTAACCGCCCTTATTCAAGCCAAGGCCTGGATTCCAGACCTTCAAGTGGAGGATATTATTAAAGGATATCCAGGCGTTAAAGAAGATGGTTCAAACTTTGACAATGATGATCTTCGGCGGCTGACCAAACAGATGCGGCCAGCGGTTAGCAAATTGGCTAAGGACACCGATTTGTCCCATTTTCAACCGTTTTATGATGCAGAAGGGAAAAGACAGCCGGCCGATATCCATGAAGTCGAAGAACTTGTGCCTCTGATTCGTAAGCACACTTATGCCCCTAATATTAACCCTTCTGATCTTATCCATGAGGAAGCAGTGTTCCAAGCTTTAACCGGAATCGATTGGTCAACGGCTTATTTCCAGCGACTGGGGAGGGATGAAGAAGTGCCGACACCAACTGATCCGCAACCGTCAAACCGTCGTGATGAAGAGTCCTGATCCGGTCGCCGGTTTATATGGCTACTGTGAAAAACAATGGCACTGTTTGAACCACTTTGAAGCTTCATGTAATAGGATAGCTGAAACTTTGTTTATCTGCCATGCCATCGAGCATGTTTCATAATGCTTTGTGACAATCTGTGCCGCCCTTCAGGATATATTGTATGCATAGCCTATGATGACTTTCCTTCCTGGGTCCAAAAAACTTAAAAGTGTCTAGCAGTTTACCGCTAAACATGTCATAATATCCAAGAAGTACATAATACTTTAGCTGAATAATCAAGTGTTTGTACAAAAAATAATGTACAAAACATACCTCATTGATTGACCAAATGTGTATATAGCAAAGGTGTTTAACACCAACCCAATACGTTTGATAATTTCATCTTCATAATGCTGGTCTATCTATTAAACCGGACTGGTATAACTACCGGATTTTCTTTATAACACTGGTGATTTAGTCAAACCAGACCAGGTCAATGACCACTGGTTTATGATTGATCATGTGCCAACAACTGGTGGTTGGAAAGCAAGCCGGGTCAAGGACGCCGGTTTATCAAAAAATACTTATGATTGTTAACAAACAAAATTCAAATAGGAAAATATGCGAGGCTTTTTACGAGGTGCCAGGCTCCAAATCGAGGCTTTTCATGGGCTGCCAGGCCTCTGAGTTAAACCATTTAACAAAGCCTTTTAAGATGGGCCTCCAATTAACCAATCATCGTTTTAACTGTGACAAGTTCAGGGTCTGCAAAAGATTGACTTGTCAAACGTTCGATGGGTCATGCCAGGATTACCTGGATAGGAGTGGCTTACTTGATGAAGGCAGGTTAACCCGGGGTTTTAGGTGAATAGACCAGGCTTCCAAGTCATGGCTTGATAGCTAATTACGAGGGTCCTTTCAAACTCTTTGTTGCTTTGTAAAAAAGAGCCCCCAATTAACTTTGTGAGCGATGCTCAGCGTGTGCCTATGTTTGAGTTTGTACTGTGTACAATACTCTCTTTGGCTCCACCAATTTTTCCGTGTGTGGCTGAAATGCCTATCAAGAGGTGTTGCTGTGGTTCAAACATGACCAAGCCCCCTAGTGATTTTCTTTATCTTCATGCAGCTGCTAAAGCCGGTTTAACAAAGACTCCGCTTTGACCGTTAACTTGTAAAAGCACACATATGATATAAGAAAGAACAGATACCCCGCTTATAACGGAGGCTCCAGTTTATTATATGGTATATACACTGTCATAAATATGTACAGGTGAAGAGCCTATGGCTTCAAGTATAGTAAGGCCGAAGGAGAGCTACGTTCCATGGCTGCTTTGTCTCCTCCTCCGATTGACGTGAGTCTTCATGCTCTTGAACATCAATGAGGTAGTAGGATCCGTTGTGCAGATTTTTGCTGACAACAAAAGGTCCTTCCCAAGGGGGGGATAACATGGGCGCCAATTGTTGTGGGTTTGTCACGGCAGATGTCCTCGTGAAAGGACTTAGTCGTGGAGCCATCGCAACGGGTTAGCTTAAAGGGATTAAACCGGACAAGGGGACACGAGAGTTTATACTAGTTCGTCCCCTTCGATGAAGGTAAAAGCCTACGTCTAGTTGTGATTGGTATTGCTAAGGTTTCGAAGGCCAGGGAGCGAATCCGCTTTGGCTGGCTCTCGAGTTGTTGTTGTCCCTTAACCGCGGCCGGGTCGTCCCTTTATATACATAGGTTGACGCCCGCCGGGCTACAGAGTCCCGAAGCCGGATTATAAACGTATCCGGTTCGGCCTCTCTCTTTCTATCTTACTATACAATTTACATGACTAGGCTGGTTTACATTTACGGACTGTAACCCGCCTTTGGGCCCTCCGTAAAGCACCATCATCTTTACATCTTCATGAGCTTCTAATCTTCAAAGAGTCAACCCGGCTACATAAGGCCGGTTTACCTCCAGTAGTAATATCCCCAACAGAACCACCAAACCTTTTTGATTCTGACATGGCGAAAGAAAGGTGAGCGGAAAAGAGAGGGCGAATAAAATGGAAAGGGTGAAGTGGGGGAGAGGAAAACGAGAGGCAAATGTCAAATAATGTAATGCGGGAGATAAGGGTTTGTGATGGTACTTGGTATGTTGACTTTTGCGTAGACTCCCCGGCAACGGCGCCAGAAATGGCTCGTTGTCGGGAGTCGAATCTTGACTTGACTTGGCACGAACCTCCCCGGCAACGGCACGAGAAATCCTTCTTGCTACCTCTTGAGCACTACGTTGGTTTTCCCTTGAAGAGAAAAGGGTGATGCAGCAAAGTAGCATAAGTATTTCCCTCAGTTTTTGAGAACCAAGGTATCAATCCAGTAGGAGGACACGCACAAGTCCCTCGCAACTACACAAACAAATAAAATCCTCGCAACCAACGCAATAAAGGGGTTGTCAATCCCTTCACGGTCACTTACGAAAGTGAGATCTGATAGATATGATTAGATAATATTTTTGGTATTTTTATGATAAAGATGCAAAGTAAAGAAAGCAAAATAAACGGAAAAGGAAATAGCTTGTTAATGGAAGATTAATATGATGGAAAATAGACCCGGGGGCCATAGGTTTCACTAGTGGCTTCTCTCGAGAGCATAAGTATTACGATGAGTAAACAAATTACTGTTGAGCAATTGACAGAATTGAGCATAGTTATGAGAATATCTAGGTATGATCATGTATATAGGTACCATATCCGAGACAAGTAGACCGACTCCTGCCTGCATCTACTACTATTACTCCACACATCGACCGCTATCTAGCGTGCATCTAGAGTATTAAGTTCAAGAGAACAGAGTAACGCTTTAAGCAAGATGACATGATGTAGAGGGATAAACTCATGCAATATGAAATAAACCCCATCTTGTTATCCTCGATGGAAACAATACAATACGTGCCTTACTGCCTCTACTGTCACTGGGAAAGGACACCGCAAGATTGAACGCAAAGCTAAGCACTTCTCCCATTGCAAGAAAGATCAATCTAGTAGGCCAAACCAAACTGATAATTCAAAGAGACTTGCAAAGATAACCAATCATACATAAAACAATTCAGAGAAGATTCAAATATTGTTCATAGATAAACTTGATCATAACCCACAATTCATCGGTCTCAACAAACACACCGCAAAATAAGATTACATCAAATAGATCTCCACAAGAGAGTGGGAGAACTTTGTATTGAGATCCAAAAAGAGAGAAGAAGCCATCTAGCTAATAACTATGGACCCGAAGGTCTGAGGTAAACTACTCACACTTCATCGGAGAGGCTATGGTGTTGATGTAGAAGCCCTCCGTGATCGATGCCCCTTCCGGTGGAGCTCCGGAAAAGGCCCCAAGATGGGATCTCGCGGACACGAAAAGTTACGGCGGTGGAATTTGGGTTTTGGCTCCGTATCTGGTAGTTTGGGGGTATGTACGTATATATAGGAGGAAGAAGTACGTCGTTGGAGCAACGTGGGCCCCATGAAGGTGGAGGGCGCGCCTGGGGGGGGGGGGTAGGCGCGCCCCCTACCTCGTGCCTTCCTGGTTGATGTCTTGACGTAGGGTCCAAGTCCTCTGGATCATGTTCGTTCCAAAAATCACGTTCCCGAAGGTTTCATTCCGTTTGGACTCCGTTTGATATTCTTTTTCTGCGAAACTCTGAAATAGGCAAAAAACATCAATTCTGGGCTGGGCCTCCGGTTAATAGGTTAGTCCCAAAAATAATATAAAAGTGTATAATAAAGCCCAATAATGTCCAAAACAGTATATAATATAGCATGGAACAATAAAAAATTATAGATACATTGGAGACGTATCAATCTCCTATATAGATCTTGCGTGAGCGTAGTAATTTTTTTGAAATTGCATGCTACATTTCCCTACAGTGGCATCCGAGCCAGGTCTATGCGTAGATGATATGCATGAGTAGAATACAAGAAGTTGTGGGAGGTGATCGTCATACTACTTACCACCAATATCTCATTTTGATTCGACGGTATTGTTAGGCGAAGTGGACTGGACCAACCTTACATGAACACGTTCATGACACTGGTTCCATCGACAGGCGTGCAACTAGTTTTGCATAAAACTGGCTGACGGGTGTCTGTTTCTCCTACTTTTGTTGATTCAAATTTGACTACTGCCGGTCCTTGTTGAAGGTTAAAACAACAAACTTGATAAATCACTGTTGTGGTTTTGATGCGTAGGTAAGAACGGTTCTTGCTAGAAGCTCATAGCAGCCACGTAAAACTTGCAACAACAAAGTAGAGGACGTCTAACTTGTTTTTGCAAGGCATGTTGTGATGTGATATGGTCAAGACATGATCTGATATACATTATTGTATGAGATGATCGTGTTTTGTAAAAGTTACTGGCAGGAGCCTTATGGTTGTCTCTTTATTGTATGAATGCAAACGCCATGTAATTGCTTTACTTTATCACTATGCGTTAGCAACAGTTGTAGAAGGAATAGTTGGCGAGACAACGACGATGCAACGATGGAGATCAAGGTGTTGAGCCAGTGATGATGGATATCATGACAATGCTTTGGAGATGGAGATCAAAAGCACAAGATGATGATGGCCATATCATGTCACATATTTTGATTTCATGTGATGTTTATCTTTTATGCATCTTATTTTGCTTAGTACGACTAAGATGATCCCTTACTAAACTTTCAAGGTATAAGTGTTCTCCCTGAGTATGCATTGTTGCGACAGTTCATCGTGTTGAGACACCATGTGATGATCGGATGTGATAGATTCTACGTTCATATACAACGGGTGTAAGACAGTTTTGCACATGCGGAATACTCGGGTTCAACTTGACGAGCCTGGCATGTACAGACATGGCCTTGGAACACTGGAGACCGAAAGGTCGAACATGAATCATATAGGAGATATGATCAACATAGAGATGTTCACCATTGATGACTACTCCATCTCACGTGATGATCGGACATGGTTTAGTTGATTTGGATCACGTATCATTTAGATGACTTGAGGGATGTCTATCCAACTGGGAGTTCTTAAGTAATTTGATTAATTGAACTTAATTTATCATGAACTTAGTCCTAACAATATTTGCAAATCTACGATGTAGATCAATAGCTCGCGATATAGCTCCCTTATTTTTGATATGTTCATAGAGAAAACTAAGTTGAAATATGGTAGTAGCAATGATGCGGACTAGGTCCGTGATCCGAGGATTATCCTCATTGCTACATAGAAGAATTATGTCCTTGATGCACTGCTAAGTGACAGACCTATTGTAGGAGCAGATGTAGACATTATGAACACTTGCAAGCTCGATATGATGACTACTTGATAGTTTAGTGCGCCATTCTTTATGGCTTAGAACCGGCACTTGAAAGACGTTTTGAACGTCACAGAGCATATGAGATGTTCGAAGAGCTGAAATTGGTATTTCAGACTTATGCCCGTGTTGAGAGGTATGGGACCTCTAACAAGTACTTTGCCTACAGGGCGGTGGAGAATAGCTGAACTAGTGAGCATGTGCTCGGAATGTCTGGGCACTACAATCACTTGAATCAAGTGGGAGTTAATCTTCCAGATAAGATAGTTATTGACAGAGTTCTCTAGTCACTAACACCAAGCTACTAGAACTTCATGATGAACTATAATATGCAAGGGATGAGGAAAACGATTCTCGAGCCCTTCATGATGTTGAAATCGGCAAAGGTAGAAATCAAGAAAGAACATCAAGTGTTGATGGTTAACAAAACACCTAGTTTCAAGAAAAAGGGCAAGGGACCGAAAGGGAACTTCAAGAAGAACAACAAACAAGTTGCCGCTTCTGTGAAGAAGCCCAAAGCTAGACCCAAGCCTGAAACTGAGTGCTTCTACTGCAGAGGAAATGGTCACTGGAAGCGGAACTGCCTCAAATACTTGGCGGATAAGAAGGATGGAAAAGTGAACAAAGGTATATTTGATATACATGTTATTGATGTGTACTTTGCAAGTGTTCATAGTAGCCCCTGGGTATTTGATACCGGTTCATTTGCTAAGATTGGTAACTCGAAACAGGAGTTACAAAATGAAAAGAGACAAGTTGAGAGCGAGGTGACGATGTGTGATGGAAGTGATTCCAAGGTTGATAAGATCACCATCGCATACTCCCTCTACCTTCGGGATTTGCGTTGAACCTAAATAAATGTTATTTGGTGTTTGCGTTGAGCATGAATATGATTGGATCATGTTTATTGCGATACAATTATTCATTTAAGTCAGAGAATAATTGTTGTTCTGTTTACATGAACAAAACCTTCTATGGTCATACACCCAATGTAAATGGTTTATTGAATATCGATCGTAGTGTCAGGACCCCAATTCCAAGTCACATCGATCTAGCCGGTAACACCTCATATCACATTGCGGCCTCACGCATGGTATCCCACGGGTGTCGCCTTACCATGGCCCGGAACCGTTTGCGCCTTTTAGCTCACGTATATGATAGTGTCGCTAGCATCCATATGACAGAGAACCTGGGCCGACATGGCTAGTCGTGAACCCAAAGCGGCACAGACCGATGGAGACAGACATGCATGAATCATATCGAGCATGTCGGTCATCAGCGAGTGAATCCGGGCTGTAGCACTGGGCTAACAGGACTCCGGGGAACCCGGGCTATAGCAGGCTAGGCAGGACTCCGGATGTCACCGTGTGACATTTCCCCGAAGGGATAGACACATGAACGAAGTGAAACACATGCTGGCCAGTCAAGTGTCCTGAGCAGTAGTGCTGGGCTAGCAGGACTCCAGTGAACCGGGCTGTAGCGGACTACTATGGCTCGAGGAACACTAGACTACATTTCCCCATAAGAAAGGCTGCCAAGGATAAACAACTAGATTGTCGGATCCCACTCATACCAAGCATTTCAATCATACACACAATATGCCCGATATGAGTACATACAACATGGCATCACAACATAACTCTACAACTCAAGTACTTATTCATTAGGCTCCGAGGAGCCAGAAATACAAACATGGGTCTCATGACCCAACATTTAGAGCATACAAACCAAAACACATGCGGAAGCTTAACATGTCTGTGTACAAACATCTACAAATGAAAAAGGCGGAGAAGCCTGACTATCTACCAGATCCTGCCGAGGGCACAAGATCACAGCTGAGGTATCAAGCTAAACGTCGAAGTCCATGCGGAACTACTAGCGAGACTGAAGTCTCTCTGCAAAACATAAAATAGGCAAACGTGAGTACAAATGTACCCAGTAAGACTTACATCAGAACTATCTACATATGCATCGGTATCAATAAGGGGGTGGTGGAGTTTAACTGCAGCAAGCCAGCTTTGACTCAGTGACTAACCTGAACTACGACTACAAGCAACTCTTTTGAGGTGGCGCACACGAGTCCACATATACACCATCCAATACACCACTATGGATCCGCTCCCGTCTCCCTACGAGAAGGCCATCCATAGCACTCACGCTTATCTTGCAAGTTTTAGAGTATCCACTTTCAATTGTCTATGAACTATGCAAGGGGTCCAAGTTTCCATATCCGAGGAATCCGGCTATTTGAATAGATAATGACAACCCTGCAGGGGTGTACTTCTTCACACACGCTCCCACACTTACCGTCGTTTACACGATATGTACTCGGCAACCTTCAAGCGGAAGCCCAACGAGGGTGTCGGCCACGGCCTACCTAAACACCTAAGTCTCTAGTCCAGGTTTATCGCCTATTCAGGTTCCATCCGCAGGGAGTCCGACCGAGGTTTCCACATACGGCGCCGAACGATGTGAACAGGGTTCCCGAGACACCAAACGGGCGCCCGGTACACCGTGCCACGGTGTATCTACCGCAACATAGCCCACCCCTAGGGTCAGCGCTATGCACGGCCGGCAACACATAACCTACAAACACCAGAAACTAGTTGCAACTCCTGGACAAAGTACTAGGGTGATTAAGAAGCCGAGAGGGTCAATTAAGGATCCCAATGAGTGCTAGTAGCTGTTCATGGATCACAGACACAGAACTCAGTTCCTGAGGACAGCTGCAATGAGACAACCCACCATGTACTCCTACATGGCCTCTCACCGCTACCTTTACCAAATCGTGTTCACACACTTAGCTGCCACACAGTAGGACATGTTCACACACCTCCGATTCATCCCCGATGAATCAGACCCGACGCAACTCTATGCAATAGCAGGCATGACAAACAAGCATGAATGAGTAGGCACATCAGGGCTCAAACAACTCCTACTCATGCTAGTGGGTTTCATCTATTTACTGTGGCAATGACAGGTCATGCAGAGGATAAGGGGTGCAACTACCGCAGCAACTAACAGATGAATCGTTGTTGTCCTAATGCAGTAAAAGAGAGCCGGAGCGAGAGAGTGGGATTGTATCGGAATGGACAAGGCGGTTTTGCTTGCCTGGCACTTCTGAAGATAACATTGAGTCTTCATCGGTGTCAATGATCACAGCGTCGGAGCAGCGTCTATCGAGAGGGGACAATTACCGGCAAACAAGGAAGAACACAATCAATGCGATGCAACAATATGATGCATGATCATGACATGGCAATATTATATTGATTGAGCTAATGCAACTAGTTATGATTTAAATGAAGTTGGTTTGAATACAAGATTCAAATTCCAACTCCATATATGATTATTTAAATGCCCTTTATTTGTTTTGTCCAAAACAGAGGACAAACATCGTTCAAACATGCATGAAAATGGTACAGATGGATTCCTTGAATTTTTATGATAATTTTTCATATATAATTTATTTCATTTGGAGTTAAGGTTGATTTTCTATGATTTTTAGAAGTTTAGGCAATTTTCTGGAATTTCCTGAATAGAAATAAATCCAGAAATTACATTATTGCAACAGCATTACGTCATGCTGACCTCAGCAGGTCAACAGGGCTGCCCCGGGTCAAACATGACCAGTGGGGTCCACTAGTCAGTGAACTAGTGCTGGTTAGGGTCGCTGACGTGTGGGCCCAGTCAACTGCCTCGTCAGCAAAGTCAACCTGACATGTGGGCCCGGTGGGTTAGTCTAAGTTAAACAGGGAATAAAATCCGGGGTTAATTAGCACGTGGGGCCCATCCGTCAGTGGCACGGTGATCAGCTAATGGCGTCATTAGTGTTAACTAAGTGTGCCACGTTGGCTCGCAGGAGTTTCACCGGCGACGACCAAAAACGCGGCGGAGACGCACCGGGGTGGCTCGGGTTTCGCCTATCGTGCACCGTTCGGTGCACCCTTTGGCCCTACAGAGAGCTGGCGCGATGGCGCGTCGGATGGTGGTGGTCTCCGGGCCTGGGGTGGCCGGAGTCGACGGCGGCGAGCTCGGTTGCGGCCACCGGAGTTCAGGCGCCGATTAAAACGACGACACCGTGCACGGGAGGATCAACGGGTAGCACCTATGCGTTCTGCAGGCTCTCACAAAGCCAGCGGGCATATGAACGGGGCCAATTGGCCACCGGAGCCTCGTAGGCGACGGTTTCGTGCGGCGGCGTGCTTCGGGCGTCATGGAAAATGGTGCTGCAGCGAGCGCTAGGCCGCGGGGTTAGGGGGAAACGATGGTGCAGCTCACAGTGATCACGATGATGGGTTCGGCTTGCTCGGGGATGTCCTGTGGCCGGCGAATCGACGACGGCGGTGGTCGGCTCCCGAGGATGAGGACGATGGTGATGGCGAGGCTGAGGGGCTCCCGAGGCTTGTTTTGTTTTTGTCGTCGACGTGCAGAGCCGCGGCGGAGCCTATGGATACGGTGGGGAGGTCAGGCGAGCTCGGTGGGCGCGTTGGCAGCGAGCGGCAGCGATGGTGGTGTTCGGTCGCAGGAGGGAGAGAGAGCAGAGGAGGATAGGGTCGGAGGGAGAAGTGGATGTGGCGCCAGGGAGGTGCGTGGCATCTCCAGGGGGGCCGGGGAAGCGACAAGCAGGAGGTGGCCGGGGCGCGTGTGCGCGCACGGCGGCCACACGCCCATCCTCCTGGCGAAGGAGGAAGACAACAGGGGAGGGGGCTAGGCGGGCTGGGCCGGCCAGTTGGGCCGCTAGGTAAGGTCCAGGTGGGCTTCTCTCTCTCTTTCTAATTCTGTTTCTGTTTTCTATTTATGTTATTTTGTTTTGATTTAGTTTATAACCCAAATCATTTTAATAAATCCTGAAAATAATTGTGGGCATTAAATGAATTATTACAGAGGCCCTTAACTATTTTCAGAATTATTGGAGCATTTTAAAAATATTAATATTATTTAAATGCCCCAATTCAAATACAATATGGGTTATTCAAAAATCCAGAATGGCCTAAAAATATGTGCATCATTTTTGGCAGAGGTTTTCACCTTTATCAAAAATGATGAACTTTTCTAAAGGGCATTCTGGGTTCATTGAAAATATTTTTATTTTGATCCTAATTGCATTTCATTTAGTGCTAGGGCTTGTCATCCCCATTTCAAATTTCAAACAAATATAGACATGATGCATGGATGCTTATGATACTAATTGCAATCAAATTCTAGGGCTGTGACAACTCGCCCCCACTAAACAAGAATCTCGTCCCGAGATTCAAGATGTGAGGTAAGAAGACAGAGGTGATACAAAGCTAACACGACCTTCACGATCCAGATATCTTTCTCGAGGATGTTGATTCATTTCATCACCTTGATCTTGACGTCTTGCTTTGAGTACTACATCCAACATGACAACGAGTAGAAAGGGAGAATTTAAGAAGAATCGACCTCCCTGAGGTTCGAGCAACTTAGGATCATCTTAATGATCACAAGATCAACTCATGGAATGAGACATAGTAACATCTCTTGAGCTGAGACACGAAGCATACACCTAGAGGGATGGAGTGAAACAGATGGCGAAGGTTCACTAGGTAGGCAACAATTCCATACTCGAATAGGATGGAGCATAAATTTCAAAGTAGCAAGGAGATATTTGCCATGATTTCGTAACGTGACACCTCGGGGCAGGTGACTCCTAGAATTATTCCCTTAAGTGGCAAAAAGAATTACTTTTGATTCGGAGATCATTGAAACTCTTTATACCAGCCTAAGGCAATCACAATCGATCATTTGAAGGAGTTCAAAAGAATGACATACTTGGACTAGAAAGGATGATCTGGACTCCCTTGTTGAAGACAACGCAATGGATGATTTTGCTTATCATCGTAAATGGATGGGACCCATGGTAAGTTCACTTTTGAAGATGATCCTGAACAACAACTACTGAGGTGCAAGCTGGGAACAAAATGCAAATGTTGGGAATGATTCTGGTAACTGGGGAAAAACTCAACAGTCGAGAGTGAGTCCACTGTTTGAAAAGGTTATAACATAACCGAGGAAGCTGGAAGCAAATCCCAGTTAATGCCAACGATAAAACCTAGTGCTTGCGCGTGCTCTCAAGAACTTGAGCATTTTCATATTCATCAAGGTTCTACCAACATACATGTCAAGCATACTGGTAACACAACATACTACCATGATGAATAGTGATAGACGAGCAGATGCAAAGGAAGATAACACCTTCTCAGATTTCACCTTAGCGAGGCCAAGGAAACAAAATCTAGATGATCGACCGAGAGACATTTAGCACTCCTCTTCTAATGTTCTCCTTGATGTGCTAGCGCAACCCATTTATAGATATGGTTTGATAATTAGAACATCAAGTAAAAGGTGGGACTTCGGAAGCCCAAGAATCCTTAAGGAATAACTACGGAGGCAGATCCTGCGAGATCCTTATGGGGAGGTGACCAACTTCTTCAACCAAGGTATTACAATAATAGGCCTTCCGGCTAGGTGTGTTGGCCACGACATCCACTTTACCGGTTACAGGGAGACCAATATTATAGTTCTTGGAGTGTGTTCCAACCATCATATCTACCTAAAATTCAGATCTAGTTGGTGTTGGGATATTCCAGACTCATCAAGTCTAGGAATAAAAATGAAGTTTTGCAACACAAATCGACGAGATGACGTTGCAAGATTCTCGGGGAATGAACTACGATAGTAAGCTCCAAAACATGAGCCGGTTCTGCTACAAGCGTGTGAACACGTGGTCCTAGACAAGCATGGCCACCTGGTAGTTTTACAACGAAACACTACCGAGTTCAGGAGGGAACCATCAACGAGGATATCAAAGTCCTTGCATAAGTCTAGCTCATAAGAAGAAACTTCTTCTCCTTGAACAAATCAGTCAGTGGCTTGGTGTGCTAGGGACACATATGGACTGGAGGTAGCGAGCCTATCAAACCATAGAATACTTCACACATGCATGACTAACTTGGGATGATTCCAAGGAAGCAGAACAAGCTTTCTTGAATCCATGGCGGCAGCTTTCACCAAATGCACGTGAATCAGAGGTAGTCACTTCTTTCATCCAAACATATGCTTCATGAGCTACCATGAAGAAATGCTTTCATAGTTTCCAACGCTAACTTAGATGTTCAACATGAATCATGGACAAGATTATAATGTTGTAAATGGGCTCAACAAACAACCATCCAGGCTTCCATATAGATGGAATTCCACAATTAAGTGAACACGGTGATAGCATTGGTCAGAACAAAGGATGTAATGGTGTATGCCCGAGGAATCAACCTCGAGTAGGACAACATTATGAACATCGTTGGTTCTGATTTGATTTGAGGATAGCCCACACTCAAATCAAAGTTCGGACAAGACAATAGATCCAATAACTGATCACGAGGACCAATCGATGAAGATATCATCTTTCTTCAACACACACACACACAAAAGATATCCCTTAACACGAACTAAGCAAGACAAGCTTTTATCTTCCAACTCTCCAAGTTATTGTTAAGTTTAACCAACTAGCTCAGGGGTATCCAACACAGATTCTTGGAGAAAAGGGTGGCTACAAGAAACCAAATTGATCACGAACTCAACATAGCGATCAGGTGACAACCTGGTGATACTTCCAAGAAGATATTTGGAAAATCACAACCCACCGATATGTTTATTAAGCTCGAGAACAATCTTGCTTTGCGAGGCAATACGATGTGATCAATAGAGCAAGGGTTTGACACAACCCTAGCTTATTGATCGAATAGTGCTCCGGAAATAAGGACTAGGTAGCGCGATCAATCTTAGAATGATGATTCAATAACCAACACGCTAAGAATGATTTTATTGTCCATTAACTACCAAGCAACGGGGTTGCTAGGAGTATTGATTTCACACATCACAGTTCACTTGTCGGCATTCCGGTTACAACAACACGGAACCGAAGAATGAATAATGATGGCGATAAGTATCACCACGTCAAGAATTCATAAGAGGTGGTGCAATTCTCATGACATTCTTGACATAAATATGGTAACACTCCAAGGTAGAATAGAGCAAAAGCCGAGTTGGCATTTTGATCCATGGAATACAACTACTTTGACCCAATCCTAGAAATGGATGAGGTACTGGAGCTTGTTTCTCCTAGTTATTGTGGAATAGAATGGCTTGACGGACCACAAGAATAATAGGCATCGATGAACACGAATGCACAGCTATTCCTGACTATCAACTGATAGGGGATGGTCGGGATACAACTGAAGAGGAACAACTCAAGGAACATATAATTTTCCGAGTTGTGGATGCATAGATTAGTATGTCGAGGAAAGCTCAACATTTCTTCCGGACAACCCATGCAGAACGGTAGGACTGGCAGAATCACAATATAGAATGGGAAACTCATCGAGAGCACTCTTGTTGTGATCTTTTGGTCCAACAAACTTCTGCCATAAGTGGTTCATAGTATTTGGAAGAAGGAAATACCACGGACCTCAAGGACTAATGCAAAGGTTACTAACATCCTAAAGGAACGAGCAAACACTATCAACAGGGGGTAAGTAGGGTGAATCTCGGGTTCAAGAACCCAGGAATGAAATACCTACTACTAAATGGCATCACGGGATGCTTTCGAGAATGATGGCCAGAATCATCACACCGGGAACACGAGGCATGGCTATATTACTAGGTGATCCTCTAAGACACCTAGGGTCATAATACTAGCTCCAACCTATATGTCGGGGCAACAGAGTGCCTCAACTCACTGATTAGTGTGGTTAATCTGGCCCAAAAGGATATCAGAAATGGAAAGAAAGGATTTGCAAATGCATCAGACTATATAGAAACCTGGGATGACTCGGACAGCATAACGGCTGTAAATGCTCAAAAGATTTGGGACATCCAGCAAGATGGTGGCATAACCACTCAACATCACAGTATCAAGGTCTCGAGACCAACTATGAACACACGGAAGTAGTAGAAACTGAACTGGGCTTGAACTCAACAATCCTAGGCAACTACGGTTTAGTAACACGTCATCCTGAGAGATAGAAGAGAAACCTAGTTCTTAACCCCATAGAAAAGGTAAGATGACTCAGATCAGAAGGTCATGAGGGTAAGGAGTAAAAAGAGGCTTACGTTCCCTTCCACAATCAATTCCCTTACATAACTAAAGCATTTCTAGACTCAACTTCGACCGGTTGGCTTGGTAATCCTATAGGCAGTCAGGCTCTGATACCAAAGCTGTCAGGACCCCAATTCCAAGTCACATCGATCAAGCCGGTAACACCTCATATCACATTGCGGCCTCACGCACGGTATCCCAAGGGTGTCGCCTTACCATGGCCCGGAACCGTTTGCGCCTTTTGGCTCACGTATATGATAGTGTCACTAGCATCAATATGACAGAGAACCTGGGCCGACATGGCTAGTCGTGAACCCAAAGCGGCACAGACCGATGGAGACATGCATACATGAATCACATCGAGCATGTCGGTCATCAGCGAGTGAATCCGGGCTGTAGCACTGGGCTAACAGGACTCCGGGGAACCCGGGCTGTAGCAGGCTAGGCAGGACTCCGGATGTCACCGTGTGACATTTCCCCGAAGGGACAGGCACAGGAACGAAGTGAAACACGTGCCGGCCAGTCAAGTGTCCTGAGCAGTAGTGCTGGGCTAGCAGGACTCCGGTGAACCGGGCTGTAGCGCACTACTATGGCTCGAGGAACACTAGACTACATTTCCCCATAAGAAAGGCTGCCAAGGATAAACAACTAGATTGTTGGATCCCACTCATACCAAGCATTTCAATCATACACACAATATGCCCGATATAAGTACATACAACATGGCATCACAACATAACTCTACGACTCAAGTACTTATTCATTAGGCTCCGAGGAGCCAGAAATACAAACATGGGTCTCATGACCCAACATTCGGAGCATACAAACCAAAACACATGCGGAAGCTTAACATGTCTGTGTACAGACATCTACAAATGAAAAAGGCTGAGAAGCCTGACTATCTACCAGATCCTGCCGAGGGCACAAGATCACAGCTGAGGTATCAAGCTAAACATCGAAGTCCACACGAAACTACTAGCGAGACTGACGTCTCTCTGCAAAACATAAAATAGGCAAACGTGAGTACAAATGTACCCAGCAAGACTTACATCAGAACTATCTACATATGCATCGGTATCAATAAGGGGGTGGTGGAGTTTAACTGCAGCAAGCTAGCTTTGACTCAGTGACTAACCTGAACTACGACTACAAGCAACTCTTTTGAGGTGGCGCACACGAGTCAACATATTCACCATCCAATACACCACTATGGATCCGCTCCCGTCTCCCTACGAGAAGGCCATCCATAGCACTCACGCTTATCTTGCAAGTTTTAGAGTATCCACTTTCAATTGTCTATGAACTATGCAAGGGGTCCAAGTTTCCATATCCGAGGAATCCGGCTATTTGAATAGATAATGACAACCCTGCAGGGGTGTACTTCTTCACACACGCCCCCACACTTACCGTCGTTTACACGATATGTACTCGGCAACCTTCAAGCGGAAGCCCAACGAGGGTGTCGGCCACGGCCTACCTAAACACCTAAGTCTCTAGTCCAGGTTTATCGCCTATTCAGGTTCCATCCGCAGGGAGTCCGACCGAGGTTTCCACATACGGCCCCGAACGATGTGAACAGGGTTCCCGAGACACCAAACGGGCGCCCGGTACACCGTGCCACGGTGTATCTACCGCAACATAGCCCACCCCTAGGGTCAGCGCTACGCACTGCCGGCAACACATAACCTACAAACACCAGAAACTAGTTGCAACTCCTGGACAAAGTACTAGGGTGATTAAGAAGCCGAGAGGGTCAATTAAGGATCCCAATGAGTGCTAGTACCTGTTCATGGATCACAGACACAGAACTCAGTTCCTGAGGACAGCTGCAATGAGACAACCCACCATGTACTCCTACATGGCCTCTCACTGCTACCTTTACCAAATCGTGTTCACACACTTAGCTGCCACACAGTAGGACATGTTCACACACCTCCGATTCATCCCCGATGAATCAGACCCGACGCAACTCTATGCAATAGCAGGCATGACAAACAAGCATGAATGAGTAGGCACATCAGGGCTCAAACAACTCCTACTCATGCTAGTGGGTTTCATCTATTTACTGTGGCAATGACAGGTCATGCAGAGGATAAGGGGTGCAACTACTGCAGCAACTAACAGATGAATCGTTGTTGTGCTAATGTAGTAAAAGAGAGCCGGAGCGAGAGAGTGGGATTGTATCGGAATGGACAAGGCGGTTTTGCTTGCTTGGCACTTCTGAAGATAACATTGAGTCTTCATCGGTGTCAATGATCACAGCGTCGGAGCAGCGTCTACCGAGAGGGGACAATTACCGGCAAACAAGGAAGAACACAATCAATGTGATGCAACAATATGATGCATGATCATGACATGGCAATATGCTGTTGATTGAGCTAATGCAACTAGTTATGATTTAAATGAAGTTGGTTTGAATACAAGATTCAAATTCCAACTCCATATATGATTATTTAAATGCCCTTTATTTGTTTTGTCCAAAACAGAGGACAAACATCGTTCAAACATGCATGAAAATGGTACAGATGGATTCCTTGAATTTTTCTGATAATTTTTCATATATAATTTATTTCATTTGGAGTTAAGGTTGATTTTCTATGATTTTTAGAAGTTTAGGCAATTTTCTGGAATTTCCTGAATAGAAATAAATCCAGAAATTACATTATTGCATCAGCATTACGTCATGCTGACCTCAGCAGGTCAACAGGGCTGCCCCGGGTCAAACATGACCAGTGGGGTCCACTAGTCAGTGAACTAGTGCTGGTTAGGGTCGCTGACGTGTGGGCCCAGTCAACTGCCTCGTCAGCAAAGTCAACCTGACCTGTGGGCTCGGTGGGTTAGTCTAAGTTAAACAGGGAATAAAATCCGGGGTTAATTAGCACGTGGGGCCCATCCGTCAGTGGCACAGTGATCAGCTAATGGCGTCATTAGTGTTAACTAAGTGTGCCACGTTGGCTCGCCGGAGTTTCACTAGCGACGACCAAAAACGCGGCGGAGACTCACCGGGGTGGCTCAGGTTTCGCCTATCATGCACTGTTCGGTGCGCCCTTTAGCCCTACGGAGAGCTGGCGCGATGGCGCATCGGATGGTGGTGGTCTCCGGGCCTGGGGTGGCCGGAGTCGACGGCGGTGAGCTCGGTTGCGGCCGCCGGAGTTCAGGCGCCGATGAAAACGACGACACCATGCACGGGAGGATCAACGGGTAGCACCTACGCGTTCTGCAGGCTCTCACAAAGCCAACAGGCATATGAACGGGGCCGATTGGCCACCGGAGCCTCGCGGCGACGGTTTCATGCGGCGGCGTGCTTCGGGCGTCGTGGAAAACGGTGCTGCAGCAAGCGCTAGGCCGCGGGGTTAGGGGGAAACGACGGTGCAGCTCACAGTGATCGCGATGATGGGTTCGGCTTGCTCGGGGATGTCCTGTGGCCGGCGAATCAACGACGGCGGTGGTCGGCTCCCGAGGATGAGGACGACCGCAATGGCGAGGCTGAGCGGCTCCCGGGGCTTGTTTTGTTCTTCTCGTCGACATGCAGAGCCGCGGCGGAGCCTAGGGATACTGTGGGGAGGTCAGGCGAGCTCGGTGGGCGCGTTTGCAGCGAGCGGTAGCGATGGTGGTGTTCGGTCGCGGGAGGGAGAGAGAGCAGAGGAGGATAGGGTCGGAGGGAGAAGTGGATGTGGCGCCAGGGAGGTGCGTGGCATCTCCAGGGGGTCGGGGAAGCGGCAAGCAGGAGGTGGCCGGGGCGCGTGTGCGCGCACGGCGGCCACACGCCCATCCTGCTGGCGAAGGAGGAAGACGATAGGGGAGGGGGCCAGGTGGGCTGGGCCGGCCACTTGGGCCGCCAGGTAAGGTCCAGGTGGGCTTCTCTCTCTCTTTCTAATTCTGTTTCTGTTTTCTATTTATGTTATTTTGTTTTGATTTAGTTTATAACCCAAATCATTTTAATAAATCCTGAAAATAATTGTGGGCATTAAATGAATTATTACAGAGGCCCTTAACTATTTTCAGAATTATTGGAGCATTTTAAAAATATTAATAGTATTTAAATGCCCCAACACAAATACAATATGGGTTATTCAAAAATCAAGAATGGCCTAAAAATATGTGCATCATTTTTGGCAGAGGTTTTCACCTTTATCAAAAATGATGAACTTTTCTAAAGGGCATTCTAGGTTCATTGAAAATGTTTTTATTTTGATCCTAATTGCATTTCATTTAGTGCTAGGGCTTGTCATCCCCATTTCAAATTTCAAACAAATATAGACATGATGCATGGATGCTTATGATACTAATTGCAATCAAATTCTAGGGCTGTGACACGTAGTAATACACATATTCATAATATTGATGCCAAAAGATGCAAAGTTGATAATGATAGTGCAACATACTTGTGGCACTGCCGTTTCAGTCATATTGGTGTAAAGCGCATGAAGAAACTCCATGCAGATGGACTTTTGGAGTCACTTGATTATGAATCATTTGATACTCGCGAACCATGCCTCATGGGCAAGATGACTAGAAATCCGTTCTTCGAAACAATGGAGTGAACCAATGACTTACTAGAAATAATACATATCGATGTATGCGGTCCGATGAGTGTTGAGGCACGCGATGGGTATCATTATTTTCTGACCTTCAAAGATGATTTGAGCAGATATGGGTATATCTACTTAATGAAACACAAGTCTAAAACATTTGAAAAGTTCAAAGAATTTCAGAGTGAAGTGGAGAATCATCGTAACAAGAAAATAAAGTTTCTACAATCTGATCGCGGAGGCGAATATTTGAGTTACGAGTTTGGCCTTCATTTAAAACAATGTTGAATAGTTTCACAACTCACGCCACCTGGAACATCACAGCGTAATGGTGTGTCCGAACATCGTAATTGTACTTTATTAGATATGGTGCGATCTATGATGTCTCTTACCGATTTACCACTATCGTTTTGGGGTTATGCATTAGAGACAGCTGCATTCACGTTAAATAGGGCACCATCTAAATCCATTGAGATGACACCATATGAACTGTGGTTTGGAAAGAAACCTAAGCTGACATTTCTTAAACTTTGGGGCTGCGACACTTGTGTCAAAAGGCTTCAGCCTGATAAGCTCAAACCGAAATAGGAGAAGTGCATCTTCATAGGATACCCTAAGGAAACAATTGGGTACACCTTCTACCACAGATCCGAAAGGCAATATCTTTGTTGCTAAGAATGGATCCTTTCTAGAGAAGGAGTTTCTCTCGAAAGAAGTGAGTGGGAGGAACATAGAAATTGATGAGGTAATTGTACCTTATCTCAAATTGGAAAGTAGCACATCAGTGAAATCTGTTCCTTTGATGCCTACACCAACTAGTGAGGAAGCTAATGAGGATGATCATGAAACTTCAGATCAAGTTAATACTGGACCTCGTAGGTCAAACAGAGCACATTCCGCACCAGAGTGGTACGGTAATCCTGTCCTGGAAGTCATGTTACTAGACCATGACGAACCTACGAACTGTGAACAAGCTATGATGAGCCCAGATTCTGACAGATGGCTTGAGGCCATGAAATCTGAGATAGGATCCATGTATGAGAACAAATTGTGGACTTTGGTTGACTTGCCCGATGATCGGCGAGCCATAGAGAAAAAATGGATCTTCAAGAAGAAGACTGATGCTGATGGTAATGTTACTGTCTACAAAGCTCGACTTGTCGCGAATGGTTTTTGACAAGTTCAAGGAGTTGACTATGATGAGACTTTCTTAGCCGTAGCGATGCTTAAGTTTGTCCAAATCGTGTTAGCAATGGCCACATTTTATGATTATGAAATCTAGCAGATGGACATCAAAACTACATTCCTTAATGGATTTCTTAAATAAGAGTTGTATATGATGCAACCAAAAGGTTTTGTCGATCCTAAAGGTGCTAACAAAGTGTGCAAGCTCCAACGATCCATCTATGGACTGGTGCAAGCATCTCGGAGTTGGAATATACACTTTGATGAGGTGATCAAAGCATATGGTTTTATACAGACTTTCAGAGAAGCCTGTATTTACAAGAAAGTGAGTGGGAGATCTGTAGCATTTCTAATATTATATGTGGATGGCATATTGTTGATTGGAAATGATATGGAATTTCTGGATAGCATAAAAGGATACTTGAATAAAAGTTTTTTAATGAAAGACCTCGGTGAAGCTGCTTATATATTGGGCATCAAGAACTATAGAGATAGATCAAGACGCTTAATAGGACTTTCACAAAGCATATACCTTGATAATGTTTTGAAGAAGTTCAAAATGGCTCAGTCAAAGAAAGGGTTCTTGACTGTATTACAAGGTGTGAAGTTGAGTTGGACTCAAAACCCGACCATGACAGAAGATAGAGGGAAAATGAAAGTCATTCCTATGCCTCAACCATAGGTTCTATCATGTATGCTATGTTATGTACCAGACCTGATGTGTGCCTTGCTATAAGTTTAGCAGGGAGGTACCAGAGTAATCTAGGAGTGGATTGCTGGACAGCGGTCAAGAACATCCTGAAGTACCTGAAAAGGATTAAGGAAATGTTTCTCAGTTATGGAGGTGACAAAGAGTTCGTCGTAAAGGGTTACGTCGATGCAAGCTTTGACACTGATCTGGATGACTCTGAGTCTCAATCTGGATACATATTGAAAGTGGGAGCAATTAGCTAGAGTAGCTCCGTGCAGAGTTTTGTAGACATAGAAATTTGCAAAATACATACAGATCTGAATGTGGTCGACCCGTTGACTAAACCTCTCTCACAAGCAAAACATGATCACACCTTAGTACTTGGTACGTCTCCAACGTATCTATAATTTATGAAGTATTCATACTGTTTTATTATCATTCTTGGATGTTCTACAATCATTTTATAGCAACTTTATATCATTTTTTGGGACTAACTGTCACAGCCCTAGAATACCTGAGTGAAATAGTTGCATCTCCACTCATGCATCATGTCTAAAATTTCTGAAAGTTGAATTGAGGTTTGTTGAAACCCTCAGAAATCAGTTCAAAAATAACCAATTTTAAAATCTTCTCAAATGAGTCCAAGAAAATATCCCTGGTATTCTATAAAAATATTGGCAAGAGGTAAAATTCAAACCAATATTCTTAGGAGCTCAGAAACATTTATTTTGGTCATTTGAAATTAATTCAATAACTATTTGAATTGGATATATATTTATTATATAAGAGATATATGTCCAATAATTCTGAAATTTGTTGTGTGGCTTTCGATGAGACCATTTAGCTCACACAATTATTTCATGAAGTTTCAAAGTTGATTTGGTATTTAGACCAAATCAAAACAAACAGCAGAAAATAGAAAACAAAAATAAAAAAGAGAGACCAGTACCTGAGCTTACCTCCTGTGCAGCCCACTTGGACGGCCAGCTGGCTGGCCCAGCCCACAGGGGCATGCCCATCTTCTTCCTTCAGCCAGTAGGAAGAGGAGATGCGTGGCGCGCGCGCGTGCGGCTTTGGCCACCTCCTGCTTCCACCTGGGAGCCCCGATCCTTCCCTCGTCGCCGCCCTGGATCCCTCTCTACCTCTCCCTGTTACTTTCCCACTCTCCCGTGCCTCTTCCCTTTCCTCTGATCTCTCCTTCGCGGTTGCCCGAATGAGCCAGAGTGCGCCGACGAACACCACCGCGGCCACCAGCAACCCCGTGCCCATCCTGCTAGCCCACGAGCTCTGCCTCGCTGCCGCGCACCTCTCCGCCGACCCACGCAAGGCCGGAGGACCCCAAGACGATGCCGCAACCTTTCTTCCCTGTGCACGGCCGCCGGATGCCGCCGCCTGATTCACCATCTCCACCGTCTCCTCGAGGCCACTGAGCTGCTCAACGACCTCCCAGTGAGCTCTGCCGCATTTCCCCTCTCTTTCCCGCATTTTTCTCATCCTCTAGCCGTCGCGTTCATCAAGACCGAAACGCGCCGCCGCCTGAGCTCAACGTCGGCGTGGCTCCGGTGACCTTTTGGTCCCAGACGTGCGTCTGATGTGTTCGCCGCATGCTGTAGAGAAACCCACGCGCCGCCGCCTGAGCTCAACGTCGGCATGGCTACGGTGACCTTTTTGTCCCAGACGTGTGTCTGATGTGTTCGCCGCATGCTGTAGAGCAACTCACGCGCTTTGGACTGGCCGTTTGCACGCCACAACACCAACCCCGCAATCGCCCGAGCTCCGGCCGCCACTTCTGATGTCGCCATCGATGCTACTGTCCACCTCAGGCCTCCCTGAGGCCACCTTCGGACGCACCGTGATGCCAACTTCTTGTAGAGCCCAGCCACGCAGCCATCCATCGCTGCAGTTGGCCGGAAGGGCGACTCCGCCGCGCCTGTGTACTCGCCGGTGATTAACCGCCGGTGACAACCACGGTTAGGGGCTAATCACCCCACTAACTAACCACATGGGCCACTGACAGATGGACCCCACGCCCTTAATTAGTCATAGGTTTATCTCCTTGCTTAGTTTAAGCTAATGGCCCTGGCCCACAGGTCAGTTTGACCTGGCCACGTCAGCATTAACCCGGTCCCACGTGTCAGCCTTTGTAGGTTGCTCTGTGTCACTGACCAGTGGGCCCTACTAGTCAGATTTGACCTGGACTAGCCATGTTGACCCGCTAACATCACGGTGATGTTAGGCTGACGCAATAATCCTTTTCTCGAATTTAAATAAATCTTAAATGATTTATTTATTTTAGAAAATATCCAAAACTTTGAAAAATCATAGAAAATAATCTATAACTCCATCGGAAATAAGTTATATATGAAAAATGATCAGAAAAATCCAAAGAATCTGATTATGGCATTATCATGCATGTTTGAACAACTTATGCCTGCTGATCAGGTCAAATCAAACAAGTGGCATTTAAATAATCACATATGGAGTTGAATTTGAATCTTTGGTTCAAACCAACTTCATTTAATCTGGTTTTAGTTGCATTAGCTCAAATCACAACATCTTGCCACGTCATGATCATGCATCATATTGTGCATTGCCTTGATTGTGCTTTCTCTCTGTTGCCGGTACTTGTTCCCCCCGGGAGTAGACGTTGTTATCGATGACTTGATCAATGACACTGATGAAGAGCTATATTATCTTCGGAAGTGCCAGGAAAGCAAAACCCCCTTGCTCATTCCGAAACAATCCCACTCTCTCACCCCTGCTCTCTTTTACTGCATTAGGACAACAACGATTCATCTGTTACTTGCTGCGGTAGTTGAACCCCTTATCCTCTGCATGACCTGTCATTGCCACAGTAAATAGATGAAACCCACTAGCATGAGTAGGAGTTGTTTGAGCCCTGATGTGCCTACTCATTCATGCTTGTTTGTCATACCTGCTATTGCATAGAGTCATGTCAGGTCTGGTTCATCGGGGATGAATCGGAGGTGTGTGAACATGTCCTACTGTGTGTGAGCTAAGTGTGTGAACACGATTTGGTAAAGGTAGCGGTCAGAGGCCATGTAGGAGTACATGGTGGGTTGTCTCACTGAAACCGTCCTCAGGAACTGAGTTCTGTGTTTGTGATCCATGAAACAGCCACTACCACACATTGGGCCCTGAAATATGACCCCGCTCGACTTATTGACCCCTCTCGTCCTCTGTCCAGGAGTTGCAACTAGTTTCTGGTGTTTGTAGGTTATGTGTTGGCAGCCGTGCATAGCGCTGACCCTAGGGGTGGGCTATGATGCGGTAGATACACTGTGGCCGGGTATGCCGGGCGCCCGTTTGGTGTCTCGGGACCCTGTACACATTGTTTGGGGCCATTGAGGACACCCTGGCCGGATTACCTTGTGGATGGAACCCGAATAGGCGATAAACCTTGACTAGAGACTTGTGCGGTTAGTCAGGTCGTGGTCTACACCCACGTCGGCTTTCGCTTGAAGTCTGCCGAGCACATGTCGTGTGCAGACGCTAAGTGGTGGAAACATGTGTGACGAAGTACACCTCTGCAGGGTTATAAATGATCTATTCGAATAGCCGTGTCCGCGGTAAAGGACTTCTGGGTTGCCTACAACAGTTCATAGATAAGTGAAAGTGGATACTCTAAAATGCGCAAGATAAGCGTGAGTGCTATGAATGGCGTTCTCGTAGGGAGACGGGAGCGGATCCATAGTGGTGTATTGATATGGTGAATATGTGGACTCGTGTGCGCCACCTCAAAAGAGTTACTTGCAGTCGTAGTTTAAGATAGCCACCGAGTCAAAGCTGGCTTGCTGCAGTTAAACTCCACCACCCCCTGTTGATACCGATGCATATGTAGCTAGTTCTGATGTATGTCTTGCTGAGTACTTTTGTACTCACGTTTGCTTAATTTATGTTTTGCAGAGAGACTTCAGTCTCGCTAGTAGTTTCGCGTGGACTTCGACGTTTAGCTTGACACCTCAGCTACGATCTTCTGCCCTCGGCAGGATTTGGTAGATAGTCAGGCTTCTCAGCCTTTTTCATTTGTAGATGTTTGTACTCAGACATGTAAGCTTCCGCATGTGCTTTGATTTGTATGCTATGATTGTTGGGTCATGAGACCCATGTTTGTAATACCTTGGCTCTCTGGAGCTTTTAAATAAAGTACTTGAGTTGTAGAGTTTTGTTGTGATGCCATGTTGTATTTGCACATATCGAGCATATTTTGTGTATGAGTGAAATGCTTGGTATGTGCGGGATCCGACAATCTAGTTGTTTATCCTTGGCAGCCTCTCTTATGGGGAAATGTAGTCTAGTGCCCCTTGAGCCATAGTAGTCCGCTACAGCCCGGTTCACCGGAGTCCTGCTAGCCCAGCACTACTGCTCAGGACACTTGACTGGCCGGCATGTGTTTCACTTCATTCCTATGTCTGTCCCCTCGGGGAAATGTCACACGGTGACATCCGGAGTCCTGCCTAGCTCGCTACAGCCCGGGTTCCCTGGAGTCCTGTTAGCCTAGTGCTACAGCCCGGATTCACTCGTTGATGACCGACATGCTCGATGTGATTCATGTATGCCTGTCTCCATAGGTCTGTGCCGCTTGGGTTCACGACTAGCCATGTCGGCCTGGGTTCTCTGTCATATGGATGCTAGCGACACTATCATATACGTGAGCCAAAAGGCGCAAACGGTCCCGGGCCATGGTAAGGCGACACCGGTGGGGATACCGTGCGTGAGGCCACCAATGTGATATTAGGTGTGACCGGCTAGATATATGTGACTTGGAATCGGGGTCCTGACAGCGTTGGTATCAGAGCCTGACTTCCTATAGGATTACCAAGCCAAACTGGTTGAAGTCGAGTCTAGAAATGCTTTAGTTATGTAAGGGAATTGATTGTGGAAGGGAATGTAAGGCTCTTTTTACTCCTTTACCCTATGCCCTTCTGATCTAAGTCAACCTCTTATTTTCTACGGGGATTAAGAATTAGGCCTTCTCATCTATCTATCAGGATGACGTGCTACTAATCCATAGACTTATAGAATTGATAGTTTCAAGCCTCAGTTCCGTTCCTACTACTTCCGTATGTTGAGAGTTGATCTCAGAACCTTGATATTGTGTTGTTGAGTGGTTATGCCACCATTTTGCAGGATGTCTCCAATCATTTTGAGCATTTACAGCCGTGATGCTGTCCGAGTCATCCCAGGTTTCTAAATAGTCTGATGCATTTGCAAATCCCTTCCTTTCGTTCCCGATGTCCCTTTGGGCCAGTTCAACCACACTAATCGGTCTGTTGAGGTACTCCATTGCCTTGACATGTATGTTGGAGTTAGTGTTATGACCCTAGGTGTCTTAGAGGACCACTTAGTAATCTAGCAATGCTTTGCATCCCCAGTGTGATGGTTCTGGCCACCATTCTCGAAAGCATCCTGTGATGCCATCTAGTAGTAGGCATTCTATTTCTGGGTTTTTGAACCCGAGATTCACCCTACCTACTTCATGTTGATAGTGTTTGCTCGTTCCTTTAGGTTATTAGTAACCTTTGCACTAGTCCTCGAGGTCCTGGTATTTCCTTCTTCCAAATACTATGAACCACTTATGGCAGAAGTCTGTTGGATGAAAAGATCACAATCAGAGTGCTCTTGATGAGTTCTTCGATCTACATTGTGAATCTGCCAGTTCTACCTTTCTGCATGGGTTATCCGGAAGAATGTTGAGCTTGCTCGACATACTAATCCATGCAGACACAACTTAGAAAATCATATGTTCTTTGAGTTCTCCCTCATTAGTTGTTTTTTTGACCTCCGCCTATCAAGTTGTAGTCATTAGTAGTCGTGCACTCGTGTTATCGATGCCTATTAGTCTTGTAGTTCGTCAAGCCATTCTATTCCAGAATGACTAGGAGAAAATAGACTTCAGTACCTCATCCATATCCAGGATTGGGTCAAAGCAGCTGTAATCCACAAATCAAATACCAATCCAGCTTTTGATTCTGTTTTATCTTGGGGTATTACCATCTTTATGTCAAGAATGACATGGAAATTGCACACCATCCTATGAACTCTTGATACAGTGATACTTCTTGCCATCATTGTTCATTCCTTGGTCCCCATGTTATCCGACAAGTGAATCGTGATGCGTGAAATCTATACTCCTAGCAACTCCGTTGCTTGGTAGTTAAAGGACAATAATTTCATTCTTAGCGTGTTGGTTATTGAATCATCATTCTAAGATAGACTGTGCTACCTAGTCCTTGTTTCTGGTGCACTCTTCGATTGATGAGTTTGGATTTTGTCAAATCCTCGCTCATTTGATCATATCGTCTTGCCCTAAAAAGCAAGATTGTTCTCGATCTTAGTAACATATCGGTGGTTCGTGATGTTCCGAATATCCTCTCGGAAGTATTACCAGGTTGTCATCTGACCGCTATGTTGAGTTCGTGATCATGTTGGTTTTTCTCCAAACCACCCATTCTCCAAAAATCTATGTTGGATATCCCTGAGCTAGTTGGTTGAGCTAAACAACAACTTGGAGAGTTGGAAGATAAAAGCTTGTCTGACTTAGTTCGTGTTAGGGGATATCTTTGTGTGTGTGTGTGTGTTGAAGAAAGATGATATCTTCACCAATTGGTCCTCGTGATCAGTTGTTGGATCTATTGTCTTGTCAAAACTTTGACATGAGTATGGGCTATCGTCAAGTCAAATCAGAACCAACGATGTTTGTAATGTTGTCTTACTCGTGGTTGATCCCTCGAGCATACACCATTACATCCTTTGGTCTGACCAATGCTATCACCGTGTTCACATGATGGTGGAAGTCCAGTGATATGGAAATTCCTATGAGTTGCTGTTGAGCTCATCAGCAGCATTTTGTCTCCCCCATGATTCATGTTGAACATCAACCTAGTGTTGAAAACTTGTAAGCAATGCCTTCGTGTCCCATTCATGAAGCATATGTTAGATGAAAGAAGTGACCTTCTCCGGTTCACATGCATTTGGTGTAAGTTGCCGCCATGAATTTGAGAAAGGTTTGTTTTGTTTCCCTTGGAATCATCTCAAATCAGTCATGCATACGTGCGAAGTATTCTATGGTTTGGTAGACTAATTACCTCCACTCCATATGTGTTCCTAGCACACCACGCCACTGATTGGTTTGTTCAAGGAGAGGAAGTTCCTTCTTAAGAGCAAGACTTATACAAGGACATCGATATCCTCGATGACGGTTCCTCATCTGAACTCGGTAGTGTTTATTATAAGACTACCATGTGGTCATGCTTGTCTAGGACAGTGTGTTCACAGGTGTGTAGTAGAACCAGCTCATATTTTGGAGCTTGCTATTGTAGTTCACTCCCCGAGAATCTCGCAATGTCATCTCGTCAATTTGTGTTGCAGACCTTCATTTCTCTTTCTAGTCTTGATGAGTCTTACCCCGTTATCAACCGGATCTGAATCTCCGGCATATATGATGGTTGAAACTTTTCCAAGACCTATGATGTAGAGTCCCGACAGGGTTGATGTTCTGACCGACACAGCTAGCCGGAAGATCTATCATTGTAGTACCTTGATTGAGCTATTTGACTATTTTCCTCCATAAGGATTTCATGCGACTCATTCCAGAAGTTGCTCCTTAGGGATCCTTGTGCTCTCGGTTTCCTCGGTTATGTTATAACCTTTCCTAACAGTGGGCTCACTCTCTACTGTTGGGTTTCTTCCCAGTTACTAGAATCATTCCCAGCATTGGCCTTATATTCCCATCTTGCACCGCTGTTGTGCCATCCTACCATGGGTCCCATCCATTTCCGATGATAAGCAAAAGACATCCATTGCGTTGTCTTCAACAAGGTAGTCCACATCATTCATTCTAGTCCAAGTATGTCATTCCTTCAAACTGCTTCAAATGATCGATTGTGATTTGCCTTAACCTGGTATAAAGAGTTTCAATGATCTTTGAATCAAAAGTAATTCTTTTTGCCACTGAAGGGAATAGTTCTACGAGTCACCTTCCCTAAGGTGCTCCGTTATGGTATCATGGCAACTCAACTCCTTGCTACGTTGACAACCGTTCACCACCCTCTTAGGTGTGGAATTGTTGCCTACCTAGTGAACCCTTGTCAATTGTTTCTTCCGTCCTTTTAAGGTGTGTTTTGCCTCTCAGCTCAAGAGATGTTCAACATCTCATTCCGTGAGTTGATCATGTTTTGCTTGATCTTCATGAAGATCGAATCCTGTAGAGCTTCTCTCTCTTTCCCTTGTCATGTTCGATGAAGATCTCGAAAGCAAAGTCGTCAAGATTAACTGGAGCAATGAATCAACATCTCCGAGATGGGCAATTGGATCACGAAGATCATGTCGGCTTTGTGTCCCCTCTATCTTCTTACCTCACATCTTGAATCTCGGGACGAGATTCCCGTTTAGTGGGGGTGAGTTGTCACAGCCCTAGAATACCTGAGTGAAATAGTTGCATCTGCACTCATGCATCATGTCTAAAATTTCTGAAAGTTGAATTGAGGTTTGTTGAAACCCTCAGAAATCAGTTCAAAAATAACCAATTTTAAAATCTTCTCAAATGAGTCCAAGAAAATGTCCCTGGTATTCTATAAAAATATTGGCAAGAGGTAAAATTCAAACAAATATTCTTAGGAGCTCAGAAACATTTATTTTGGTCATTTGAAATTAATTCATTAACTATTTGAATTGGATATATATTTATTATATCAGAGATATATGTTCAATAATTCTGAAATTTGTTGTGTGGCTTTGGATGAGACCATTTAGCTCACACAATTATTTCATGAAGTTTCAAAGTTGATTTGGTATTTAGACCAAATCAAAACAAACAGCAGAAAATAGAAAACAAAAATAAAAAAGAGAGAGCAGTACCTGAGCTTACCTCCTGTGCAGCCCACTTGGACGGCCAGCTGGCTGGCCCAGCCCACAGGGGCACGCCCGTCTTCTTCCTTCAGCCCGTAGGCAGAGGAGAGGTGTGGCGCGCGCGCGTGCGGCTTCGACCACCTCCTGCTTCCACCTGGGAGCCCCGATCCTTCCCTCGTCGCCGCCCTGGATCCCTCTCTGCCTCTCCCCGTTACTCTCCCACTCTCCCGTGCCTCTTCCCTCTCCTCTGCTCTCTCCTTCGCGGCCGCCCGAATGAGCCAGAGTGCGCCGACGAACACCACCGCGGCCACCAGCAACCCCGCGCCCATCCCGCTAGCCCACGAGCTCCGCCTAGCTGTCACGCACCTCTCCGCCAACCCACGCAAGGCCGGAGGACCCCAAGAGGATGCCGCGACCTTTCTTCCCCGTCCACGGCCGCCGGATGCCGCCACCCGATTCACCATCTCCGTCGTCTCCTCAAGGCCACTGAGCTGCTCAACGACCTCCCAGTGAGCTCTGCCGCATTTCCCCTCTCCTTCCTGCATCTTTCTCGTCCTCTAGCCGTTGCGTTCATCGAGACCGAAACGCGCTGCCGCCTGAGCTCAACGTCGGCGTGGCTACGGTGACCTTTTGGTCCCGGGCGTGCGTCTGATGTGTTCGCCGCACGCTGTAGAGCAACTCACGTGCTTTGGACTGGCCTTTTGCACGCCACAACATCAACCCCGCAATCTCCCGAGCTCCGGCTGCCGCTGCTGATGTCGCCATCGATGCTACCGTCCACCTTAGGCCTCCCTGAGGCCACCTTCGGACGCGCCGTGATGCCAGCTTCTCGTAGAGCCCAGCCACGCATCCATCCATCGCCGGAGTTGGCCGGAAGGGCGACTCCGTCGCGTCTGTGTACTCGCCGGCGATTAACCGCCGGTGACAACCACGATTAGGGGTTAATCATCCCACTAACTAACCACATGGGCCACTGACAGATGGACCCCATGCCCTTAATTAGTCATAGGTTTATCTCCTTGCTTAGTTTAAGCTAATGGCCGTGGCCCCACAGGTCAGTTTGACCTGGCCACGTCAGCATTGACCCGATCCCACGTGTCAGCCTCTGTAGGTTGCTCTATGTCACTGACCAGTGGGCCCTACTGGTCAGATTTGACCTGGACTAGCCACGTTGACCCGCTGACATCACGGTGATGTCAGGCTGATGCAGTAATCCTTTTCTGGAATTTAAATAAATCTTAAATGATTTATTTATTTTTGAAAATATCCAAAACTTTGAAAAATCATAGAAAATAATCTATAACTCCAATGGAAATAAGTTATATATGAAAAATGATAAGAAAAATCCAAATAATCTGATTATGGCATTATCATGCATGTTTGAACAACTTATGGCTGTTGATCAGGTCAAATCAAACAAGTGGCATTTAAATAATCACATATGGAGTTGAATTTAATCTTTGGTTCAAACCAACTTCATTTAATCTGGTTTTAGTTGCATTAGCTCAAATCACAACATCTTGCCACATCATGATCATGCATCATATTGTGCATTGCCTTGATTGTGCTTTCTCTGTGTTGCCGGTACCTGTCCCCCCTGGGAGTAGACGTTGTTATCGATGACTTGATCAATGACACTGATGAAGAGCTATATTATCTTCAGAAGTGCCAGGCAAGCAAAACCCCCTTGCTCATTCCGATACAATCCCACTCTCTCGCCCCTGCTCTCTTTTACTGCATTAGGACAACAACGATTCATCTGTTACTTGCTGCGGTAGTTGAACCCCTTATCCTCTGCATGACCTGTCATTGCCACAGTAAATAGATGAAACCCACTAGCATGAGTAGGAGTTGTTTGAGCCCTGATGTGCCTACTCATTCATGCTTACCTGCTATTGCATAGAGTTGTGTTAGGTCTGGTTCATCGGGGATGAATCGGAGGTGTGTGAACATGTCCTACTATGTGAGCTAAGTGTGTGAACACGATTTGGTAAAGGTAGCAGTGAGAGGCCATGTAGGAGTACATTGTGGGTTGTCTCACTGAAACCGTCCTCAGGAACTGAGTTCTGTGTTTGTGATCCATGAAACATCTACTACCACACATTGGGCCCTGAAATATGACCCCGCTCGACTTATTGACCCCTCTCGTCCTCTGTCCAGGAGTTGCAACTAGTTTCTGGTGTTTGTAGGTTATGTGTTGGCGGCCGTGCGTAGCGCTGACCCTAGGGGTGGGCTATGATGCGGTAGATACACTATGGCCGGGTGTGCCGGGCGCCCGTTTGGCGTCTTGGGACCCTGTACACATCGTTTGGGGCCGTTGAGGACACCCCGGCCGGATTTCCTTGTGGATGGAACCCGAATAGGTGATAAACCTGGACTAGATACTTGTGCGGTTAGTCAGGTCGTGGTCTACACCCACGTCGGCTTTCGCTTGAAGTCTGCCGAGCACATGTCGTGTGCAGACGCTAAGTGGTGGAAACATGTGTGACGAAGTACACCCCTGCAGGGTTATAAATGATCTATTCGAATAGCCGTGTCCGCGGTAAAGGACTTCTGGGTTGCCTACAACAGTTCATAGATAAGTGAAAGTGGATACTCTAAAATGCGCAAGATAAGCGTGAGTGCTATGAATGGCGTTCTCGTAGGGAGACGGGAGTGGATCCATAGTGGTGTATTGATATGGTGAATATGTGGACTCGTGTGCGCCACTTCAAAAGAGTTACTTGCAGTCGTAGCTTAAGATAGCCACCGAGTCAAAGCTGGCTTGCTGCAGTTAAACTCCACCACCCCCTGTTGATACCGATGCATATGTAGCTAGTTCTGATGTATGTCTTGCTGAGTACTTTTGTACTCACGTTTGCTTAATTTATGTCTTGCAGAGAGACTTCAGTCTCGCTAGTAGTTTCGCGTGGACTTCGACGTTTAGCTTGAGACCTCAGCTACGATCTTCTGCCCTCGGCAGGATTTGGTAGATAGTCAGGCTTCTCAGCCTTTTTCATTTGTAGATGTTTGTACTCAGACATGTAAGCTTCCGCATGTGCTTTGATTTGTATGCTATGATTGTTGGGTCATGAGACCCATGTTTGTAATACCTTGGCTCTCTGGAGCTTTTAAATAAAGTACTTGAGTTGTAGAGTTTTGTTGTGATGCCATGTTGTATTTGCACATATCGAGCATATTGTGTGTATGATTGAAATGCTTGGTATGTGTGGGATCCGACAATCTAGTTGTTTATCCTTGGCAGCCTCTCTTATGGGGAAATGTAGTCTAGTGCCCCTTGAGCCATAGTAGTCCGCTACAGCCCGGTTCACCGGAGTCCTGCTAGCCCAGCACTACTGCTCAGGACACTTGACTGGCCGGCATGTGTTTCACTTCATTCCTATGTCTGTCCCCTCGGGGAAATGTCACACGGTGACATCCGGAGTCCTGCCTAGCTCGCTACAGCCTGGGTTCCCTGGAGTCCTGTTAGCCCAGTGCTACAGCCCGGATTCACTCGCTGATGACCGACATGCTCGATGTGATTCATGTATGCCTGTCTCCATAGGTCTGTGCCGCTTGGGTTCACGAGTAGCCATGTCGGCCCGGGTTCTCTGTCATATGGATGCTAGAGACACTATCATATACGTGAGCCAAAAGGCGCAAACGGTCCCGGGCCATGGTAAGGCGACACCGGTGGGGATACCGTGCGTGAGGCCGCAATGTGGTATGAGGTGTTACCGGCTAGATATATGTGACTTGGAATCGGGTCCTGACACTATCCTATTGACCCAGTGCCTAGTGCCAGTTGCTATATTTTTTGCTTGTTTTAACATCGCCTAAAATCAATATCAAATGGAGTCCAAACACCACGAATTTTTTGGAGAATTTTTATGGACCAGAACACCCAGGATGGGCCAGAGCAGCACCTGGGGGGTGCCTTGAGGGGGGCACAACCCACCAGGGAACGCTTGGGGGCCCAGGCGCGCCTAGGTGGGTTTTGCCCACCTCGGTGGCCTCCCGCACCCCCTCTTTACCCTATAAATTCACAAATATTCCAAAACCCTTTGGGGTTAACCTAGATCAGAAGTTCTGCCGCCGCAAGGCTCTATAGCAACCGAAAACCAATCTAGACCCTTTCCGGCACCCTGCCAGAGGGGGAATTATCTTCGGTGGCCATCTTCGTCATCCCGGCGACCACCACGATGAGGAGGGAGTAGTCCACCCTCGGGGATGAGGGTTTGTACCAGTAGCTATGTGTTTAATCTCTCTCTCTCTCTCGTGTTCTTCAGATGTCACGATCTTGATGTATCGTGGGCTTTGTTAATATAGTCGGATCATATGGTGTTTTCCCCTCTCTATCTTGTTGTGATGAATTGAGTTTTTCCCTTTGAGATTTCATTGCTATCGGATTGAATACTTTTATGGATTTGAGGACACTTGATATATGTCTTCCAATTGAATACTCGTGGTGATAATGGGGTATCGTATTGATTCACTTGATATATGTTTTGGCACTCAACTCGCGAATTCCCGAGGTGACATTGGGGTAATCTATGCATAGGGGTTGATGCACGTTCTTGTATTTGTTTCTTTGGTAGAAATCTTGGGGCACTCTTTGAAGTTCTTTGTGTTGGATTGAATATTATGAATCTGAATTTGCTTTAGTGTTATTTTAGTACGAACTCTTGGTTAGATCGATCGGAAAGAATAGCTTTATGTTATTTAAGAATGAACTGTAGGATAGATTGATCAGAAAGAATAGCTTTGAAGTGGTTTCGTACCCTACAAACGATTCCATCTTATGTTCTCCACTAGATAGGAACTTTGGAGTGATTCTTCGTTGCACGTTGAGGGACGGTTATATGATCCAATTATGTTAGCATTGTTGAGAGATTGCACTAGTTAAAGTACGTTCCCTAGGACTTGTTTTTAAGCATTGCAATACCGTTTTTTTGCCCGTTACTATTTGCTACCTTGCTATTTTTATTTATTCAGATTATAAAAATACATTTCTACCATCCGTATTACACTTTCATCACCATCTCTTCGCCGAACTAGTGCACCTATACAATTTGCCATTGTATTGGGTGTGTTGGGGGACACAAGAGATTTCTTGTATTTGGTTGCAGGGTCGTTTGAGAGAGACCATCTTCATCCTACACCTCTCACGGATTGATAAACCTTAGGTCAACCACTTGAAGGGAAATTGCTACTGTCCTACAAAAATCTGCGCTTGGAGGCCCAACACATGTTTACAAGAATAAAGTTGCGTAGTAGACATCAAGCAATTGAATCTTTTTTGTTTCTAGCGCCATTGCCGGGGAGGTGAGTGCGTGAAGGTATATCTTTAGATCTTGCAATTGAATCTTTTTGTTTCTTGTTTTATCACTAGTTTGGATTATAAAACAAAACTACATAAAAATGGAATTGAGGTTGCATCATATTATTGATCATCTGTATAATATCTTTCTTGAAAATGATGGTTAAAAAAATTGTGCTCAATTGATAGAAGAATAGTTCTATAAAATGCTTGGTATAAATGATGAGCACAATTGCAATATTGCTATTATGAATTCTTTGAATATCCATGTTGCTAATGATATGCAAAGCCATAAACTTGGGGATGCTATATTTGATGAAGATGATATTTTTAGTCCCCCAAGATTTGAAGAGAAATTTATTACGATGATTGCACACCTCCTATTTATGATGGTTATGTTGATGAAAGTGGATTTGGAGATGTCATGACTTTATTTGATGATGAATCCACTATTTTGGAAGAGGTTGCAATTGATTATGACAACAAAGTTCCTATATATGATGATTATGGTGATGACAAGTATGCTATATTGAATAATGATAACCATGAAACTTGTCATCATGATTTTAATTTTCAATCCCATGATAGTTATTTTGTTGAGTTTGCTCCCACTACTATTCATGAGAATAAATTTGCTTATGTGGAGAGTGTCGGTGTCCTTGGAATGACCACTCCAGACCCTCGAGAGGGGACAAGCCTCGCGAGGCGGACGACACCAGGACCTCCTCTGAGGCGGCCTCGCTATGCTACCTCCCGAGGAGTGGAGATATCTATGCAAGGGGCACCTCGCGAGGTCTGCGTGACGTGAGCCATGACGACCAAGGCCAGGCGGGCACTAGCGGGCGCAGGGTGCCAGTTTCCTCTTTGGTGCTAAAGGGGCTGGCGCAGGCGAGGAGTCCCGAGGCATTAGGAAATGGTTGCCATATCGGTGCAACAAGACCAAGACCAGGAGGATGATACATCTCCATCGTATCTACTTTTCCAAACACTTTTGACCTTGTTTTGGACTCTAACCTGAATGATTTGAATGGAACTAACCCGGATTGATGTTGTTTTCAGCAGAATTGCCATGGTGTTATTTTTGTGCAGAAATGAAAGTTCTCGGAATGACCTGAAACTTAACGGAGAATATTTTTGGAATTTATAAAAAATACTGGCGAAAGGATCAACACCAGGGGGCCCACACCCTGTCCACGAGGGTGGGGGCATGCCCACCCCCTTGAGGCGCGCCCCCAGTCTTGTGGGCTGCCTGAGGTTGCACCGACCTCGACTCCAACTCTATATATTCACGTTCAGGGAGAAAAAAAATCATAGGGAAGCATTCATCATGTTTTACGATACGGAGCTGCTGCCAAGCCCTAATCTTCATTGGGAGGGCTGATCTGGAGTCCGTTCGGGGCTCCGGAGAGGGGAATCCATCGCCATTATCATCATCGACCTTCCTCCATCACCAATTTCATGATGCTCACCGCCGTGCATTTGTAATTCCATCGTAGGCTTGCTGGACGGTGATGGGTTGGATGTGAATTATCATGTAATGAAGTTAGTTTTGTTAGGGTTTGATCCCTAGTATCCATTATGTTCTGAGATTGATGTTGCTATGACTTTGCTATGCTTAATCCTTGTCACTAGGGCCCGAGTGCCATGATTTTCAGATCTGAACCTATTATGTTTCCATGAATATATGTGAGTTCTTGATCCTATTTTGCATGTCAATAGTCACCTACTATGTGTTATGATCTCTTAACCCCGAAGTGACAATAATCGGGACAATTATCGGTGATGACTATAGTTTGAGGAGTTCATGTATTCATTAAGTGTTAATGCTTTGTTCCGGTACTCTATTAAAAGGAGGCCTTAATATCCCTTAGTTTCCGATAGGACCCCGCTGCCATGGGAGGTTAGGACAAAAGATGTCATGCAAGTTATTTTCCATAAGCATGTATGACTATATTCGGAATACATGCCTACATTACATTGATGAACTGGAGCTAGTTCTGTGTCACCCTGTGTTATAACTGTTGCATGAGGAATTGAATCCGACATAATTATCCATCACTGATCCATTGCCTACGAGCTTTTCACATATTGATCTTTGTTTACTTACTTTTCCGTTGCCACTGTTACAATCACTACAAAACCAATACTGTTACTTTTGCCACCGTTACCGTTACTTCCATATTACTTTGCGACTAAATACTTTGCTGCAGACATTAAGTCTTTCAGGTGCGGTTGAATGACAACTCAACTATTAATACTTGAGAATATTCTTTGGCTCCCCTTGTGTTGAATCAATAAATTTGGGTTGAATACTCTACCCTCGAAAACTTTTGTGATCCCCTACACTTGTGGGTTATCAAGACTATTTTCTGGCGCCGTTGCCGGGGAGCATAGCTCTATTCTTTGAGTCACTTGGGATTTATATCTGATCATTGTGAAGAACTTGAAATATGAAAGAACCAAGATTTTTCCCTCAACTACGAGTGGAGGTAAGGAACTGCCATCTAGCTCTGCACTTGATTCACCTTTTGTTTTGAGTAAACTTGCGACACCCACTCCTGCTATTTATTGTAATATGTCACATGCTATTGATGATGCCACTTCTGCTTTGCATGATACTTATGATGAAACTACTTCTATGCTTGATAATACTGTGCCACTAGGTGAATTTCTTGATGAACAACTTGCTAGGGTTAGAGAGAATGAAATTAGTGAAACTGATAATATTGATGAAAGTGATGATGAAGATTCTCCCCTAGATATGAATTGCCTGTTGTGCTTGAGGGTTATGTTATGGACGAAGAAACTACTAGAGACTTTTTACCTTGCAATGATAGATATGATCTTAAGAAACTGTTAGCTAAGGTGAAAGAAAAAGGTCTTTGAATGCTAGAATGAAATATGACCCTGCTTTTGCTACTTCACATATCTGTATTTCCGATAAGGATTATGATTTCTCTGTCGATCCTGAGTTAATTACTTTGGTTGAATCTAATCCTTTTTATGGTTGTGAATCTGAAACTGTTGTGGCATATCTTACTAAATTGAATGATATAGCCATCATGTTCACTAATGAGGAGAAAATTCGTTACAACTATATCCTTAAGTTATTTCTGTTCTCATTAAAGGGTGATGCTAAAACATGGTTTAATTCTCTTGATCCTGGTTGTGTGCGTAGTCCCCAGGGTATGATTTATTACTTCTCTGCTAAATATTTCCCCGCTCATAAGAAACAAGCTTCCAGAGGCTTGGGGGAGGCTTCTCCGATTACTTAATTCTTTGTGGAAACAGAAGAAGAGAGTCTCCCAGAAGCTTCCAGAGGCTTGACCCTGTTCTCATTAAGGGAAATATATAATTTTGTGCAAACAGAAGAAGAGAGTCTCCCAGAAGCTTGGGGGAGGCTTCTCTGATTACTTAATTCTTTGCCTGATCATCCTCTCAAGAAAAATGAAATACTTGATATCTTTTATAATGGACTAATCGATGCTTCCAGAGACCACCCGGATAGTTGTGCTAGTTGTGTTTTCAGGGATAGAACTGTTAAACAAGATGAATTGCTATTGTATAATATGTTGAGTAATGATAATGATTGGACACTTCCTGAACCAACTCCTAATTCAACTCTGAAGAAAAGGTGTATTCTATTTCTCAGTCCTGAAGATATGCAAGAGGCAAAGAAATATATGAAAGAAAAGGGTATTAAAGCTGAAGATGTTAAGAATTTACCACCTATTGAAGAGATACATGGTCTTGATAACCCTACACAGGTAGTAAAGGTAAATTCTCTCTACAGATTTGATGAAGGTGATATTCCTCGTAATAAGTCTACTAGCCAATGCTTGGATGAGTTTGATAATTTTATTGTTAAACAAGAAAACTTCAATGCTTATGTTGGTAGACAATTGAAACGTAATGCTTACATGATTGAACACTTGAGTGATTATATGTCTAGAGTTAAAGGCGGGCTTAAACTTATTAGTAAACATGCTTCTATGGTTACCACTCAAGTAGAACAAGTGCTTAAAGCTCAAAATGATTTGCTTAGTGAATTAAATAATAAGAAAAATGATAATGTTATTAGAGTTGTGACTAGAGGGGGTAAAATGACTTAGGAACCTTTGTATCCTGAGGGACACCCTAAGAGAATTGAGCAAGATTCTCAGAGAACTAATGTTGATGCACCTAGTTCTTCTAAGAAGAAGAAAAAGAAAAATGATAGGACTTTGCATGCTTCTAGTGAACCTATTGTTGACACACCTGAAAATCCCAATGATATTTCTATTTCTGATGCTAAAACATATTCTGGTAATGAACATGAACCTAGTGATAATGTTAATGATGATGTTCATGTTGATGCTCAACCTAGCGATAACAATGATGTAGAGATTCAACCTACTTTTGATCTTGATAACCCACAATCAAAGAATCAACATTATGATAAGAGAGACCTCATTGCTAGGAAGGACGGTAAAGAAAGAGAACCATGGGTTCAGAAACCCATGCCTTTTCCTCCTAAACCATCCAAGAAAAAGGATGATGAGGATTTTGAGCGCTTTGCTGAAATGATTAGACCTATCTTTTTGCGTATGCGTTTGACTGGTATGCTTAAAATGAATCCTTATGCTAAGTATATGAAAGATATTGTCACAAATAAAAGAAAGATACCGGAAGCTAAAATTTCCACCATGCTTGCTAATTATACTTTTAAGGGTGGAATACCAAATAAACTAGGAGATCCAGGAGTACCAACTATACCATGCTCCATTAAGAGAAACCATGTTAAAACTGCTTTATGTGATCTTGGAGCCGGTTTTAATGTTATGCCTCTCTCTCTTTATATCGTAGACTCGATTTGAATAAGTTGACACCTATTGAAATATCTTTGCAGATGCCTGATAAATCCACTGCTATACCAGTCGGTATTTGTGAGGATGTACCTATTGTGGTTGCAAACGTTACTATTTTAATAGACTTTGTTATTATTGATATTCCCGATGACGATAGTATGTCTATTATTCTTGGTAGACCCTTTTTGAATACTGCAGGGGCTGTTATTGATTGCAACAAAGGCAATGTCACTTTTCATGTTAATGGTAATGAGCATACAGTACACTTTCCGAGGAAACAACCCCAAGTCCACAGTATCAATTCTATTGGAAAAATTCCAACGATTATTATTGGAGGTTTCGAATTTCCTCTTCCTACTGTCAAGAAAAGATATGATATTCTTATTGTTGGGGACATGCATATCCCCGTTGAGGTAACTTAGTGTTATTCGAAAATTCTCTGGCTTCATGTTACTCGGAAAGAGTTTGTTAACAAGACTTGATCAACCTTGTTAGTGGATTCCTTTTGATGACATGAGATGGATGCAGTTAGAAAGCACAACTCTCTGTACCCTCCTTTTACTTTCTGTTACTTAGATTAAATAAGGCAAAAATAGTATTTTCTGTCTGTTTTCTGAATTATCCTTGCAATAAAAAATACCCTGAAAATAAAAGTTCTCCAAATGCCCCGAAAATTTTAGATGATCTTTTATAGAATATTTAAGAATATTTGGCACTGAGAACACACCAGGGGGACCCACCACCTGGCCACGAGGGTCCAGGGTGCGCCCCCTGCCTCATGGACCCCACGTGGGCCCCCTCCACTTATTCTTGCACCCACACACTTCTTCTTCCTCCAGAAAAAAAAATCCTCCACTAGCTCAAACCCGAGTTCTAGCTCATCTTGCTGCCATTTTCTATCTCCTAGCTCAAAGCTCCATTCACAAAAAACTGCTTTGGGGAATTGTTCTTCGGTATGTGACTCCTCCAATGGTCCAATTAGTTTTGGTTCTAGTGCTTTACTTATTGAAAATTCTTGCTTCTTAGGGGACCCTGTTCTTGAGCTTGCGTGTCAAATTTATGTGGTCAAAAGTAGTTTTGATGCATGATATAGTCTCTAGGCACTTGAGGGAGTAGTTGCTATCAATCTTGTTAAGTTTAGTTCACTTTTATTTTGAGTCACTAAAAATTTCAGAAATTTTTCAGGAGAAGAAATATGTTTAGGAAAATGAACCAAGGTGGTTCCTCAAGGAAGCAAGGCCCAAGGCTTGCGATATGTGAGCCGGACAATGAACTACCAAGGGAAGCTCAAGTGCAGCCTTGTGAATGGCCGTCAGAGGAGTTCATGGTCCAGGCAGGCATCAAGGATGAATTTGACGCATATGTGTGTAACTCTGATCTTGAGGGCTTCGTGTCAGATAAGTTCCAGCAATACCACTATATAACTGATTCCTTTGTGAAAAGGTTTAAACTTACATCCTCGCGCAATTCTCACACTGTTTTATTTGATCTTTATGATAAATCATATACCATGGACCTAGAAGATTTTAATACTACTTGTAAACTCCTGCACTGGGGCAATGTTAGTGAACCTCGCAAATCTGAATATAAAGACTTTCTTTTTAGTATCACTGTGGGGGAATCTAGGGAAATGACACAAGCTACCATAGGAAGCATTCATTTCCCTTCCATACAATATTTTGCTCTCTTCATTGCTAGATGCATTAACGGTAAAGTTGAGGCTTGTCACATGTGTGTTCCAGATCTTAGTGTCCTCAAGAGTGCGGTATTAGGTGATAAACAATATACCTTGGGGGCTATTGTTGCACGTAGGTTGCATCACAACAGTATAAGTGGAGATTTGTTTGGTGGAATTTATGCAACTCGTGTAGCTAACTATCTTGATATACCAATATGTGGAAATGATATTGAGTTGCCTCCTGCTTATCTAGATTATGATGCTATGGTTCGCCACCAGTTTGTTGAGAGGAAGGATCGGTTCCTCCAGTACCAATGAATCTTTGACACACGATGCACCGTCCATGTTGTTCTCCCTGCTTCTAATTTCTTTGACTTTCAAGCAAAAAGGAGATATGTTATAACCAGGGAGGAGGCGAACGAGTATGAGAGGAGGACGGAGGAAGCTCGCCTCCAAGCTGTAGCTCGTCAAGTAGTAGCTGCTGCATCTCAGTACGACCCCAGCTACAACTTTGGATATCCACCAGGCCAGCCATGGCCATAGACCAACTTAGGCCAAGAGCCTAAGCTTGGGGGAGTACATATCTCTCACCGATATTACATTCATGTTCACACACTCATGCCAGTTGTCGGTGCTCATACTTTTTCATTGTAATATCCATGCTAGTTTATTTTCTTTTCCAGCATTCTTCTTGTGTGTTTGAAAAACCTTAAGAAAAAACAAAAAAAATTCTATGCCTGTAGTAGTAGTAACTAAAAGAAAACCCAAAAAGATTTCTAGTTCTTCTTTTGCTTGTTGGGAGCATTCCTGTGTAAATAGTTCTGTTTCTTTTCTTTTCTTTGGGGGCCGAGAGGAGAAGACCATGATGAAAATGTTGAGTGGCTCTCATATGCATTATTGTTGATCTAACCAAGAGCCCATATTACCTTGTCTTCTCCTATGTATTAAATGCTTGCAGATTCTAGCTTAGTCGAATGCACGTGCACTATTATTATTATCCACACCATTCGGTTGTGCAAGTGAATGGCAATAATGATGATATATGATGGATTGATTGAGATGATAGAAGTTGGTATGAACTCGACCTATCTTAGTTTTGTAAATATGATTAGTTCATCATTCCCGATTCAGCCTATTATGAATGAAACATGTTTGCAATCACAATTAGAGACTATAGTTGCTCATGCCACTCTTAATTAGCTAGGAGTTTATAATGGTTTACCTTGCATGCCAACATGCTATTAAAATGGTTGTGATGTGGTATGATAGGGTGGTATCCTCCTTTGAACGATTCGAGTGGCTTGACTTGGCACATGTTCACGCATGTAGTTGAAACAAAATCAACATAGCCTCCACGATATTTATGTTCATGGTGAATTATATCCTACTCATGCTTGCACTCAGTGTTGATTAATTTTAATGCATGTTCATGACTGTTGTCGCTCTCTAGCTGGTCGCTTCCCATTCTCTTTCTAGCCTTCACTTGTACTAAGCGGGAATACTGCTTGTGCATCCACCTCGATAAACCCCAAAAGTTATTCCATATCAGTCCACCATACCTTCCTTTATGCGGTATCTACCTGCCGTTCCAAGTAAATTTGTATGTGCCAAACTCTAAACCTTCAAATGAAATTCTGTTTTGTATGCTCGAATAGCTCATGTATCAACTAGGGATGTCTCTATCTTCCATTCTAGGTGGGTTATTCTCAAGAGGAGTGGACTCTGCTCCTCATTCACTAGAAAATGGCTGGTAATCGGGATGCCCAGTCCCATGCTTAAACTAAAATAATTGCAAACAAAACTCCCCCAGGATTGTTGTTAGTTGGAGGCAGCCATTGTTTCAGACAAGCCATGGATTGATGTTTGATGGTGGTAGGGGGAGTATAAACTTTACCATTCTGTTGGGGAACCGCCTATAATGTGTGTAGCATGGAAGATATCGAGACCTCTCAGTTGTTATGTTGACAATGAAAGTATACCACTCAAAATATTATTTATCTCTATTTCCAAAATCGAGCTCTGGCACCTCTACAAATCCCTACTTCCCTCTGCAAAGGGCCTATCTATTTACTTTTATATTGAGTCATCACCCTCTTATTAAAAAGCACTAGTTGGAGAGCACTGCTGTCATGTGCATGCATTACTATTAGTTTACATTGAGTATGACTGTGACTGGATCTCTTTTACCATGAATTACAATATTTAGTCAGTCCTTGAGCTTCAGAGGTGCTCTGCATTTATGTTTTTCAGTCTTAGAAAGGGCTAGCGAGATACCATCTTGTTATATCATATTATGATTGTTTGTGAAAGTGTTGTCATCCGAGATTTACTATTATTGCTCGCTAGTTGATTATGTCATTGATATGAGTAAATATGAGACCTAAATTTTATTGTGAAAATGGTTAGTTCATAATCTTTGCTGAAAACTTGAATGCTGGCTTTACATATTTACAGCAACAAGATCAAACTGATTTTGTAAAAGTTTTTCTTTATCACTTTCAGTTTGTCAACTAAATTGCTTGAGGATAAGCAAAGGTTTAAGCTTGGCGGAGTTGATACGTCTCCGTCGTATCTACTTTTCCAAACACTTTTGACCTTGGTTTGGACTCTAACTTGCATGATAAGAATGGAACTAACCCGGACTGACGCTGTGTTCAGCAGAATTGCCATGGTGTTATTATTCTGTAGAAATAAAAGTTCTCGGAATGACCTGAAACTTCACGGAGAATGTTTTTGGAATTTATAAAAAATACTGGCGAAAGAATCAACACCAGAGGGCCCACACCCTATCCACGAGGGTGGGGGGGCACAGCCACCCCCCTGGGGCGCGCCCCCTATCTCGTGGGCCCCTTGAGGCTCCACCGACCTCAACTCCAACTCTATATATTCACGTTCGGGGAGAAAAATCAGAGGGAAGGATTCATCACGTTTTACGATACGGAGCCGCCGCCAAGCCCTAATCTTCATCGAGAGGGCTGATCTGGAGTCCGTTCGGGGCTCCGGAGAGGGGAATCCGTCGCCATCGTCATCATCAACCTTCCTCCATCACCAATTTCATGATGCTCACCGCCGTGCGTTTGTAATTCCATCGTAGGCTTACTGGACGGTGATGGGATGGATGATATTTATAATGTAATCGAGTTAATTTTGTTAGGGTTTGATCCCAAGTATCCATTATGTTCTGAGATTGATGTTGCTATGACTTTGCTATGCTTAATGATTGTCACTAGGGCCCGAGTGCCATGATTTCAGATCTGAACCTGTTATATTTCCATGAATATATGTGAGTTCTTGATCCTATTTTGCAAGTCAATAGTCACCTACTATGTGTTATCATCCATTAACCCCGAAGTGACAATAATTGGGACAATTACCATTGATGACTATTGAGGGAGTCCTGGATTAGGGGGTGTTCGGGTAGCCGGACTATACCTTCAGCCGGACTGCAGGACTATGAAGATACAAGATTGAAGACTTCGTCCCGTGTCCGGATGGGACTTTCCTTGGCGTGGAAGGCAAGCTTGGCGATGCGGATATTCAAGATCTCCTATCATTGTAACCGACTCTATGTAACCCTAACCCTATCCGGTGTCTATATAAACCGGAGGGTTGTAGTCCGTAGGCAATCAACTCCATATACAACAATCATACCGTAGGCTAGCTTCTAGGGTTTAGCCTCCTCGATCTCGTGGTAGATCTACTCTTGTACTACCCATATCATCAATATTAATCAAGCAGGACGTAGGGTTTTACCTCCATCAAGAGGGCCTAAACCTGGGTAGAACATCGTGTTCCCTACCTCTTGTTACCATCCGGCCTAGACGCACAGTTCGGGACCCCCTACCCGAGATCCGCCGGTTTTGACACCGACATTGGTGCTTTCATTCAGAGTTCCTCTGTGTCATCGCCTTTAGGCCCGATGGCTCCTTTGATCATCAACAACGATACGGTCCAGGGTGAGACTTTTCTCCCCGGACAGATCTTTGTCTTCGGCGGCTTCGCTCTGCGGGCCAATTCGCTCGGCCACCTGGAGCAGATCGAAAGCTACGCCCCTGGCCATCAACTCAGGTTTGGAAGCTTAAACTACACGGATGACATCCACAGAGACTTGATCTTCAACGGGTTCGAGCCACGGCCAATCGCGCCGCACTATCTCGAGGGTCATGACCTAGCTCTGCCTCGGATAGTGTCCTGGAGGCCGCACACGCATCGGTTCCGACCCCTAACTCGGAGCCTATTGCGCCAATCGAGGATGAGCGGTTGGACATCACCTCGGGGGCTTTGATCTCAAAGGTGATCGAGCCGAACGCTAGCCCCGCACTATGCATGATCCGTGACTCCGAGGATCTGGACTCCTTTCCGAACTCCGAACCCCCCGCGCCCCTGCCGATCGAATTCGATTGGGCGCCGATAAAAGAGTTCACCGCCGCAGACATCTTTCAGCACTCGCCTTGTGGCGATATCCTGAACTCTCTCAAGTCTCTCTCCTTATCAGGAGAGCCCTGGCCGAACTACGGTCAGCGAGGATGGGATACGGACAATGAAGAAATTCAAAGCGCACCCACCACCCACTTGGTAGCCACTGTTGACAATTTAAACGACGTCCTCAACTTCGACTCCGGAGACATCGACAGCATGGATGACGATGCAGGAGATACCGACGAACCAACGCCCATAGGGCATTGGACAGCCACCTCATCTCACGATGTGTACATGGTGGATACTCCTAAAGGAAGCGACAACGAGGAAAAAAGGGATGGGACGGGAGATCGACCCCCCTAAAAGCAATCAAAGCGTCGGCGTAAACACCGACCCAAGCCCCGCCTCGACAAAAACCCAGCCATAGAGCAGGACGAGCCGGTAGACGACTAGCAGGCCTTAGAGCAACCGTCCGAACAGGGCAACACGGATAGAGAAACCGAACATCCCTCCTCCGACGAAAACGGCATTCCGGACGACCTCACGCCGAATAAACCTATGGAGCAGAAGAATCTCCATGAGAGGCTCGTTGCAACTGCACGCAGCCTAAAATAACGCAGAAGCGGAAACTAAAAACAGCGGAAGATGCACTCCGGATTAGATGGAGCAAAGTAATCAATACCACAGATAAGTACGGCGACAGTCGCCGCACTAAAAGCTATCCGAAAAGAAAGCTACTGCCTAAATTCGACGAAGAGGCCCTAGAGCCCTCACATTCAAAAAATGAAGAAGCCACATGGTTGGATAGACGACCCCATAAAGCGGCAAGCGGCGCCGCACCTAAATCGGCATGCGACCCACTTAAGGACTCGCATCATGGCCCAGTCAGGTCCATTTATGGGCCAAGAAAGCAAGCTCTCGTAAGCAATGCTATGAAGCCATCATCAGAATCCGGCACACCCAAATACAGGGGCGCCGCACACCCCCTATGTTTCACCGATGAGGTCCTGGACTATGAATTCCCAGAGGGATTCAAACCCGTAAACATAGAGGCATATGATGGAACAACAGACCCTGGAGTTTGGATCGAGGATTATATCCTCCACATACACATGGCTAGAGGAGATGATCTCCACGCCATAAAATATCTACCCCTTAAGCTTAAAGGGCCAGCGCGGCATTGGCTTAAAAGCCTTCCCGAAAACACAATTGGAAGCTGGGAAGAGCTCGAGGATGCTTTCCGAGCAAACTTTCAAGGGACCTATGTCCGCCCTCCGGATGCAGACGATCTTAGTCACATAACTCAACAACCCGGAGAATCAGCTCGGCAGTTCTGGAATAGATTCCTCACTAAAAAGAATCAGATAGTCGACCATCCGGACGCCGAAGCCTTAGCAGCTTTCAGGCATAACGTCCAAGATGAATGGCTCGCCAGACACCTCGGCCAAGAAAAGCCAAGAACAATGGCCGCACTAACAAGCCTCATGACCCGCTTTTGTGTAGGGGAGGACAGCTGGTTGGCAAGGTGCAGCCCCAGCAACCCAAGTACATCCGAAACTAGGGATGGAAACGGAAAACCGCGACGCAACAAGGACCGTCGCTGGACTAAGGACAAAAGTCCGAAGAGCACGGCAGTCAATGCCGGATTCAAAGGCTCACGACAAAATCAGGAAAAATCGCCCCCCAGGATAACAGGGACGATCCATCCAACCTAAATAAAGTCCTGGACAGGATATGTCAGATACACAGTACTCCAGGGAAGCCTGCTAACCATACCCACAGAGACTGTTGGGTTTTCAAACAATCCGGCAGACTCAATGCCGAACACAAGGGGCTCGACACACCAAGCGAAGACGAGGACGAACCCCAAAAGCAGAGCACCAGGAAACAAAAGAACTTCCCACAAGAAGTAAAAACAGTGAACTCACTTCACATAACAAAACGTGCGGCGCCCGTAAAGGTACGCACCACACGGCCCATCCCCAAAGGGTCCTGCCACTGGTTGTCAAAACCGATCATCTTCGATCAGCTAGATTATTCTAGGAATATCAAGAATGTAGGCTGGACTGCCTTGATACTCGATCCAATAATTGGCGGACTCCAGTTTTCAAATGTCCTTATGGACGGCGGCAGTGGACTAAACCTGATATATCAGGATACAATCCAGCACATGGGGATAAACCCAGCAAGAATCCGCCGCAGCAAAACCTCCTTTCAAGGGGTAATACCTGGTCCGGACACCCATTGTATGGGTTTTCTCCGGCTCGAAGTCATATTCGGCTCTGCCGATAACCTCCGCCGCGAAAAGCTGACCTTCCATATCGTCCCGTTCTCAAGTCGCTATCAAGCACTACTGGGACGCGAAGCTTTCGCTCGCTTTAACGCAATACCGCATTATGCATCTCTTACGCTTAAGATGCCCGGTCCACGAGGCATCATCTCTTTGAAGGGGAAGCACTAAAGTGCGCCTCCCCAAGCGGAGGACTGTGCGGCCGCTTTGACAGCCCCACAGCAAAATGGCCTCACCGGCCAAAAAAAACTTCGAAATAGGTCATTCAAGACCACGAACGCGGATAGACGAGTTCGGTGCAAAATCATCATTGATGCAGGCCTAGAAGCCATATACCCCCGCACTAGGGGCTCCACGCATATACAATAAGAGACAATAAAGCTCAATCTTATATATCTTACTTTATACTTTGCTTATTTTAAACTTTTTCGGCACGACCCGTTTTCAACTCAGTTCCTCTCTTTTACAGATGAACGTCGTGCGGCGCCCGTCCAGGATACGGCACAACGGAGACACAGGCGCAGACGTGCAGTAGAGACCCGTCCTAAAGGATTCTTTTCAGATTAAGACCCTGCGTAAACCTTTTTTACTGTCTCTTGTTGCTACACATCCCCTGGTTTTTTCTTTCTGATATAACCAAGGAGGAGGCTGGCGTCTTGGCATGTGGCCACGTCAGAATTTTTGCACGTACCTGGACACTAGGGGCTTTTTTAATAAAGAGTGTTGTTTCGCCCACACTCATAAAGACCGAACACCTTAGGGAGTGTTCGGCGTCGCGAGTTTTGGCATTATATGCATCAGCTCCGAATCATGTCTTTGGTCAAATGTTGGGTTGCCTGGCTCCTGAGTTCGGCTACCTTACGTTCCGCTCTATCGGCTAAGGTAGCACCAGGAGAACTACTGCGATTGTGCCCCGGTTCGGCCGGGCGAGCACCTCAGTAGAGAAAGCCGAAAACTGACTGTCATGATGTAGCATGAGACTGGTCAGCCACTCGATGACCTATCGGAATCTATCGGACTCCTCCGCTTTAACGAAGGGCCGCTTCCCGGTCAGGCACATACGCGCCCCGAACTCGGACGAGCGTAGTTGCCACCAAGGGGCTACCTAAATAGTCTCACTTTCAAACTCCTATGGCTAAGTGAAAGTGTTAAAGCATTATAGTCTGGTTCCCTGGCCCGCTGCGCTATCACCTCCTTTGTAGGACAAAGACGTTGGGTTAAGTGTGAAAATGTGTCTTCTGCGAGCACCCCTGCACTATGTGCGTGGGGGCTGAAGCCAACAACTGCCATCTTTCAGATTCTGTATATATATATATATATATATATATATATATATATATATATATATATATATATATATCTTAAAACGGCCGCACAGGAGGTGTTCCCAGTACTTGGAGGCATAAGTATAAAAAAGGCCACTACAGTTTATCAAAATATTACTTTATAATTACATATGCTATCATAACATAGCATCTTTCGGGCACTGCGTCTCTATTACACGAGCGCCTTCAAGGACTTCCTGAAAATAGTGCTCGGAGGGTACTCGGCTTTTGTCCGAATCTCGGGACGCGACAACGATGGTCTCCAGCTCTGCCTAGTATGTCTTAACACGGGCAAGAGCCATCCTAGCGCCCTCTATGCATGCTGACCTCTTCATTGCATTTATACGCGGCACCGCGTCAAGGAATTGCTGCACCAAGCTGAAATAACTCTTAGGCTCCGATCTCCCCGGCCACAGGTGACCCATGACGTACTTCATGGCAAGTCCAGACAACCTATTCAGTTCGGCCCATTGAGCCAAATGATCATCCACTGCCAGTGGACGCTCTGGATTGTGAAACTGTGACCAGAAAAGCTTTTCCACTTCGCGATCTTTCTGATCTTGAAAGTGTTCGGTCGCATCAGCAGCACTCGCTGCCAAGTCCAGATAGGTATCCTCCACACTCCACAACCGGTCCAACGGAGCAAACTTCGGATCACAAAATTTCCTTCGCAGCATAAAGGGCTTTCCAGCCGCAATCTGTTTGGCCTGACGCAGCTCCTCCTTCGCAGCTCTCATCGTAGAGCGCGCGTCCTTGGCATTGGCAACGGCCTTCTCTAAGTCCGTCTATTTTGCCTGGTCTTCTTTTTCAAGAAGTCTGCAACGGTCTGTAGCGCTTTTTAACTTTTCGGCCATCTCAGCCATCTCTTCTTTGCTTCGGCAATGAGCAGCCTGTTCAGCTCTTAGCTCTTCAAGGGCTTTCCTGGTGGCCGCATCACTTTCGCTGGCTTGTTCTTTAGCTCGGGCAAGTTCTGCCCTAAGACTCTCCATGGCGGCCGCACCATCTGCGTCAAGCACACACATCATAAGACACAGGCATAAAACTGTTCTTACCTGATGCCGCCCGAGGAATTACATACCTTGAGCCTCATCAAGCCGCTTATCGACAACCGTGATGTCGGCATCTGCCACTTCTAGTTGCCGCTTTAGTTCGGCAAAATTGTCAGTTCAGCTCAATTCCGAACACCCTGCCGCCTACATTCAAAGGCGACATCTTAGACCTGGGATTATGATCCTCCGCGTGCCGTCATTTCTTGACGACGTGCAGAGTCTCAGGGGCTACTATCTACACAGGGTGCATCTTATTCATGCGCAACTGACAAAAGTATACATTATCTAATGTACCTCGAAACCCGTCAGTAAACTTTTGACGGCCTCATACAATCCACTCTCTATGGATGAAATCCTTTCAATCACCGTGCCCATCAATGCGCGGTGCTCCTCTGAGATAGAAGCTCGCGCCACCAGAATCTTTAGCTCCTCCGGCTGAGCACCAGATGGTGCCAGGCTCGTCCCATGACCTCTTTCGAAGGCCGGACGCGGAGAACCTCAGGGGGCCGCATAGCAACCTTCCGCCCCTGCCGGATTCGGAGAAACCCTCCGCGACGACACCTCAGGGTCGCCCACCTCGCTAGGCGGCACGGAAGGGGCAGGCGTCCCGCTCTCCATCATCTCCGGAAGGAGATCCCCCGAAGACGAGCTCTGCTGAGAAGGGCTGAGGTCTGAGCTACAAGATAAAGGTTTGGTTAATCTTCTCAGATATAAATCAAGGACTTCCCTCATCCCTCAAAAGGAAAATCTTTTCTACACTTACGGCTCGCTGGAGGGCTGATCCCCTTGAGGGCGTAGTCCGCCGAGGAACTCCCCGGCGTCGGACCCTCTGACGAGGATTTTCTCCCCCGTTTCGAGGCCATGGTTTCCGGGTCGTCAGAGGCGGCTCTCTTCTTCCCCTTAGGAGAGGAATTGTCGGTTCCTCCCTTCAGAGAAGCCCCCTTCGAGGAGGCCATAGCTTCCTTGTCCTCTCCCTCCAAAGGCATTATCTCCAGCATCTTGACCAGCACGAGATCCGGCCTGGTTTCAGGAAGGGGAGCCAGACACCTGATCAGCTTCGCCTTCGCTATCCACTCCTGTTTAAAAGGATGGCTCTTTTAGGGGCAAGTTTATGACAATTATACGGATAGAAGGTCCGGGCACAAGGTTGCTTACTTGAGTATCCGGGCGATTGTAGCTTAGGCCTGCGTCCTCGGTTAAATCCGGACACATCTCTTGTGATCCGAAGAACAGTCTGTACATCTCTGCGGGCGTTGCACCCATAAAGTTCTGGAGAGCTTGCGGTCCCTCTGGATTAAACTCCCACAGGCGAAGGGGGCGACGTTTGCCGGGCAATATTTGGCGAATCAGCATGACCTGCGTCACCTTGACCAAGCTGAGGCCTCCTTCCAAGAGACCCTTAATTCGGCCCTGTAACAGGGGCACGTCTTTGGGCAAACCCCAATCTAACCCTCTATTAACCCATGATGCTAGCCGTGGTGGGGGACCCGAGCGAAAGGCAGGAAGCGCCACCCACATGGTGCTCTGGGAAGCGGTGATATAAAACCACTCTCGTTGCCACAAGCCTAGCTCCTCTTGAAAAGAGCCCTCGGGCCATGGAGCATCGGCATTTTTGCTTATAATAGCGCCTCCGCACTCTGCGTGCCGTCCATTGATCATCTTCGGCTCCACTTTGAAAGTCTTGAGCCATAATCCGAAGTGAGGGGTAACACGGAGGAACGCTTCGCATACAACGATAAACGAGGAGATATGGAGGATGGACTCCGGAGCTAAGTCGTGGAATTCTAGCCCGTAATAAAACAGCAGTCCCCTCCCAAAGGGGTCCATCGGGAAGCCTAACCCCCGAAGGAAGTGAGACACGAACACTACGCTCTCACCGGGCTGGGGACTGGGGATAGCCTGCCTTTGAGCAGGCAACCTGTGTGAAATTTCGGCGGTCAAGAACTTAGCCTCTCTCAACTTTAGCACGTCCTCCTCCGTCACATCCATCGGCCTTGAAGGTCGGAACCGGATATTGTCGAAGGTCTGAGGCGCCCGAAATCTGGAGCCTAGGGTGTTGGAACTCGAGGTGACGGGCGAACTTGTTTTGGGATTGGAGAAAAGGAGTAAGGCCCTGGTCTCTTTACCGGGAGCCCTCCACGTAACCGTTTGGGACTCGCCTTTAATCGAGAAAACATGCTAACGGGCATGATTGGGTTACCCACATCCATATTGATGAGAATCCCGTAAAAGGGGGGCACACGATCTCTGCTTTGACAAGACGTGCCAAGGAAACCGCCTCGCAAAACACGCTGAGGTGGAAAAGTGAAAACGATTCGAGTGAAGGACTTGGCTGTAGTGTGATGACGCACTGCGGAATACGTCAGCAGATTTGATTTGTGTTAGTATTATTCTCTCTATGGCAATATGTGGAAGCTTATTTTGCAGAGCCGGACACTACTCTTGGTGTTTACAATCTTCTATGAAGGACTTGGAGGAGGAACCCGCCTTGCAATGCCGAAGAAAATTTGCGCGCCGAACTCATCGTAATTGAAGCCTGGTTCAGGGGCTACTGAGGGAGTCCTGGATTAGGGGGTGTTCGGGTAGCCGGACTGTACCTTCAGCCGGACTCCAGGACTATGAAGATACAAGATTGAAGACTTCGTCCCGTGTCCGGATGGGACTTTCCTTGGCGTGGAAGGCAAGCTTGGCGATGCGGATATTCAAGATCTCCTATCATTGTAACCGACTCTATGTAACCCTAACCCTATCCGGTGTCTATATAAACCAGAGGGTTGTAGTCCATAGGCAATCAACTCCATATACAACAATCATACCGTAGGCCAGCTTCTAGGGTTTAGCCTCCTTGATCTCGTGGTAGATCTACTCTTGTACTACCCATATCATCAATATTAATCAAGCAAGACGTAGGGTTTTACCTCCATCAAAAGGGCCCGAACCTGGGTAGAACATAGTGTTCCCTGCCTCCTGTTACCATCCGGCCTAGACGCACAGTTCGGGACCCCCTACGCGAGATCCGCCGGTTTTGACACCGACAACTATAGTTTGAGGAGTTCATGTATTCACTAAGTGTTAATGCTTTGTTCCGGTACTCTATTAAAAGGAGGCCTTAATATCCCTTAGTTTCTGATAGGACCCTGTTGCCACGGGAGGGTAGGACAAAAGATGTCATGCAAGTTCTTTTCCATAAGCACACATGACTATATTCAGAATACATGCCTATATTACATTGATGAACTAGAGCTAGTTCTGTGTCACCCTGTGTTGAAACTGTTGCATGAGGAATCACATCCGACATAATTATCCATCACTGATCCATTGCCTACGAGCTTTTCACATATTGATCTTTGCTTAGTAACTTTTCCGTGCCTCTGTTACAATCACTACAAAACCAATATTGTTACTTTTGCCACCGTTACCGTTATTTTCATATTATTTGCTACTAAATACTTTGCTGCATATATTAAGTCTTTCAGGTGTGGCTGAATTGACAACTCAACTGTTAATACATGAGAATATTCTTTGGCTTGCCTTGTGTCGAATCAATAAATTTGGGTTGAATACTCTACCCTAGGAAACTGTTGCGATCCCCTATACTTGTGGGTTATCATAGGACGGTAGGATGGAGGTCACCATGGAGCCCGCGGCGGCGTCACCACTAGAGCCTTTAGCAGGCGAAGACCACCTTTTGTTAGGATAACTTGTACTAGTTGCCTCCCTTCAAAATTGGGCATTGTGGGATCCCTTCCCGCCTAAATGTTTGGGAAGAGGACCCGCGCCTCTATAAATAGGGCTAGCCACCAACATAGTCAAGGATTGGCTCATCGAGGGATGGATCATTCATACCATTCTCTGACACACCAGCTCGTCGAGCTCAAGAACTCCTCTCCTGAGGAGGCTGTTCATCCATTGTACTAGTTCATCCTCAGCCCACGAGGCAATCCACCACACCACACTGGAGTAGGGTATTACACCACAACGGTGGCCCAAACTAGTATAAAGTCTCGTGTCACTTGTTCCTTGGGTTTGGCAAGCTAGGCCTTGAGATCGTTGCGAGTGCGAGCTAGGGAGAGAGAGATCTTCGTGCGCACCCTAGAGTTCAAACCTCAAGGGTTTGCCGGAACCCAGAATCTGACATTTGGCGCGCGAGGTAGGGGCGTGCTGAAGCCTTTCTTCCGTTGATCCATGCCCCACTGCTCCACCGCATCCATGGCTGATGCTCGTCGAGCTCGTGCTGAGCACCAGGCCACCGTTACCGCCCGCATCGCTAAGACGGCGCCCGTTGGCGGACCTCCGCACCATTCTCCATCACCCGCTACCAACGCCGCCACCGGCCCGACAGCGAATGAGTAGCAAGCTTCATCGCTGCATCCCTCCATGCGGCGGGACAGACATACTGCCACGCCATCGCTGACTCCGGCCGGCTTGTCGTCCCACGATCGTCGCGCGCCCACGGATGCTCAGGCCGCGCTGGTCATGGCACGTGAGCTCCTGCGTTACTGCCCGGTCGACAACCTCAACACGACTGGCTGGACCATATCACCGAGATCGTCAGCACCGCTGGGGGCTCTCCTGCACCATCCCTCTCGCTGCCCCGCCCACCTCCAGCTACGGGTGACGTAGCTCACGGAGCGCCTCCGCCACCTCCGCATCAAGACGGCACCCTTGCACCAAGACACGGGGCTCATTGAGCGCCTCCGCCATCTCGGCGTCAAGACGGTGCCCTCGCACCAAGACGCGCGGTCCCGTGGCGTGACCCGCCACGTCAGGCGCCCGCGCACGAAGAAGGAATCTGCCAAGAAGTCCTGAGGCTGCAAGAAAACGCCCCTACGCTCCCAGCACCATTGCGTCAAGACTGCACGGCGCCTGCGGCGGCGGCGCGTGGATATCAGGATTAGGCTCCGCCACCACGACGGGCTCCAGTGACCATAGCAGGCTGTCGTGCCTTTACTGCTGAGCTGCGCTGCGTCATCTGGCCAGGAAAGTTCAAGCCAGACTTGCCTCCACGCCATGACAGCATCCCTGACCCCGCAGAGTTCTTGTAGCTCTACGAGCCGAGCATCTAGGCAGCCAATGGGGACGAGAATGTCATGGCGAACTGGTTTCCCATGACCCTCAGGGATGGCGCGCACTCATGGGGCGACATGCACGAGCATTTCGTCGCCAACTTCCAGGGCACTCGCGACCACGTGCCAGACACAGGCGACCTGCGGCGCATCAAGCAGAAACCAGGGGAAACCCTGCTCATCCAGCGCTTCAACGATGTCCACCTCAAGATCCACAAGGTGACGGACGAGGCCATCATCTCCACGTTCTCCGATGGAGTCCGCGATGTCAGGATGAAGGAGGAGCTCGCCATCCACGAGGAGCTATGCTCGGCCCTAGAGATGTTCAACATGGCAACCATGTGCGCAAGGGCTGAGGAAGGGCGCCTTTCCCTCCTGAAGCTCCCAACTCCTGACCAGGAGGACAAGAAGGCAAAGATCAAGGACGTGAAGTCCAAGGGGGCTGCCGTGCTCGCGGCGGAGCCAGAGATGAAGCGCGGCCGCGATCACCCCGAATCATCCAAGGCCAAACGCCCATTCTGCGCCTTCCACAATGTTCACAGCCACAACACCAACGACTGTCAGGAGCTCAGGGCCATCCAAGATGGGAACTTTGGTCAACGCCCCGAGCACAATGACCGAGGCTACGACCGAGGAGGGGGACGAAGTGGAGGACGCTGGGACAGCCGAGGCCCCCACCAAGAGTGGCGTGACCGGCCTCACGAGGACCACTGGCAGGACCAGCCTCGCGAGGGCCCCTGGAGGGAGCAACCTCGTGAGGACCATCCTCAAGGCAACGCTGGCCTCCCTCCGCTGCCGCTACCATCAAGGAGAAATGACAGCCACCATCAGGACGAGGGGGCTGGGGGCTTCCAGGAGCCAGGCGCCATCGCCTATATTTTGGGTGGTGCTCAAGCCCTAGCCTCTCTAAGTGTCTTCAAGAAGTTTGCTCGCGAGGTGAACGCGCCCCTTCCCAGGCTCGAGGCCACGCACCCACTCAGGTGGTCCAAGTGCGCCATCACCTTCAGCTCGGGGACCAGCTCAAGTACGCGACGACTGTCGGCGACCTCCTGATGCTCTGCTCACCTGTCATCAGCAACGTTCAAGTCACCAAGACCCTCATTGACAGTGGCGCAGGGCTCAATGTCCTGTTCGTCAAGACATTCGGCAATCTTCAAGTGCCATACGATCAGCTACATCCTACCAAGCCTTTCTCAGGAGTGACCGACGGCTCCACCACCCCGTTAGGGCAGGTCTGCCTCCCTGTCACCTTCGGCCAGCGTGAAAACTACCGCACCGAGCTCATCGACTTCGATGTCGCCCACATCCGTCTGCCGTACAACGCCATCCTTGGGTATCCAGCCTTGGCCAAGTTTACGGCAGTGACCCACCACGGCCACAACGTCCTCAAGATTCCAGGGAGTGGTGGCATTATCTCGGTCACCTGTGAGGAAAGGGATGCAGTGTGCTTCCTCGAGCGCGCTTACTAGGCTGCAGTGGCCGAAGACCCCGACAACGAAGGCACCCCGCACCTCCTGAGGCCAACCCCAGGAAGAAGAAGCAGCTACTCCGCCAAGGACCTCAGAAGGGCGGCGTCTCCAGCAGCACCACCTCAGGACCTGCGCCCATAGATGGGGCGCCTCCTTCCCTTCCATAGGAAGGTGCGTTTGGAGCCCTCCTCAGGCTAGGCTCAGGGGCTCTCTTCTGGAGGGCCTCAGACCTAGCCAACATCACGAGGGAGGCGCTCGGGCACCACATGGAGGCGTGCTTCGCCGCACATTTCCCTCAAGAGGGCGCAAGGGGCGGAGCGCCTGGTGCTCATGAGTTCATCACCAAGGCGATCCAGGAGCTTCAAGAGGCAAGGACCATACGTGGCGACCGCCGCCCACCACCCAGCGCATCTCCCCATCCTGGCGAGGACGGCGGGCTACGCGTCTGCGTCGACATTCTAGGGCTTAATAGGGCCGCATCTCAGGGACGTTTCTGGCCTTCGCGCATTGGACAGTGCGAGGGTCCCCCTCACAGCTACGTTCGCATGCCTCTCGGCCTGCCAAACGTGGCTATCACCTTCCAGGGCCACCTGCGGAGCATTCTGACCGCTCAGGAGGCCAGGCATCACGCTGTCTTGGCGGAGATCGCGATAGTTCTTCAGGAGCCACCTGGGCCTGCGGAGCCTCCTGAGGCTCAGGACCCTGACGACTCGCGAACAGAAACCTCTCTGGCGCGCGTCTTCAGCTGCCCCGACACCACTCCAACACGGTATTAGGTGACTCTTTCTAGTTCATTCAGTGAGGGGCGCCCTTCGGGCAACCTTATCCCCAAGTCGCATGGACCTGTCCCTGCGGCGTGTATCCTTTTGCATCTTTAGCTTATTCTATTGGGACTGCCTCACGGGCTGCATCATCCCCAGGCCGCTTGGGAACGTCCTAGTGGCATGTATCGTTCTTGCATTTATCTGGACTAATTTGCCTCCTAGCGTAAACTACTCTATAATCATTGCTCACCTGGTGCTTGCTCATCGCGGCCTCCCGTGCTGCTGATCGGTCACCTGCTCATCCCGCAACGTGAGACTCATATGCTGACATGGTGCTTGTGCTCGGGTCCGCACCTGCAACACTGATAATCCTATGCGATCAAGCTCTGGCTCGCGACCCGCTCCGTGTACGCCACCTCACTAGATCCTCAGTACCTTCAGCTTCTCGCGGAAAGAGCAATGCCAGGCTGGCAAGCACGGTTATGGGCTAGTCTCTCTCGCACTAACCCACAGGAACCTCCGGAGCTGAGCTACAGGTGGACCCACCACCTGCCCCCTTTCACGCTTTTCGCTTGGGCGTTAAAGGGAGGGCTCTTGAGCATAGCGCCTCAGGAGCTCTTATTGACTCTCCATCCCTCACCCCCTGGCCTTGACCACGACATCGCGACCTGGCATACCAGGGGCGGTTGTGCCCGCTCGAGGGTCGGGACCCAAGGATGCAGAGCACTCAGGAAAATGTGAAGGCTGGGAGCTGGCACAAACACGACCTGGCAGCATCGCCATCAGCGGCGCATGAACCGGACACCGCGCAAGGAACCGACCAGGGAGCTCCTGCAGCCTTGCTCCGGCAATGCTGCCTTCCTTTTCTACCACAAGGGAGCTGCTTGCATGCTAAGGGGTACCTCTTGAGCATCGTGCCTCAGGAGCTCTTACCGGACCTCAGGCCGCTCACCTCCTGGCCTTGACCACTGCATCCCGACCTGGCATACCAGCGACGGCTGAAGCCTGCCTGGGGACTGGGGCCTATCAGCATAGAGCAGTAAGCTACCACAGGGATGAAAAGGGGACAATGCTAGAGCAAGGCGTGCAATCACGAATTTCGCAATAAAAAATATCAATGCAAAAGCATTACAGACTCTTTACACACCCCCACGGGGTTCGTATCGATTCCTCGCAGGGAGAAAAAGAAGGAAGTTTCTAGGAGCCCTATCTACAAGTATCGCCTCCGGCGCCATCATCAACAGTGGGCCACGAGAGGACGGCGCCAACCCCATCCAGATCAGTGGCGGCGACGAGCGGAGGCGGCAACTACGTTCCGGGCGTGGCGAGAGCTCGGGGGCACGTAGCTGTCGTCGCTCATCTCTGGAGTCTCAGCAGGCTCGGGAGAGTCGCTGGACTCCCAGGTGTCATCACTATTGCTGGAGGAGTCGTCGATAGGACCAAGGGCGGGCCCGACGCCTGCCCCCGTGCTGTCCTGGCGATCCCCTTCAGGGCAGCACTCCAGGCGGTGGCCTTCCTCATCAAAGACCTTGAAGAACATCATGGAGGCGCCGTCATACTCAAAATGGATAGCGAGGGCCCCCTCCGTGCAGAAGACGCGGGCAGCCTCGCCCCATCCACAGGTCTTGAAGATCTTGCCAGGGGAGACAGCCTCGACCTCTGCACCCGTCGCCGGGGTGCCACACTCTGCGTGCTGCAGCCACAGCTCGAGCGGCCCCCTTGGCAGCATCACTTCGGTGAAGAATGGAGGGAATCAGATCCACGTGGGCAGTGGCATCGTTGCCCACACCACGAGTTCTCGCGAAGAGCCCTCGTCGTGGGTTCAAGGGGCAGCGGCATGCGCCACCACAGCACGGCCACCGCGGCCATGGCGCGAGCAGCGCCGATCGCTGCCTTCTCCTCCGGAGCCTTTTGCCCGAGTGTACAAGGGCAACGGGTAGCCGGGGGAGGCCGCTCGTACCAGGGCCTCGTCACCTCCGGCCTCACGATAATGTCGCGGGAACGGACCAGCCTCTTCTTTGATGGGAGTGGCCCAAGCTCTTCGCAGGGGTTTTTTCCTTTCTCAGCGGTGGAGAACCTCCGTATCGGCGCCATGGGTGCCGCAGCAAGACGGCGAAGCAAGGAGGAAGGAGAGGAAGCAAGCGGAATGGAAGAAGAGATGAACAACGGGGGCTTTGCCCCTCTTCTCATTCATAGCCAGAGGAAGGCCAACCGCCGGCCTCCATGATCTAAGGTAATGATGTTTTTCTTCTGCATGCAGTAGGGACTCGTCAAGTCAGACAGTTGCCGAGGAAGCATGGGGAAGCAGAGACGCCCATGACCTATCAATCGCCATGCGTCAATCGAGGCCACAGGCGGTTGGGGCCCGCGACGCTCCACACTTGCCCTTTGGCTTCGCCTCGAAGCCATGTACGAGCGCGCCTTGGGCCTGGGGGCTACTATCACCGTCTTGGGAATGGGGGTACCTAGACTTGCCGGCCTGTGGCCCAGGGCGTGGCTCCACCAACGGCCTGGTACGACCCATCTTCACCAGCAAACACTCAAGATCCTCGCGATGGGCCAAGCCTCGCGAGGGGGACAACACCAGGCCCTCCTCTGAGGTGGCCTCGCTAGGCTGGCTCCCGAGGAGCGGAGATATCTATGCGAGGGGCACCTTACGAGGTCCGCGTGACGTGAGCCATGACGACCAAGGCCAGGCGGGCGCCAGTGGGCGCAGGGTGCCAGTTTCCTCTTTGTTGCTAAAGGGGCAGGCACAGGGGAGGAGTCCCGAAGCATCAGGCAAATGTTTCCATATCGGTGCAACAAGACCAAGACTAGCAGGAAGGCAGGATGGAGGTCACCGCAAAGCCAGCGGCGGCGTCACCACCAGAGGCTTTGGCAGGTGAGGACCACCTTTTGTCAGGATAACTTGTACTAGTAGTCTCCCTCTGAAATTGGCCATTTTGGGATCCCTTCCCACCTAAACATTTGGGAAGAGGACCCGGGACTCTATAAATAGGGCTAGCCACCACTGTAGTCAAGGATCGGCTCATCGAGGGACGGATCATTCGGACCATCCTCGGACACACCATCTCATTGAGCTCAAGAACACCTCTCCTCAGGAGGTTGTTCATCCATTGTACTAGTTCATCCTCAGCCCACGAGGCAATCCACCACACCACACTGGAGTAGGGTATTACACCATAATGGTGGCCCGAACCAATATAAGCTCTCGTGCCACTTGTTCCTTGGGTTCAACGAGCTAGGCCTTGAGATCATTGCGAGTGCGAGCTAGGGAGAGAGAGATCTTCGTGCGCACCATAGAGTTTGAACCTCAAGGGTTTGCCGGAACCCAGAATCCGATAGAGAGTGAGAAAATTTTTATGCTTATGTATCATGAAAAGAATGCTTTATGTGATAGCTATTTCGTAGAATTCATTCATGATGCCACTGAAAATTATTATGAGGGAGCAACATATGCTTGTAGGAGTTGCAGTAATATCAAGTTTCCCCTATGTGTTGAAAATCTTGAAGTTATGCTTGTTTTGCCTTCCTATGCTAGTCGATTCTTGTTCCCATAAATTGTTTGCCCACAAAATCCCTATGCATAGGAAGTGGGTTAGACTTAAATGTGCTTTTCATGTGCTTCATGATGCTCTCTTTATGTTTCAATTCTTATCTTTTTTGCGAGCATCATTGAAATCATCATGCCTAGCTAAAAGGAATTAAACAAAAGCGCTTGTTGGGAGACAACCCAACACTTTTACCTACTGTTTTTGTGTGTTCACATGACTATGCTACTGTAGTAATCATGTTTTATTGCTTTCGTTTCAATAAAGTGCCAAGTAAGACCTTTGGGATGGCTTACGGTGATAGTTGATTTGATCTTGCTGAAAAACATAAACTTTTGTGCTCAGAAAAACAATTCTCATTTTTAACAGAAGTGTGATAAAATGCTGATTCTTTTTGCAGAAGATGAATAGACAAATTACCCAGGTTTTCGTATTGTTTCAGAATTTTTGGAGTAGGAGGAGTATGGTTTGAGTACAAATTACTACAGACTGTTCTGTTTTTGACAGATTCTGTTTTCAACGCATAGTTTGCTTGTTTTATAGTTTCTATGGCTTATATTGCTCAATATAAATTGTGGAAATGATATGCTATAGTACGCATTGTGTGGAAACAATTATGAATCTTTTCTTTGTCAGTCCCAATGTGAAATAGTTTGCTCTTTATCATACTAACCAATCTCACACAGTTCCATTAAGTTTTGTGTGATTGAAGTTTTCAAGTTTTGGGTGAGATGTCGATATGAGGAGAATAAGGAGTGACAAGACCCTAAGCTTGGGGATGCCCAAGGAACCCCAAGGTAATATTCAAGGAAGATCCAAGCAACTAAGCTTGGGGATGCCCCGGAAGGCATCCCCTCTTTCGTCTTCAACATTATCGGTAACCTCACATGGAGCTATGTTTTCATTCCTCACATGATATGTTTTTTGCTTGGAGAGTCAATTTATTTTGTTAGGATTTGCTTTCTGTTATTTAGAATAATGTTTTGCATCTTTTATTTCAATAAAAGTGGCAATGGTAGCGTTTGCCATGCTTATTTTACAAGTCTACATGTTTTTTTGACCATGAAGACTGCAGGGCTTACACCCCACAACATTTTATTAAAAGAAAGCAGAAACCATACAGTGTTTCCTCAAGGTGAGGAAAAGAAACAAGAACAAGAAACAAAAGAAGGCTATACAAAGGAGGGGTGCACTAAATCTAATAATTACAGTGTTACATAGAATCCTCAAGGAGGAAGAAAATCAATCCACTTAAGTAAGGATTCTCTATACTTTCGTTTGATTCTGTGAGAAAGTAGAGTGAGGTCATGAATGAAGCCATTTTTCCACATCCTGAAAGATGGCTTGATGTTCCTGAAAGCTCTGTCATTCCTAACCTTCCAAATATTCCACCATGCAGTGAAAACCACCTCCCCAAAGAAAGGTTTGTTGAAGTCCTTTCTAGCATGGCAAGTAATATCCACCATGTCATCACTGTCTTTCCATATAATTTGCAGGTAATTCCACACGCGTGCACTGAAATTGCACTAGAAAAAGAGGTGGTTTCTGTCCTCCAAAATCCCAGTAGGACAAAGAACACATTCTGGTCCCTCATTAATCCTCCAATGCCTCCTCTGGATCATGTCTTTAGTGTTAACCCTGTCCATTATTACAAGCCAAGCAAACATCTTAATCGACATTGTACAACATCTTTTCCATATCCACCCTAGGATGGGGTTAGCTACCATTGGCTGATAGACAAAGTCATAAAACTTTTTTGCAGTATATTCAGACTTCTTTCCATGCCTCCACCCCCAAGAGTCATGAGAGGTACTGTCCAAATGGAAGGACCCCATTAAGGAGGAAAGCTACTGTAGTTCCTGAAAGGCTTGTTCGAAAAGAGGCAAGTAAAAAAGTTCTTGGAAACTGCTAGCCTGAAAAACTTCTCGGACCGAGAGGTTTTTGTGGAGACAAAATGAATAGAGTCTAGGAAATCGATCTTCCAGAGGGACATCACTGTTTCCAAGTTTCCAATAATCAGACCAGAACAGAACAGTATCTCCACTATGCACCTCAACCGAAGTAACTGCTCTGAAATTGTCCATCAATTTACAGACATCCTTCCACCAAAAAGAGCCACAAAGAATGGTATCATGTGGAATCCTTTGATAATAGTAAGAATCCCAGACTAACTGAACCCAAGGCACATCCATCTTATTATAAAATTTGTTCAGATTTTTCAAAAGAAGAGCATCATTTTGCAAACCAAGGTTTAAGATTCCAAGCCCACCCTTCGACTTAGGCCTGCAGACAAGTGGCCAAGCAGCCAGCAAATGGCCCCTTTCCTGCCCATATTTCCTCCACAAACACTGCCTCTGAATCCTTTCCAACTGCTTCAAAATACCCGGAGGAAGAAGATAGGCAAAGAGGAAATGACAGAGTTTACTAATTGCAATCTACCCCCTTGAGGCAAAAACCAAGAGCTTGATGTCAATCTTCTCTCCATACAATCCACAAGGGGAAGAAGATCCACAATTTTTGTCCTGGTAGTCCCCACTGGCAGACCCAGGTATGTGAAAGGCATTTTTCCTAACTTACATCCAAAATAGGCAGCCAGATCAATAGCATCCTTGTCAATCACATTAATAGGGTACATGGAGGACTTATGAAAGTTAATATGAAGTCCAGTTGCCTCTGAGAAAGAATGTAATACTAATTTCAGTGCCCCCAATTGACCTTTTTCAGCATTTAAGAAAAGCAATGTGTCGTCGGCATATTGGACTACAGGAAAATCAGGATCATGGGTTGGCAGAGGCCTGCTTATTAAACCTTGCTGAAGAAGCTCATTGATCAATGTCTGCAAGAGATCAGCCGCTATCACAAAAAGCAAGGGAGAGATTGGGTCCCCTTGCTTAACTCCACATCTGCATTTAAAATGTTTACCAGGAACTCCATTCAGTAGGACAGAAGAAGTGCCTGATGACAACAACTTCTTAATCCAAATAATCCATCTATCATCAAAACCTTTTGCAACAAGTATCCTTATGATAGCCTCATGCTGGATAGAATGAAAAGCCTTTTCAAAGTCTAACTTTAGCAAATGGATGGTCCTTTTAGACTGATTGCACTGATGGATATATTCAAAGGTCCAAGCAAGACAATCCTGGATTGTTCTTGATTTTAATTAGCCATATTGGTTTTTATGCACACATTTGGTGATCTCCTATTGAAATCTTTTAGCAGCAAGCTTTCTAAGAAATTTTAGGCCAACACTGGTGAGTGAAATAGGCCTAAAGTCTCCCACACTCTCAGGTGTCTGCTCTTTCAGATCAAAGTAATATATGCATCATTGAGATTTTCTAACTGAATTGTTCCAGCATGGAACTCATGAACCAATTGAATAAAATCAGCAGAGATTATGCGCCAACACTTTTTTTTAAAAAGGCCATTAAAACAATCAGGCCCAGGGGCCTTATCAATAGGCAAGTCTTTAATAACCTGTTCAATTTCTTTTAGATCAAACGATTTTGTGAGCACCTCCAAGCCCTGAACACTAGGTATTAAAGACAATATGTTTTCATCCAAAGATATGGGCCGTACCATCCCCATTCTACTTTTGAAAGATGACAAGAACTCTTTGGCCATTTCCTCATGGTTTGATGTGACTGTGCCATCAAACATTGAAAGGCTAGTGATGGAATTCTTTCTATATCTTTCAGTTGCCATGGCCTGAAAGAACTTGGAATTTTCCTCTCCCACTCTGATATACCTGATGGTACATCTCTTCCTCCAATAAAGATATTGCATGTGCAATAGATGCTCATGATGCAATTTAGTGATTTTCCTAAAATTAAACTCAGGTCTTGAAAGAGATCTCATGTCCTCAAGATTGTCCAACCAAAGAATTACCCAGTTACACTTCTCAATTAACTTTTTAATATGTGACAAACCCTTTTGCCATTTCTTCAAAGCAAAACGCAAAGACTTTAGTTTATCCACAATAATTGCTGAGATATGGGTCTTACGAGAGGGACGATTCCAGACCTCCTGCACACAATCCATAAAACCAGCCTGATGGACCCAAAAAATTTCAAACCTGAATATATGGGCTTTTGGAATTGTTGTACTAATGGTAACCAGACAAGGTACATGATCAAACGCAGTCTTAGCCAAAGGAGTCACTTGTGTCATGGGATAAATGCTAATCCAACTAGCAGAGGTAAAAACCCAGTCCAATTGTTCCAGAAGAGGCATGTCCTGCATGTTAGACCAAGTGAACTTTCTTCCTTTCAAAGGAAGTTCCAGCAGTCCCAAATGGGCAATAATTTCATTGAAAATAAACATATCATTGATATCACCACCTGGGAGATTCCTATTTTCAGTTGAACGAATAAAGTTGAAATCCCCCATCAACATCCACTTCTTGTCTGGGTCAATGTCTAAATTATAGATCCAAGAAACAAACTCATCATGCAATTCACCCTGACAGGGTCCATACACATTAACCAGAAACCACTGTTCATTATTATGGACAGAGGTAAATTGCATAACGATGGCGTAGGGTTTAACTTGTAGCAGAGTGCCATGAAACACATCGGATCTCCAGACAACTAAAAGACCCCCAGAGGCTCCCCTAGATGGAGACTCAACAAATTGATCAAAACCATAGGGACATATGCTTTTCATAGTAGTATGCCAGCATGAGGATAATTTAGTTTCTTGCAGACAAACCACTGAACACTGACTATCAGTCACTTTCTCCCTGACAGAATGCTGCCTAGCCTCAGAATTCAGACCACGAACATTCCAGCATAAAATTTTCCAACTATGCGCTGTAACGCAATTCATTAATGACCGATGCGTAGAACAGCAAACAGAGCATGACACACAATGCCATGCCATCCAAAAGATAAAAAAGTTCAGAACCACAATGTGCTTCATCCCAGATCGGTATTAGTTCAACCATAAAGAAAACAAACATAACAGGCACTCCCGGCCTCAACATAAAATATATCATAAACATTAAGCTGAAGATGCAGAAGAATTCTCCTGTGGATTAGCCATAAGCTTGTCCACTGATAGAAGAGAAGGATCAATCTCCAGCTCCGCGCCCACGGCCTGAAGAACTCGAATCAGAGTATGTGGTGGTGCAGAAGTCTGTGCATCTTCAGAGTTAGTCGTAGAAGTGGGCTGGGCCTTGTCCTCCATGGGCTTTGCACGGGGGCGCTTCTTTGATGGCTGAAGTGAGAGCTGCTCGAAAACCACATGTTTGAATCCATCAAGCTTTGCCGTGCTACAAGTGCAACGTCTTAATGACGTATCAACAACAGGATCCTTCTTCTTCTCTCTCCTCTTTCTCGTAGTATACTGTTCCACAGAGAAAACCAGAGGTGCTGATTGAGCAGAGACAAAAACATCAGAATTAGCAGATGCGACCTCTTGAGAAACAGAAACTGTATCCGCCAATAGTTCCTCAAATAAAGCTCTGGCCACCGGACGCTTCACCATAACAGGCTTTCTGACAGTAGTAACCATGGGCAAAGAGGCCGTCAAACAAGACATCTTTCTTGATTCATCAAAAGCAATGGACCAGGACCTCTTGAAATATATGATTATGCCCATCGGTTGGAAGAAGATTGACCTTGTCACTTCCTTAACTGAAAAATCGAACATGAGATTTTGGAAAGACCTCTTCCAAATCATCTCAGGAGGGAGAGGAGGTGCAGCCACAATGCGTGCCATTCCAATAAAGATCTGATGCTGGTGAATCACAGGTGGTTGGTAAGGCACAATTGCAAGTTGATTCTCCTCATAGATAGGCTGCTGAAGATCTGGCAAAGGCTGCTGAGGAGGATCTGGGAGAGGCAAATCATCAAAGCCTTGCTCTGGTTGGTCCACAGATACTAATCCCTCTGGTTGATCAATTACAATTGAAACTTGATCCTGTTCGGGGGCAGCAGGCTGGAGGGCTTGCTCGTTCGCTGCTTCCTCGCCCCACATACCATTGCCCCAACCAGGTGCTTCATCATTCACATGTGGAGGAGGAGGAACAACAACAGGTGCATCATTCCATCCCAACATTGGGTATGGTGGCAAGACAAACACCAAATTATCCTGAACCAGATTACTGGGCAAAGGGTGAGGGTTACCATCCAGAGGCATTGGGTCCTCATCGTTCGGCATCTGATCTGCAAAGTCTGCACCTAGAACATAACATGCAGCAGTCCAAGACACTTGAGCCCCTCCATATTCTGCATAATCACCAAAAACAACATCCCTTGGGACCAACGGCGTATCTGGAAAGCTAGCCTCAACCAAAGTCCGGACGAGGTAAGGATCCTCACTATCCCAAGAAATAAACTTTCCAAAAGTGCCTACAGCCTGCGAGATGTACTCTGTAGTACGGTAATCCAGGGGAATCCCAATGAAGATTAGCCAGCCCTTGCGAAAACCATGTGCTCCCTTGAAATTTTCTCCCTCATCATGCTTCACAAATCTAACAAAATAATCGTTGCCCAACGGAAAAGGTGCATGCCGAATCAAGGTGTATCTAACCGATGGATCTCTAACTTGAAACAAACCCACCCCATGGAACCATGACTGAGTAGATCGGACCATAATACCTCTATTTTGCAGAAACTGCACCACCTGTTCCCGCACCGGGCCAAGTGGCCCCTACGGCGCCGGCATCACCTCCGCAACCATGTAGTCCTCATGACGACGAGGCGGACGAGCAGCAGGCATGAAGAAGGTGCGTGGAAGCCGACGATTGCCACCGTCGATGATGTCATGGCCAGGGGGCACAAAGCGCTGAGGATCGAGCTCATAGTTCGCCATGGAAGAGCCAGAAGCTTGTCGGGGGTTTTCTTTGGATTTAGGAGAGGGAAGATGCAATGGGGGCAGCGTCGATGGGACTGGGCAGTCTATCCCAATACCTCTGGCTCCGTTCCCATGAGAAGCAGCAGATTCCGACAAAATCGTTTTTTGTTGCACCGAAATTGGCCTCCAAACCAATCCATTGGAGCGCGCGAAATCAACAGTCGCGGCTAGAGTGACCTGGGCGAGAGCAAGCCGAACAGACCGCTCGCATTCCACATGCCGCTGACAAGTGGCCCCTCTGCAAACAAATAGTCCATGTAACCACACAGTCCACCATGTCATCAACCATAGCTTCAAATTGCCTCGCAGCCTCTTGAGATGAGGGGATATCCTGACAATGGCCCATAGGGTTTAGACCCTGAGGCCTGGAAGGCCCAGAAGCAGTTGGGCTAAGTAGCAAAGATGGGCTCGAGCCTTGTCGGGCATCCAAGGCAACTGAGTCGGAAACCTGACAATTGATTTGAATGGGTGGCAATCCCGCCGCAGCAAAACATGCGGGCGAGATCCCATCATGCATGGGAGAAAGTTCCTCAGAAATCGGATCAGTCACCGGCGCAGATGATGCCGGCCGGCTCAACTCCGGCAGAGGAGTGACTGTACCAAAAACAATGCATGGACAAGGCACCGTCCAAAGTAGGTCCGCGGCAGGGGATTGATGTATGACTACATGCTCATGGACAGGAAGATCATACCCTGCATCCCTAATGGTGTCAATACACTCTTGTGTAGCCAGATATCTATATCCCTTGCAAGCAGAATATCGCTCAAAGGTGGCAAAAGAGAGCTTTTTCTGAGCAGATGCAGCAGACTTGATAGCTGATTTAACTGGAGGTTTATGCATGGCCAAGAGAAATAACAATTATCGACGCTTAGTAGGACTAACTAGAATCCATTCAGCATCACATTCCTTCCTCCATATCCATAGCTCTCTGATCCAATTAGGGCCCCCATTACCCCACAAATGAAAATAGCACTTGAACAGATCACAGGCAAAAGAACGAAGATCCATAATAATAAAACCAACTAGCTTGCAAGAAACATGGAAAGAATAGACCTTGTCTTTGATGTGATGAACATTAAGATCAATTGCCGAACCTCCAATTTCTGCTTCCAGAGCCGCTACCACAGAATCCTCCGAGAGATGGAAGGCATGACGGCTGAATGAAACCACTAAGATGAAAGACCTCCTGTGTCCCGACGGATGAACCATGTGCCCAGTAGATTTGAAGATCTCATCCGCTAAAACCCTACCCTTGGAGAAGTCCAAGCCAAGGGTAGATCGACCAGAAGAACCCATAAGAGATGGGTATCTCCCTGATCCAGAGAAGACGCCGGAGTAGATGATCGAAGAGAGTCCACAAATTAGTGGAGGAGTAGGAAGATCGCCGGAGATGGTGACAACACCGTGGTGGGGGATGGGAGCGCCATCTTACAAGTCTACATGTTGCTGTTTGAAAACAGAAAGTTTACCGCTGTTGTAAAAAATTCCCTCGAAAAGTTAGAATGTGATAAAATGTTGAAACTTATTGAGCTCTGATAAATATTCTATAGTGTGGTTTTTTTCATAATTTTTGGTGTTGAATAAGTATTGATACCCTTGCATTCTTTACAGACTATACTGTTTTGGCAGATTGCTGTTTTGTTTGCATTGTTTGCATATGTTTGATTGTTTAATGATTCTATTTGAGGATAGGAGTATTAAATATGCAGAGACATTTAGTATGCAATGTTGAATAATAATTTTAGTGATTTTCTACAATAGTGAATGGTAATGTTTTTGCATTGGTTTATACTAACTTATCTCACGAGTTCTTGGTGAGTTTTGTATGGATGAAGCTTTTGAGATTTAGGAAAACCGTGACATGAGAGGAATTAAGGAGACACAAAAGCTCAAGCTTGGGGATTCCAAAGGCATCCCAAGATAATATTTCAATAAGTATCAAGCATCTAAGCTTGGGGATGCCCCGATAGGCATCCCACCCTTTTTCTTCAACAATTATCGATTAGTATCGGTTGAGCCTAAGTTTTTGCTTCTTGACATGATGTGTGCTATTTTTAGAATGTCATTTTATTTTGTTTTTGCTTTCTGTTTTAATAAAGTACTTAGATCTAAAAGTTTTTAAATAAAATAGAGTCCTCAAATAGTTGCCAGGGAGGCTAAGTAAGCAGCATTCACATCCCGTCAACTAAGCTTCGTTCTATGGAATTGCCCTTGTGCTTCAATTATATCCCGTGAGTAAATAGTTGAATGAATTGAATGTCATGAAGTTGAAATCATATCATGCCTCATGGTAGCTTCACATTAGGTTTAGAAAGTGAAATCTTTTGAGGCTTGGCAATCACAATATTGGTCATCCAAGCAATTCACGAATAATTAGTATAAGGAAGAGAACTTTCACATGCAAATACACTATCTTGGAAATCTTTTGTGATTGTGAGCCCCCATCAAATATTATATGCCAAAATTGTTGACGTTGGACAAGGAAGACAACGCAATGGTTTATGTTTGTTCATATTCACATAGAAGTTATATTGTCATAGATCATTCAACATGGGGTGCTTTACCCCCATCTTTGGTAGCCAAAAATTCCGCACCAAGTAGAGATACTACTTGTGCATCCAAAAACCCTTAAATCCAAATCTTATTTTCAAAAGTCCACCATACCTACCTAATGATTGAGCAAGATCCTTCAAGTAAGTTGCCATCTGTTCAATAAGGCAATAAAAATTTCTTCTAAAAGTGTGAGATCATTTAGCGTTGTACGAACTTGTGATGGCAAAGAATAAAAGTGATAGACTGCATAATAAAGGTTTCTATCATAAGGGGCAATATAACGTGACGTTCTTCTGCACTAAGGGGTTGAGCATACAAATAAATAAGCGCATGGCAGCCTCTGCTTCCCTCTGCGAAGGGCCTATCTTATACTTTTCAGTATTTACTTTTATGCAAAGAGTCAAAGTTTTTCTCTCTATTCCCATTTTCTTTTTCTCTTTTGGCAAGCATCATGTGGTGAGGAACGATCTAGGCACATATATCTAGTTTGATATGGGTAGCATGAGTTATTATTGTTGACATCACCCTTGAGGTGAATACGTTTGGAGGCAGAACAATAAGCCCCTATCTTTCTATGTGTCCGGTTGAAACATTTTGCTCATGTGTATGCGGTGAGTGTTAGCAACTATAGAAGACTATATGATTGTTGAGTATGTGGAGCTTTTACTTAGACTCTATTGAATAAGTTGAATTACAATTGCTTGGTGACTGAGAACATAGGTTGTGGAGTTTCAAGAGAATTCATTGTTTGAACCTTAATATGCGAATTGGTTGCTACTATAACATGAGAAGTTTCATAAGAATTTTTTTTGCTGTTATGATGCTAGGAAAAGTGATTTAAATTATCATTGATCAAACTTATGCACTTTGCTAGCATTCACAATTCATAAATTATTTCTTTTATCATTTACCTACCCGAGGACGAGTAGGAATTAAGCTTGGGGATGCTGATACGTCTCCAACGTATCTATAATTTATGAAGTATTCATGTTGTTTCACTATCATTCTTGGATATTTTACAATCATTTTATAGCAACTTTATATCATTTTTGGGACTAACCTATTGACCCAGTTCCTAGTGCCAGTTGTTGTTTTTTTTTGCTTATTTTTACATCACAGAAAATCAATATCAAACGGAGTCCAAACACCGCAAAACTTTTTGGAGAATTTTTATGGACCAGAACACCCAAGATGGGCCAGAGCAGCACCTCGGGGGTGCCCTGAGGGGGGCACAACCCACTAGTGCGCGCCTGGGGGCCTAGGCGCGCCCAGGTGGGTTGTGCCCACCTCGCTGGCCTCCCGCACCCCCTCTTTACCCTATAAATTCACAAATATTCCAAAACCCTTTGGGGTTAACCTAGATCAGAAGTTCTACCGCCGCAAGGCTCTGTAGCCACCGAAAACCAATCTAGACCCTTTCCGGCACCATGCCAGAGGGGGTAATCATCTCCGGTGGCCATCTTCATCATCCCGGCGGCCACCACGATGAGGAGGGAGTAGTCCACCCTCGGGGTTGAGGGTTTGTACTAGAAGCTATGTGTTTAATCTCTCTCTCTCTCATGTTCTTGAGAGGTCATGATACGTCTCCAACGTATCTATAATTTTTGACTGTTCCATGATATTATATTATCTATTTTGGATGTTTATGGGCTTTATTTTACACTTGTATATTATTTTTGGGACTAACCTACTAACCCAAGGCCCAGTGCAAGTTCCTGTTTTTGGCTATTTCAGTGTTTCACAAGAAAGGAATATCAAATGGAATCCAAACAGAATGAAACCTTCGGGAGAGTTATTGTTGGAACGAACATGATCCACATGACTTGGAGTGGACGTCAAGCAATCAACGAGGAGGCCACGAGGCAGGGGGGCGTGCCTATCCCTTGGGCGCGCCCTCCACCCTCGTGGCTCCGCCGATCTACTTCTTCCTCCTATATATATCCATATACCCCGAAAACATCCAGGAGCACCACGAAACCCTATTTCCACCACCACAACCTTCTGTACCCAAGAGATCCCATCTTGGGACCTTTTTCGGAGCTCCGCCGGAGGGGGAATCAATCACGAAGGGCCTCTACATCAACTCGATGGCTTCTCCGGTGATGTGTGAGTAGTTTAATTCAGACCTTCGGGTCCATAGTTATTAGATAGATGGCTTCTTCTCTATATTTGGATCTCAATACAATGTTCTCCTCGATCTTCTTGGAGATCTATTTGATGTAACTCTTTTTGCGGTGTGTTTGTCGAGATCCGTAGAATTGTGGGTTTATGATCAAGTTTATCTATGAACAATATTTGATTCTTCTCTGAAATCTTTTATGTATGATTAAGTTATCTTTGCAAGTCTCTTTGAATTATTAGTTTGGTTTGGCCTACTAGATTGATCTTTCTTGCAATGGGAGAAGTGCTTAGCTTTGGGTTCAATCTTGCGGTGTCCTTTCCCAGTGACAGCAGGGGCAGCAACGCACGTATTGTATTGTTTCCATCGAGGATAAAAAGATGGTGTTTATATCATATTGCTTGAGTTTATCCCTCTACATCATGTCATCTTGCCTAATGCGTTACTCTGTTCTTATGAACTTAATACTCTAGATGCATACTGGATAGCGATCGATGTGTGGAGTAATAGTAGTAGATGTAGAATCGTTTCGGTCTACTTGCCGCGGACGTGATGCCTATATACATGATCATGCCTAGATATTCTCATAATTATGCACTTTTCTATCAATTGCTCGACAGTAATTTGTTCACCCACCATAATACTTATGCTATCTTGAGAGAAGCCACTAGTGAAACCTATGGCCCCCGGGTCTATTCTCCATTATATTAATCTCCCGTCAACAAGTTATTTCTGGAACCATTTATTTTTGCAATCTTTACTTTCAATCTATATCATAAAAATATCAAAAATATTTATCTTATTATTATTATCTCTATCAGATCTCACTCTTGTAAGGGACCGTGAAGGGATTGACAACCCCTTTATCGCGTTGGTTGCGAGGTTCTTATTTGTTTGTGTAGGTACGAGGGACTTGCGTGTAGTCTCCTACTAGATTGCTACCTTGGTTCTCAAAAACTGAGGGAAATACTTACGCTACTTTGCTGCATCACCCTTTCCTCTTCAAGGGAAAACCAACGCAGTGCTCAAGAGGTAGCAGGTCACGATCTTGATGTATCGTGGGCTTTGTTAATATAGTCAGATCATATGGTGTTTCCCCCTCTCTATCTTGTTGTGATTAATTGAGTTTTTCCCTTTGAGATTTCATTGCTATCGGATTGAATACTTTCGTGGATTTGAGAACACTTGATATATGTCTTGCAATTGAATACTCGTGGTGACAATGGGGTATCGTATAGATTCACTTGATATATGTTTTGGCACCCAACTTGCGAATTCCTGAGGTGACATTGGGGTAACCAATGCATAGGGGTTGATGCACGTTCTTGTCTTTGTTTCTCCGGTAGAAATCTTTGGGGCACTCTTTGAAGTTCTTTGTGTTGGATTGAATATTATGAATCTGAATTTGCTTTGGTGTTATTTCAGTATGAACTCTTGGTTAGATCGATCGAAAGTATAGCTTTGTGTTATTTTAGTACGAACTCTAGGATAGATTGAACGGAAAGAATAGCTTTGAGGTGATTTCGTACCCTACAAACAATTCCGTCTTATGTTCTCCGCTAGATAGGAACTTTGGAGTGATTCTTTGTTGCACGTTGAGGGACGGTTATATGATCCAATTATATTAGCATTGTTGAGAGATTGCACTAGTGAAAGTACGGACCCTAGGCCTTGTTTTTAAGCATTGCAACACCGTTTTTGTGCCCGTTTACTATTTTCTACCTTGCTGTTTTTATTTATTCAGATTATAAAAATACATTTCTACCATCCGTATTACACTTTTATCACCATCTCTTCGCCGAAATAGTGCACCTATACAATTTCCCATTGTATTGGGTGTGTTGGGGACACAAGAGATTTCTTGTATTTGGTTGCAGGGTCGTTTGAGATAGACCATCTTCATCCTACACCTGTCACGGATTGATAAACCTTAGGTCATCCACTTGATGGAAAATTGCTGCTGTCCTACAAAACTCTGCGCTTGGAGGCCCAACACGTGTCTACCAGAATAAAGTTGCGTAGTAGACATCAGTACACTTTGGGTGTTAATCACATGTTGATGTGAACTAGATTATTGACTCAAGTAAACTCTTTGGGTGTTGGTCACATGGCGATGTGAACTATAAGCGTTAAATCACATGGTGATGTGAACTAGATTATTGACTCTAGTGCAAGTGGGAGACAGAAGGAAATATGCCCTAGTGGAAATAATAAAGTTATTATTTTATATTTCCTTATTCATGATAATTTTTATTAATTGTGCTAGAATTGTATTGATCGGAAACCTTAATACATGTGTGAATACATAGCCAAACACTATGTCCCTAGTGAGCCTCTACTTGACTAGCTCGTTGATCAAAGATGCTTAAGGTTTCCTAACCATCGACATGATTTGTCATATGATAATGGGATCACATCATTAGGAGAAAGATGTGATGGACAAGACCCATCCGTAGCTTAGCATAATGATCGTTCAGTATTATTGCTATTGCTTTCTTAATGTCAAATACATATTCCTTCGAGTATGAGATTATGCAACTCCCGTATACTGGAGGAATGCCTTGTGTGCTATCAAATGTCACAACATAACTGGGTAATTATAAAGATGCTCTACAAATATCTCCAAAGGTGTCTATTGGGTTGGCATAGATCGAGATTAGGATTTGTCACTCAGAGTATCGGAGAGGTATCTCTGGGCCCTCTCGATAATGCGCATCATAAGAAGCCTTGCAAGCAAAGTGACTAATGAGTTAGTTACAAGATGATTCATTATGGAACGAGTAAAGAGACTTACCGGTAACGAGATTGAACTAGATATGTAGATACCGACGATCGAATCTCGGGCAAGTAGCATATCGATTGACAAAGGGAATTACGTGTGTTATCATAATTATTCGACCGATAAAGATATTCGTAGAATATGTAGGAGGCAATATGAGGATCCAGGTTCCGCTATTGGTTATTGACCGGAGAGGTGTCTCCATGAGTAGAAAAAGGGCCATTTGTCCTAGTTCATAAGGGCCTTCTGTCCCAGTTTTGGAACCGGGACTAAAAGGTTGTTACTAATGCCTTTGGCCTTTAGTCCCAGTTCTTACACGAACCGGGACAGATGGGCCTCCATGTGGCCACTGCAGCCAGCCCAGGCAGGGGGAACTTTGGTCCCGGTTGGTGACACCAACCGGGACCAAAAGGCGAGATGAGGTTTTTGTTTTTTTGAAAGGGGCTGGTTTAGGGGTTTTGGGGGTTAATTTAGGTTTTTATTAGCTAGCTAATAGAGAGAAGTGTCCACTCTTATATCTCCGTGCTTGGTTTACCAATGCTACTACTATGCCTAAACATGGCTTAGATTGAAATTAAAGCAACATGCGGTGCATGTCGAAAGTAATACTAATCCTAACTTGATCAAGTTTGGATTGTACTACTTTCGACATGCACCACATGCATGTTGCCTTCACTTCAATCCAATCCATGTTCATTTCACTCGCTAATATATAATAACTCTGCATGCTCGCATCATGCATCATCATATATAATAACAAGTCTACTAATCATCATCATACAAAACTTGCGATCATATATAATAAAAAGTCTACTAATCATCATCATGCATGTACTCGTTATTAATAACAAGTCATACGATCATCATCCTCATAGTCATCGAACCAACCCTACTTAATTGTTCTTAGCACATGATCATCAATATTAGGTAGGACCTAAAACCCTCTTTAAGGTAAAATAGCATAAAACAATATAGACCCTGACTCTCCATTATGGAGAATGGACATCATCCTGTCTCCACTTCTTGCGCTTCGCTTCCTTTTGCTTCCAAGAACCTCCTTACGACTGTCCATACAATTCTATGGGGTTATCTGTTGAAAAACATAGTAATAACTTCATAGTTAGCAATGATGTACTAGTTTTAGAAGTATGCAAAAGATGCACGGATGTCGTAATAGTAAAAAATGTTATTAGGGTATCTCCATGGTAGTTACCGTAGTTCAACACATGCACTAGTGGCACGTATTGACCATAATGTTGAGGAGTTTGATTGTAGATATTGTAATTCTCAATATCAGTACAAAATCTGACCAGATGATTTTTCTCCTGATAAGTTAATTCGGAGCCATCGGTGTAGTGGGTTTTTTTCTACCATCTTCCACACATTCTTTGAAGAATGAAAATAAGCTGTCAATGAAAATAAGCTGTCAACTATTTTGAAATAAACAATATAAATTAGCTAATAACTATGTTTGAGAAACTCACATAGTGGGAGAATTGGAGGCGTATCAACAAGGACCCAAATGTCCATATTGTCTTGCTCGATTTCAGGATCACCAAGATCCATGGTGACAAGCATACCCTCATCAAAACCATACATCTTGCAAAGTGCTTCCCATTTTTTGCAACCAAAATGGGTTATGCTCTTAGAATTGTACAACTTTACTTCAAAATCCACACCATGATGGGTCCTTAGGTGAATTTTCTTTGTTTAGAAACTTTCATGGTCTTCAAAACCCATCCTCTCCAAGACATAGCGTCTTGCATGACATGGGATAAGCTAGTAAAATTGTAAAAGATGAAGAGTACACGTTGAAATATTTGAAGTCGTGCTTAATTACGAAAAAATAACACTTGTCGTTGTTACGTACCGTTTCAACATATAGGGCATGGACAACATATAAAACCATTCTGCTTGTTTGCCTCAGCCACTTCGAGAAAATTATGCACGCCCTTAATGTACTCGGAGGTGTGTCTATTACCATAAATCCATTGTCGGTTCATCTGCGTGCATTATATATAATTATGTGTGTCAAAAGTAAGAAAATCAGACAAGTATCTATCTAAAGTAAGAAAATCAGACAAGTATCTATCTAAAGTAAAAAATCATAAAGAAGATAAGAACAAGAGGCTCACCACGGTGGTGCCAGCGACGAGATCGACACGGGTGATCGACGGCGGTGAAAACAGGGACGGGGCGTGACAGACCGCTAAATCTAGACAAATCTCGGGAAAAATGGAGCTCCGAGGTCAAGCTTCGAGAGGAGAAATCTTAACTAGCGTGGCTCGGGCATTTCATCGAACACCTCACATGCATCGGAGGTGAGCTAGAGCACCCAAATGCCCTCCCCTCACCGGGCAAAAAAAACAGAGCAGTGTGGACTGCTCTGCTCACCGGTGAGGGGGTATATATAGGCAACTCATTGGTCCCGGTTCGTGACTGGAACCGGGACTAAAGGCCACCCTTCTGTCCCGGTTCTAGGCAAGAACCAGGACCAATGGCTGTGGGCCAGGAGTGAGGCCCATTGGTCCTGGTTCGTGCCTAGAACCGGAACAAATGGATCTAGACAAACCAGGACCAATGCCCACGAGGCCCTGGCCGGCCCCCTGGGCTCATGGACCGGGACTAATGCCCATCATGGGTCCCGGTTTGTGAAGAACCGGGACTAATGGGCTGGCCAGGCCCGAACCAAAGCCCTGATTTCTACTAGTTCTTGGTCCTGTCTACATAGTTCTCAAACCCGTAGGGTCCGCATGCTTAACGTTCGATGACGATATTGTATTATATGAGTTATGTGATTTGGTGACCGAATGTTGTTCGGAGTCCCGGATGAGATCACAGACATGACAAGGAGTCTCGAAAAGGTCGAGAGGTAAATATTGATATATAGGACGATGTTATTCGGACATAGGAAGTGTTCCGGAGAGTACTGGGTACATAACGGGTCACCGAAAGGGGTTTCGGACACCCCCAGCAAAATATATGGGCCTTATGGGCCAAGAGGGGAAACGCACCAGCCACAAGGGGCTGGTGCGCCCCCCATGTGGGCCGGCCAAGAAGGAGAAGGAACACTAGTAGAAAAAGGGTCAAATGTGAAGCACATTAGTGCCGGTTTGAATTTGAGCCGGCACTAATGTGTCCATTAGTGCCGGTTCCAACGGCTAGGCGGGAGGAGCTCTTTAGTACCGGTTCGTGGCAAACCTTTAGCACCGGTTCGTGCCATGAACCGGTACTAATGAGAGTGGGGCCCCTCCAGCACCTTTAGTACCGGTTCGTGCCATGAACCGGTACTAAAGGTCGTCCTATATAAACCCTTCATCCACCAGCACTCTGTTCTTCCCCCTTTCCCCTATCCCTCTCCTCTGTTCTTCCCTTCTTCCTCTCGAGTTCATCACAAAATTTGCCCCAAGTTTGTCAAGATTTGCAGGCCCCCATCCATTCAAATGATCACAAAGGTTAGCAACTTTGTCCTTTCATCTCTCATTGCTAGATTATCTCTTGCATTGGTTTATATAGTGATTAATTGTGGGTTTTAGTAATTTGGGAGGAATTATATGTGGTAGTATTTGATTTATATGCAAATTGAGGTCAAAATAACACTTAGTTTGCATATGTAGGTGTGGTTTACTTAGTGCCTTCTAAATCTCTGCCGTAACTACTGTCGATCGCCCGCACCGTCCCGTCGCCGGCACCACCTTGTGGTGAGCCTCTTGTTCATGAAATTTTATATAAAAGATTGATGTTTGTGTGATTTGGATATATAGTTACTCGTATAATTATCTTACCCGTACGTTGTTTGTTATACATAGTGCCATGGTTTTGATATCCGTCCCCGTCGGCCCTCGCCCTTGTTATGATTCAGATGAGGTATATTCTCTTTTAAAACTATTTGTTGCATTTTGTGTTTATGACAAATTATGCCAATCAAGCTGACATAGATATTTGTATGTAGGAGGTAGTTGAACCGGAAATTCCAACCGACCCTATTGTCGAGAGGTTAAATTTAGTTGAAAGAGAAAACGAGGATTTGAAAGAAAAATTGAAAAGAATTGAGGGGGAGAAGATGGAATTGGAGTTGCATGTTGCCGATGTCGTCGATGATCACAAGATTAAGATGGAGAAAATGCGCTTGAAGATTAGAAAGATTAGAAAATATGCCATTCATAGTGAGGCTTGGTATCATTATGCTGTTGGATCAATTGTTACCTTAGTTGCGATCTTGATCGCATTTGTTGTTGCATTTAAATTCTTTAGCTAGAGAGTTATTTGTTTGTTGCATTTAAGTGTTGTATGAACTTTATGTATTGTATTAATTTGGTGTTTTCGGTGCTGTGTATTGAAGATGAGCCGGCAATGGATGTACGATGACCGATGCTCTCCCGAGTTCATTAATGGCGTGCATACTTTTCTGCTTGCGGCTGAGGCAAACAAGCGGGCGGATGGTTTTATGCCTTGTCCATGTGCTGGCTGTAAGAATGGTCACAATTACTCTACGTCAAGAACCATTCACGTCCACCTGTTTGAGTCCGATTTCATGCCCCACTATAATGTTTGGACCAAGCACGGAGAAAGAGGGGTTATGATGGAAGACAATGAAGAAGAAGAGGACGACGACAGCTATCCTAGCCATGGGTTCCCTGAATATGATGATACAACAATGAGGGAAGAAGCTGAGCCGATAATGCGGGAAGAAGCTGAGACGGCAATGCGGGAAGAAGCTGAAGAAGAGGCATCGGATGAGCCTGTTGATGATCTAGGTCGGGCCATTGCCGACGCAAAGAGAAACTGCGCAAGTGATTTGGAGAAGAAGAAGTTGCAGCGCATGTTAGATGATCACAAAAAATTGTTGTACCCGAATTGCATAGGTGACAAGAAAAAGTTGGGCACCACACTGGAATTGCTACAATGGAAGGCAGAGAATGGTGTATCTGACAAGGGATTTGGAAAGTTGCTAGTAATGATAAAGAATATGCTTCCAAAGGACAACGAATTGCCCGAGAGTATGTACGAAGCAAAGAAGGTTGTCTGCCCTCTAGGGTTAGAGGTGCAGAAGATACATGCATGCCCTAATGATTGCATCCTCTACCGCGGTGAGTACGAGGATTTGAACGCTTGCCCGGTATGCGGTGCATTGCGCTATAAGATCAGCCGCGATGACCCTGGTGATGTCGAGGGTGAGCGCCCCAGGAAGAAGATTCCTGCCAAGGTGATGTGGTATGCTCCTATAATACCACGGTTGAAACGTTTGTTCCAAAACAAAGAGCATGCCAAGGCGATGCGATGGCACAGAGAAGACCGTAAGAAAGACGGAAAGTTGAGAGTACCCGCTGATGGGTCGCAGTGGAGAAAAATCGAAAGAAAGTACGGGAAGGAGTTTGCAGATGACGCAAGGAACGTATGGTTTGGTCTAAGCGCAGATGGCATTAATCCTTTTGGGGAGCAGAGCAACAACCATAGCACCTGGCCTGTGACTCTATGTTTGTATAACCTTCCTCCTTGGTTGTGCATGAAGCGGAAGTTCATTATGATGCCAGTGCTCATCCAAGGCCCTAAGCAACCCGGCAACGACATTGATGTGTACCTAAGGCCATTAGTTGAAGAACTCTTACAACTGTGGAATGGAACAGGTGTACGTGCGTGGGATGAGCACATGGGGGAACAATTTGACCTAAAGGCGTTGCTGTTCGTGGCCATCAATGATTGGCCTGCTCTCAGTAACCTTTCAGGACAGACAAACAAGGGATACCGCGCATGCACGCACTGTTTGGACGATACCGACAGTATATATTTGGCTAATTGTAAGAAGAATGTGTACCTGGGACATCGTCGATTTCTTCCGAGCAGGCATCCCGTAAGAAAGAAAGGCAAGCATTTCAAAGGTGAGGCGGATCACCGGACGAAGCTTCGCCACCGTACTGGTGCTGATGTACATGATATGGTCAAGGATTTGAAGGTGGTCTTTGGAAAGGGTCCTGGTGGACAACCTGTTCCGAATGACGCTGACGGACGCGCACCCATGTGGAAGAAGAAATCTATATTTTGGGACCTGCCCTATTGGAAAGACCTAGAGGTCCGCTCCGCAATCGACGTGATGCACGTGACGAAGAATCTTTGTGTGACCCTGCTTGGCTTCTTGGGCGTGTATGGGAAGACAAAAGATACACCTGAGGCACGGGAGGACCAGCAACGTATGCACGGAAAAGACGGCATACATCAGGGTCATGCAAGCTACGCTCTTACCAAAGAAGAGAAGGAAATCTTCTTTGAATGCCTGCTCAGTATTAAGGTACCGTCTGGCTTCTCGTCGAATATAAAGGGAATAATAAACATGGCAGAGAAAAAGTTCCAGAACCTAAAGTCTCATGACTGCCACGTGATTATGACGCAACTGCTTCCGGTTGCATTGAGGGGGCTTCTACCGGAAAACGTTCGATTAGCCATTGTGAAGCTATGTGCATTCCTCAATGCAATCTCTCAGAAGGTAATCGATCCAGAAATCATACCAAGGTTAGAGAATGATTTGGTGCAATGTCTTGTCAGTTTCGAGTTGGTGTTCCCACCATCCTTCTTCAACATCATGACGCACGTCCTAGTTCACCTATGCGAAGAGATTAACGTTTTGGGTCCTGTATTTCTACACAATATGTTCCCCTTTGAGAGGTTCATGGGAGTCTTAAAGAAATATGTTCATAACCGTGCTAGGCCAGAAGGAAGCATCTCCAAGGGCCATGAAAATGAGGAGGTCATTGAGTTTTGTATTGACTTTATTCCTGACCTTAAGCCGATTGGTGTTCCTGAATCGCGGCATAAGGGCAGACTGGATGGAAAAGGCACGCTAGGAGGGGAACAAATAATATGTATGGACGGACATTCTCTCACTGAAGCACACTACACAGTTCTACAGAATTCCGCCTTGGTGGCTCCGTATATGGATGAACACAAGAATTTGCTACGCTCCAAACACCCGGAGCGGTCTGATGACTGGATTACACGTGAACAAACCAGGAGTTTCGCCAGCTGGTTGCAGACACGTACCATGCATGACGCCTCTATTGAAGATGACCTGTACTTGCTGTCCCAGTTACCATCTTCGAATATAATGACTTTCAAAGGGTACGAGATAAATGGTAATACATTTTACACGATCGCCCAAGATAAGAAGAGCACCAACCAAAACAGTGGTGTCCGCTTTGATGCAGAAACCAAGACGGGAAAGGAAACATATTATGGTTATATACAGGACATATGGGAACTTGACTATCGACGTGGTTTGAAGGTCCCTTTGTTTCGGTGCAAATGGGTCAATATGACACGAGGCGGGGTAACGGAAGACCCGCAGTACGGAATGACAACAGTGGATCTCAACAATCTTGCGTATGCAGACGAACCATTCGTCCTAGCCAATGATGTGGCACAGGTTTTCTATGTGAAGGACATGTCTACCAAGCCGAGAAAAAGAAAAGATAAGGAAGCGAATGCATCGTACGATGAGCCAAAGCGGCACATAGTTCTTTCTGGGAAGAGAAACATCGTGGGAGTGGATGACAAGACAGACATGTCAGGAGATTATGAAAAGTTTGATGAAATTGCTCCATTCACAGTGAATATTGACCCGAGCATCCAGTTAAATGATGAAGATTTTCCATGGCTACGACGCAAAGGGACACACGCGAAGAAAAAGTTTCACACCCAAAGATCTGGGATGTGATCGGCTTCACTATCATCACTTTCTTCTGTGTTTCACACCCAGGAGGGAATCTCTGTAATAGTTAGGGTAGCTAGTTATGTGTTTTGGCATTTGAAACGCGAAGAAATTTTATGTGCAAACAAACCAGATGCACTTCGTGTACAAAATGGAGAATCTCTTTCGAAGTATCAGGGTTTCAGACGAAAACTCATCTGTTACAAAGGCATTTCATTTTTTAAATAACCTAAGCATTACCAAATTGAATTAATCATAAAACACACTAATATTAAACATAAGAAAAAAGAATCACTGAAAAATCTATTTTCAAAGTTAAGTTATTCACAAACTAGTGATTTACAGAAATTTCAAATAATTCAAAATTTAAACTATTCAAATTTGAAAACTACGGGAACTAACAGAAAGTTTGTAATTTTTTGTACCTAAAGCAAAAATATTCACAAAGAAACTCTAAATACAGCAAAAACCAACTCAAAAATAAATAAAACAAAAATAAATAAAGCAACAAAACCAAGAAAATAAAAAGCCCGCCTACTGGGCCAAAGCAGCCTGCATACGACTAGAAATCCAACGTGTTGTTGGGCCAGGATGCAGGACCGCAAAGGCCCTGTAGGCCCAGAGGGCAGCACAGAACAGGTAGGCCCAGTAGGTCTGATTTGGAGAGGAGCTCGAGAGAGCTACCGCACTAGCGCTTATAAACCAGTGTGGACGCCCCTCGGCTAGCGAGGTTGGACTAAACTTGCCGCACTGCATGTGCGCCAGCACACCCCCTTTAGTACCGGTTCGTGGCTCCAACCGATACTAAAGGGGGGGGGGTCTTTAGTACCGGTTGGTGCCACCACCCGGTACTAAAGGGGTGCCGTACCCGCCGCTTGGCCTGGCCAAAACAGACCTTTAGTACCGGTTGGTGGCTTCAACCGGTACTAAAGGTTGTTCTATATAACAAAACACTTCAAAAAAATTGTCAGTTTCTCATCTCCCTCTACTTCTTTCTCCTCTGCCCCGTCGCCGCCGCCCATCGCCGCCGCCTCTCGTCGCTGCCCCCGTCGCCGTCCGTCACCGTCCGCGTCCCCGTCGTCCCCGTTGCCGCACCGCGCCCAGTCGTCGCACCCCGCCCCGTCCTCCCACTGTCCCTCCCCGGCCCGTCCACGTCCCCGTCGTCGCCGCCCCGTCCCCATCCCCGTCATCGCCGCCCGTCTCCGTCCCCGTCGCCGCCCCTCGTCGTCGTGCCTCGCCGGTGAGCTCCTGCCCCGGCCGCACACACACACACACTATGTTATAGAAATATTAGAAATGTTAGTTATATAGAAATGTTTTTTAGTTATAGAAATATTAGAAATGTTAGTTATATAGAAATGTTAGTTATATAGAAATATTAGAAATGTTAGTTATATTAGAAATGTTAGTTATATAGAAATGTTAGTTATATAGAAATGTTTTTTAGTTATAGAAATATTAGAAATGTTAGTTTTAGTTATAAAATTTAGAATTTGCATATATGAAATCACAATCCATCATTTAGAAAATGTGACTTTACTTTTGTGGCATATAGTATTTGTTGTCGACGATGCCCGGCCCGCATCCTCGCCGTCGACCCGTTCGCGACGACGTCCTGCTTCAGAGGACCCATGTCCGCGATTGGGCTCCGCCGGGCTGGCACTGGGAGGTGCTACCTTCAGGGGCACGACGCTTGGTGAGGAACCCGGCCCCGGGTCCCGTCGTCGACCCTGATCTCCTTTGGTGGCGTTCGCGTGGGCCACTTTTGGTGCGAAGGGAGCCGGCCCCGCCAGAGGTGGTACGTCACCATGTCAGGGAGGAGGACGAGAACGTCCATCTCTACATGGCTGCTATGGACGTCAGGTTCTCCAATACCTGGCAGGTTCTTTGGGGAGATCACCCGAGCTATGATCCAGTGATGGTTCCTTCACTTTGGTTGTCCACTGCCTAGATTACTCTCCAGTATTCGATCTTTATTAGATAGCTAGCTAGCTAGTGATGTATTTGATATATAATATTTGAGACGATGTATTCGAGATTATATCTATTATTCGAGACGATGTATTCGAGATTATATCTATTATTCGAGACAATGTATTCGAGATTATATTCGATGATGCTTATTATGTACAATGATTGATTCAGTTTTTCCTTATTAATTGATTGCATCCATGCATTGTAATTTGAATATATTTCTTTTGGATTAGCTAAATAAAACCTATGGCGGACAATACCGGTAGAGAGGGAGAAGAGGCCCTGTTTAATATCATACGCAATCCTCGCGGGCCAGATGATGATCAGAATGAAGAAGATTATGACGGCTCCGAATATCTAAACAACACCAGGGAGGGTGATATGATATTCGATCACGACGACCAAATTGATGAAGTTATGAACTATGAACATGACGAAGAAAATGTTGATCTTGAAACAACAAATACCGGCGATGTATATATATTTATATAAGCAGGCATCTGGTGATCATCACATGTTTTAAATGACTTGAAGATATATTAACGAATCGATCTTTCTTCTTTCAGCCATCCGGATCGAGCAAATCTTCAGGCAACAGGAAACGAGGCCCGAACAAAAAGTTGAAGGAGGGCGTAAAGTACAATATCGAGGCCATCAAACCTAATGGCGAACCATTAGCGCCTAAGAAGATTGCGGACAAGTTCATTCGTCAGTGCGGAGTTCTTGTGAAGGACCAACTCCCGATCTCCCTTCAAGAATGGAGAGAGCCAGCAAAGCCACGTCCAGGAGTTACTTTTGTCGACGACAGACAAAAACTTCTGCTTTGGGAAACGCTCATGGAACATTTCACCCTACCAGATCATTTCACAGATGCAGATGTGGAGAAAGTCAAGGACGCTGCTCTTAGGAAGATGGCGGTTGCATTCAACAACCACAAGAATCGTGTATGGGACAAGTACGTCAAGGGAGGAAGGAAGACTCCAGTATTCGAGGGAACACTAGAGAAGCAAAGTGCTCATTGGGATGATTTCGTGAAATTCAAGGATTCAGAATTATCTAAGGAACGGTCGAGAATAAACAAGGCCAATGCCGCAAAAAAGGATAAGTTCCATAAGCTGGGGCCAGGTGGCTATGCGGTGGGAATGCCTAAGTGGGATAAGTCTGAGAAAGAGATGGAGGATGCAGGTGTCACTCCAGAAACATTGAGCTGGCCCCCCAGGTGCAGGACTTGGTTCTATGCGCATGGGGGGAGTTGGACCCGAAGACAGGCAAAGTTTCGAAGAAGGCATGTCTGGACGGAGCCGAAGATAAGCTACTTGTTGCAATAGAAGAGGCTCGATCGGGGGTGTTCGAGCCCAACAGAGAGAACGACGATCTTACGCGTGCCCTGGGAAATCCTGAACACCCGGGAAGAACACGAGGCAAGGGCTCTATTCCGTGGTATGAGGGGTTTTCGGACTGGAACGCCGACTACAGGACCCGTGCGAGAAAGAATATTGCGGAGGAGAAGAAGAGGAAGATGGAGGAGGAGCAGAGGAAGCTGGACTATGAACGCCTTCAAGGCCTAGAATCAGCGCACGCGGACTTGGCAGTCAAATTCCAGCGGCAGCAGGAGCAGATCGACTCACTTAGCCAGCAAAGGGGGTCTCAGCAACTGCAGCAGCTAGCGGATGATCCAGCATTGGATAGCACCATCCCATCCATGCCAAGAAGCAGCGTGGGTTCCGCCCCGGTCGATGCATTGCTGGATAGCTACCCAGTGGATGACATCATGGAGAACACTAACTGCGAGCTACACTTAAAAATGAAGAACATATCCATGAAGGTGGCGGACGCCCTTGCTTTTACAAATCCCCCCGAGGCAACCTTCCATTGCAACCCGATTCCAGCGGGCTATGATCATGTCTTGGTTGATGAGGTGGTGGACCAATATTCGGGGCTAGAGCTTGACATTCCTGGAGGTGACGAGGAGCACACACTGGGAGAGGTCGACCATCGTATCATCCTATGGAGAAAGCATTGCATCATCTTTCGAAGGCCACCGACACCGCGTCATCCGACTCCTCGTCGAAGTCCGCCACCGAGTCAGCAGACTCCCGCTCCTCCAAATCCACCAACACGTCAGGCCACTCTTCCTCCAAGTCCGGCACAGCTTCAGGCCACTCGTCCTCCTCCAAGTCCGGCAAAGCGTCAGGCGACTCCTCCTCCAAGTCTGGCACAGCTTCAGGCCACTCCTCCTCCAACTCAGCCATGTCAGCCGTCTTCGCCGCCTCAGCAATCACGGAAGACAGCCGCCTCAGCTATGGTGCGTAGAGGTACAAGTCGAGGTAGTATTGGAGGTACATGAGGAGGCAAGCGATTTCAATATGGTCCAAGCAGCCTCGTGTCTCTTCTGCAGAGGTCTTACGATAAGTCTGAGGAGGATAACGCAGCCATATCAAAGGCCGAGGTGGAAGCCCATTTTGCACCGAAACCGCCACCGCCGCCAAGGGAGAAAGTGCCTGAGGAAAAGATTGACCACTTCATTCATATGGCTAGACCACCAGCTCCCAAGCTTGTTGACATAGACTATGAGTGCTACCTCAGGAAGTTAAATCGAGCACATCTACAGAAAGAGGCGAGCTCGAGCTCGAGCAAATCAGCTGGTAAAACATGCGGTAAAACCATTCCCCAGCTGGGAGAACAAGCGGCGCAATCAATCCCCCCGCTTGTTGTGCCAACAACACATGAGAGTACGCACGCTCAATATTATTGTGGGCACACCGTTTATGTTCCCGAGCTGGGCGATGTGGTAATAACCGAGGAGCATATTGAGCAGGCTGAAATGCTCAAGATCATTGTTGGGCAACTCCTCGATATCGAGCCCATGCCTCTCATTGCAGAGGAGGAAATAAAATGGAAATATGTCCGGGGCCAACCTTTGGTCGAGCCAGACGAGGTCAAGAAGCTCCCAACGAGAATGTATGAATTGCATCAATGGTACATGGACATTACCAAGATTTCCAATCGAGAGTCCCTCATGGTGAATGTCAAGAAGGATCATTACTACCATGAGAAAGCTGTGTCCGTTGAGTATTCAGAACTATTTCAGTTATACAATCAAGACGCACTCGATAAATCTATCGTCAGTTGCTATTGTCTGTAAGTGATTTCTTTCTATAATTTAAGTCTCAAGCTAGCTGTAGCGATCATTTTGATCAGTCATTACCTGTAATTATCCTCACTATATTCTTTTTTCTATGGTATTATGCAGGATGAAAATTTATGAAATGAAAAAATGTGGACGCTATGGCATTGGGTTCGTTGACCCAAATACCATTAATGAATACACATGGAAATTAGATCCATATTACAAAAAAAGTGTAGAGGAAAGCATGCTAGAGTTCTTCAAGCGCCTCAAATAAAATGAAGATATACTACTTCCTTACAACTTTGAGTGAGTCACACTGTCTTGTACTACAAATTCTGTTTTTGCCTACTAGCTAGCTACATGTTTTTGCTTACATATGCCCACTTAATTAAGACATGCGAACGTGTGTGCATGCAAATTTCACTGGATCTTGTTAATCATTAAAGTTGATGAAGGAACAGTTGAAGTACTAGACTCACTACTCAAGAAAGAAAGTGACTACACCATCGTGAAGTCGATAGTCAACAGGTAATTTCAATCATTATTAACTATATCTCGGCCTATTTAATTAGTTCATCATTTCCTGATAACAACTATTTAATAACCCATTTATTCATTTTCTTTGTCGGCGGGCAGGGCTTGGGCAAAGTTCATCAGCGTCACTCCAGGCCAATGGAAACGAAATCTGAAATGGTATCGACCCCAGGTAAGTAATTAAGTAGTACTAGCAAGCTAGCTGCCATCTCTTTAATTATCATGCTTGATTATTATTATCTGATCAAATTCCATTCTCGTAAAGGCCCTGAAGCAGGCGCCGGGGAATAATCTGTGTGCATACTACGTTTGTGAGAACATTCGCATGATGGCGTCCGGAAGGAGCAGATCTCAAAGACAGGAGTGGGTACGTTTGTCACAACACTATTCACAATTTTTACCCCATTATCGATATCTAGTCACAGAACTAATACACATGCATATTGATCTCCTTCTTAACAGTTCAAAGAGGTGCAGGAGCAGCTCCTACCAACGGAACGAATACAAGCAATTCAAGAGGAAATAGCGGGATTTTTGCTCGACCAGGTCATAGATCCCAAAGGAGAATACTATTACCCGCTACCGCCCACATGAACCACTTCCAATTGTTATCGTGCTCCGAAGGCACCAATTAGGCTAATGCCACTGGCTCCGAAGGCACCAATTAGGAGAAATTGTATATAGCTAGCTAATTGTATATATATATATATACATGTGTGTGTATATGTGTGAATTAATTAATGGTGGTTGTGAGACATTTGATGATATATATATATATGATCGGTTCTACTGGAAATTCTATTTATATATATGCATAACGTGTACAATATGTAGTAACGTAAAATACCAGCAAACGAAAAAGAATTAAATGGAAAACACAAAATTAAATGAAAAAGAAATCATAAACCCAAACCCCCCAACCTTTTAATACCGGTTGGTGTCACCAACCGGTACTAAAGGGCTCCCTACCCCCGGAGCTGGCTCGTGCCACGTGGTTGCCCTTTAGCACCGGTTCGTGCTGAACCGGTACTAAAGGGGGGGACCTTTAGTGCCCACACTTTAGTGTCGGTTACCGAACCGGCACTAAAGGGCCTTACGAACCGGTGCTATTGCCCGGTTCTGCACTAGTGGAAAGAGGGAAAGGGAAAGGAAAAAGAGGGAATAGGATTCCCCTTCCTTCCCTCTCCCCCTCTCTTTCTTTCCCCCTTCGACAGATAAGGAAAGGGAGCGCCGGCCATAGGAAGGCCCCAAGTAGTGTGGGGGGGGGGGGGGGCGCCCCCCCCACCGTTTATTCCCACGGTCATATCTTCGTATTGCTTAGGCGAAGCCCTTCACGGATCACTTCACGATCACCGTCACCACGCCGTCGTGTTGATGGAACTCATCTACTTCCTCGACACCTTGCTGGATCATGAAGGCGTGGGATGTCATCGCAATGAACGTGTGCAGAAGTCGAAGGTGTCGTACGTTCGGAGCTTCATCGGTCAGAGCTAGAAGAAGTTCGACTACTTCAACCGCGTTGTCAAACGCTTCCACCTTTGGTGTACGAGGGTACGTGGACACACTCGCCCCCTCTCATTGCTATGCATCTCCTTGATAAGCGTAAGATATTTTTTTTGAAATTACATGCTACATTTCCCTACAAAGAGGGCATCCGGGGCAAAGTAGCCACCCATCAGATTCAAATGGCCACGTGCCCGGTTGCGGTTTTGCACTTGATGACCCTTGATCGATCCCTTGAAATTGAGAGCATGCTCCTCCGTATGCCCCATGCCCGTGAGCAGCACCTGCATCATCGCCGTCTCATCCGTGTAGTCCTCCATGCCGGATGAACCGTCAGATATGACTCAACATAGTGCTCGTATATGTACCCCATATCCGAATAATTGCTACAAAGAAGAACTGACCAAAAAATTATTTCAGGCAATTCACGGAACAGTTGCCGGGATGGTGAGCATCGTAAGAGCGAATGTCACCTGTGCGGCGGTCGGAGGAGAGTTGTGGAATGGTGGCGGAGGAAAAGCGGCATGGAGCCCAAGTGTACCGTTTCTCGGTGACGAAATCATCGAGTTCCAGCAGGGGTGTGTCATGCTGGCCGAGGTGGTGGAGCGGCAGCGAAGGCAGGAGAAGAGGGAAAATGGGAGGATGAAGGCTAGGGGTCTGGAAGCGTTTTTTGGTGGAGTTTTGGGTGGGCCGGGGGTGTCGAAGTCCTATGTGGCTGCTATTTAGACTACTTCAAAGCCCCCCAGTTTGTCTCGTGTTTTCGAAAAAAGCACGTCCGGACCACTCAGCGGACCGATATAGGCCCGCGTTGGATGACTAAACATGTTCGGACCATGCATTCCAGATGGCTGTGGGCGGTTTGAGGGTCCGCTTTGAAGATGCCCTTACAACCATCGATACAACACTACAAATAAAGAGGAAAAGGCAAAAGAAAAACTTTCGCATGATACAAGGTGTTGGTGTACTAAAGTTTGGGCCCTTTAGTACCCCTTACTTGTGGACGGGCAGTTGAAGCCGCGCCCGCGGCGACACTTGACGGGGACAACTGGAAGCAAATACAAGGCGACCAAGATGGCATCTGAGCCAGTAATCAGAGAATAGAAGACAAGATGAGCCCCCAGCAAGACTCTTGCCAGGATGGTTTGCGAAGCCCCTGCCGAGCCCCACCCGGCAAGATGGTTTGTGAAGCCCAGGTGAGACCACCACCCGGTTGAGAGCTCTGACACCATCGACAATGTCAAGGACAAGATCTAGGGGTATCTGCATGGTGGCATGCAGATCTTAGTGAAGAATAAAAAGCAAAGTTCCCAGCTAGGTTCTTGCCGAGAATTTGTGAGGCCCCGACAGGATTCTTGCCGAGGATGTCAGCGAGGCCACGACAAGACTCACGCCAGGAAAAGATCCCACCACCCTACCACCACACCAGCACAGCGACTAGCCTGCCAGCATGGCCCCGCGAGCCTCATCATCCTACTTGCGTGTCGAGATGGGGTGAGGCAGCGATGGACGGGATGGGCTCTGTTTCCGTCCCCGATAAAGTTAGGGACACCTAAACGGCGCATTAAATGCGCTTGTCCTAACACGATAGGGATAAGTATGTGCACTGTAGCACTTTACACCTCTTGTGTGACTGTATGCCATTGTGGTAGCCCCTAGGTATAAAAGGAGGCCCAAGGTGATACAAAGATGGACTTTTGGACTTTCTGGCCTAGTTTGCATGTGTAGCAGCTAGCTAGAGCTCCAGAACTCTCAATACACTAAAGCAGGACTAGGGTTTTACGCTTATCAGCGTCCTGAACCTGGGTAAAAATCCCTCGTGTTGATCGTTAGATATACTCTTTGTGCACACTTCTTTCCCTGCCAAAACCATAGAAGGGATCCACGTGATCCCATAGGTGTCGTTTCCACCGACATCTTTGGCGCGCCAGGTAGGTGGAGGGGGTTCCACAAACCCGATCTAGCAGTTAGTGCATCAGTTTCTTCAACATCTTCATCATCATGTCTCCCAAGAGGAAGGGTATCATGGAGATTGGTTCATCTGTGGCCAATCTTCCTGCGCCAACACGGACTGGCAATGGGGTGGACGTTGGTGGAGGTGGATGTGGAGAACGTGAGCTTCCACGATGTTTTGGCGACCAGAGCCAGGCGAGCGGTATCGTCCGCGGCCGCGACGACAACCCGCGCGCTGCTGGATTGAAGGACGGAGCCGTGCTGCCCACTGGCGGCGGAGTGACCTACAAGGGTGGAAAGGCAACTTCCAAGAAACCCTCGCCGGCGCATGCACCACGGTCTTCCTAGATCGTGCGCGATGAGCAGCGCCGTTTCATTGGTGACCCCAAGTGTCCCCATGGAAAGAGCCCTCAACATCATTGCAGAGATGCGCGGGGCTAGCTTGCACACAATGATGCCAGTGGAAACGGAGCACAACCGCGGAACCGTGATGGAGCTCCTTCTAACACGTTTAGGAGTCAAACACCTCGCGTTCTTCGCACCTATCACTGCCACCTATGCCGGAATAAGCGCTGGCGCGAGCGTAGCTACTCTTGGATTTCCCTCCCGCTGTGGAGAAGCTCGAAGAATGGAGAGCTGCTATTCAGAGCCTTATCGGTTTCACCAAAAAAGATGGGCAGCAGCAGGCAGGGCCTTCGCGGCGGCGATCCACCGAGCCGGTGCGTGCTGATGGAGGAAAGGACGGAGGTGGTGTGACCATGGTGCACTCTCCTCCACCACATCTACAGCGATTGCCAGTTCGACGGGTCGATGCTCGTGATGACGGTTCCACGGCGTCATCCGATCCACAAACTCGTCGCGATCAATGTCAAGTTCTTCAGGAACGAGTCAAAGAAGATGCTCGAACCACCATCGAGCAGCGGCGGGAAGCACGCCATCAATCTAACAGGCGTGCAGGAACCGCTCTAGACAAGCCTGGCCTAGGGGATTCTGGTGACTTGCCTTATGAGGTGGGTTGTCTAGCTTTTACCCGTGAGCTGCGGCGAGTCTAGAGGCCCACTTCCCACATGTTCAAACTAGAAGTCTTGAAGAAATACCACGGTAAGCCTCACCCGTCGGAGTTCCTGAGCATCTACACCTTTGCGGTGCAAGCTGCCGGAGCTCAAGATGACAAGGTGCTCGCCAACTACTTCCCATTGGTGCTCAAGCCCAACGTCGGGTCGTGGTTGATGCACTTGCCAGAAAATTTGATCTCTTCTTGGTCAAATCTTTGTCATGAGTTTGTTGGAGCCTTTACCGGAGGCCATCAAGCTCCTAGCCAGGCAAGTGATCTACATCTCATCCCCCAGAAAGAAGGTGAAACCTTGGACAAGTATATACAGAGATTTAGCCATGTGCAGTACAATATCCCAGACGGTCATCCTGCTGCTGCTATCAGCGTGTTCCATCAGAATGTGCGCAATCACAAGATGCGCGAAGAGCTAGTGATGAACAAGGTTAGGGATGTTGCTGAGCTTTATGTTTTAGCTGATACATGTGCTCGGGCTTAAGAGGGAAGGAGATACGCTGGCGAAGATGCCACCATGGGAACTGACTCCGGAAACGAAGATGTCGCTGCCCCAGTAAAGAAGGGTCAACGGTGTAACAGGAAGCGCAAGGGCAAGACCGTGCTTGCCGTCAAGGAATCCGGCAACCCCGGCACCGCCAAGAAGGCCAAGGTGGACTACCCCAGCAAGGAGGTTGCAGGGTGTGTTGCTTGCCAGGCCTTGGCAGCTACCAACAAACCGGAGGGCTCCGACAAGCAGTACTGCAAGATCCATCGCACCAAGGGCCATGGTCTCCAGAACTAGCGGCAAGTTGAGCAGCTTGCCGAGAGGCAGAAAGCTGAATATGAAAGGGAGACAAGTAGAAGGGCAATGTTGGTGCTGAGGGGTCTGGCAAGAAACATGGTGGCTGAGGAGGTCGCCGCGGCAAAGACAAGCAACAGGAGAGGCCCGATCGAGGCCGCGACAAGAAAGAGCGGGATGATGACCATGAAGAGTACGACGAGTCTAGCGAGCATGAGTTTCAAAAAGCCTCGGAAGCCATGTGCATTAATGGTGGCGCCTCATTGCATTCCTCTCACCACTAACTAAAACAATGGGTGAGCGAGATAAATGTGATAGAGCCATCAGTCGATGCCCGGAAGCCGTTGAGATGGTCCAAAACGCCTATTATATTTTACGCTGAGGATCACCTTGGTCGCACCATAGCGGTCGGGGTGTTTGACATTGTTGGTTTCGCCAACGATTCGCAACCTCAAGGTGATAAAAATGCTAGTGGATGGTGGGGCCGGTTTGAACTTGATCTCAACCAATGTGATCAAGAGCTTACAGATTCCTGATGGAGATCTCTAAGAGATGGGCATGTCTCAAGGGATCAATCCGGGAAAAAGTCAGCCGAAGGGTAAGATCACGCTACCAGTTACATTTGGTTGAGAGATGAACTACAGGACGAAGAAGATCGTTTTTGATGTTGCCAAGATCCCGTTGCCATATAACGGGATCCTTGGCTGCACAGCGCTGGCCAAGTTTATGGCGGCATCACATTACGCTTAAAATTCGTTGAAGATCCCCGACCCGATGAGCATCATCATTGTCAACTCTGACAAGAAGGATGCACTTATCTGTGCCTAGCAACTCTATTGGGAGGCAGTTGTAGCACCTGCCGCCAAGGTGCTTGCTCCTGCCACTGGAGCCCCCGGGGGGAAGAAGAGTGGCAAGACCCCTTGCGCCCACTCCGGCAAGTGCACCTCCTCGGAGTGTTGCGTTCCCGTCGACAAAGTGCCGAGGAGCTCCACCGATAAGAGCAACAAGTCCAAGGCAGCTCCACCAGAAACTAAAAAGGTGCCCATCAAGGAGGACAGCACGGGTAGAACTTTCACTGTAAGTTCCGCCCTCGATAGCAAATAAGAAAGCACACTCATTGCCTTCCTGTGGGTGAATGGATGTGTTTGCATGGCAAGCATCTGACATCCCCGACGTTCCTAGGGAGGTGATTGAGCACCATCTTGCTATGTGTCCTCATGCGTGGCCCGTCAAGCAGAAGGTCAGGAAGCAAGCTTTGGAGCGGCAAGAGTTTATCACTAAAGGGATCAGGAAGTTGGAAGTGGCAGGTTTGGTCAGAGGGGTCCTCCATCCAACATGGTTGGCAAATCCGGTGGTAGTGCGCAAGGCGAATGGAAAATGGAGGCTGTGTATTGATTATACAGATATCAATAAAGCCTGCCCAAAGGATCCTTTCCCCTTCCCGCGCATCGACCAGATTGTAGACTCCACTACCGGATGCGACTTTCCGGCGTTTCTTGATGCTTACTCAGGGTACCATCAGATTTTCATGACAAAGGAAGATGAAGAGAAGACCGCGTTTATCACACCGTTTGGTGCGTATTGTTTTATATGAATGCCTTTCGGGGTGAAAAGCGTTGGTTCAACGTTTTCAAGAGTGGTCCAGATCGGTTTTGAGCCCCAGCTACATAGAAATATGGAAGCTTATATGGATGACATAGTGGTCAAAACCAAAGACAAAGCAACGGTCATACAAGATTTAGAAGAAACATTTGCAAATTTGTGCAAAATCTATCTCAAGCTCATCCCTGAGAAGTGTGTGTTTGGCATCCCATCCGGCAAGCTTCTCGGAATCTTTGTGTCTCAGCGTGGGATCAAAGAAAACCCTGACAAGATCAAGGCGATTGAGCAGATTGAAGCACTAAGATGAGTCAAAGATGTGCGTCAACTTGTTGGTTGTGTTGCTGCCTTGAGCAGGTTCATCTCCAAATCTGCTAAGCGCACCCTGCCCTTTTTAAGATCTTGAAAAAGGAAGGTCCAATGAAATGGACTCCGTAAGCGGAGGTAGCGCTGCAAGATTTGAAGAGGTACCTCTCCTCTATGCCAACAGTAGTCACGCCTAAGCCACAAGAGCCATTGCTTCTATATCTAGTGGCAATGAATCAAGTGGTTAGTGCTGCGCTAGTGGTGCAGAGAGAGGTCGATGAAGAAGCAACACCAATGGTGAGGCCGTCAAATGACGAGCAGGGATCCTCCCCGGCAGAGTCTGGTGCCGGCAAGGCGGGACCCTCAACGACAGAGTCTGTTGCCGGAAAGGCGAGATCTGCGCAAGCAAATGAAACGGTGCAGAAGAAGAAGATGTTGTAGCACCCAATTTATTTTGTCAAATCCCTTTTGCAGGGGGCTAGGACAAGATACTCTAATGTGCAGAAACTGCTCTTCGGCCTCCTTATGGCCTCGAGGAAGCTACACCACTATTTCCAAGCACATGAGATCACCGTCATCACTCGCTTCCCGTTGCAACAGATCTTACACAACCCAGGTGCGACTGGAAGGATTGTGGAGTGGGCGTTGGAACTATCGAGATTTGGTCTCAAGTTTGAAAGCACTTCAACAATCCAGAGAAGAGCCTTGGCGGAGTTCATTGCGGAGTGGACCTCAATGCCTGACGAGGAGATTCAAGAGACCACTCTCCTCGGCAAGGAAACGAGCCGAGAGTGGGTTATGTATTCTGATGGGGCTTTATCGCTACAAGGCGCCGGTGCTGGTGTGCTGCTTGTCACGCCCACCGGACAACACCTCAAATACGTAGTCCAGATGCACTTTCCCCAGGAGAGATCAACAAAAAACACTACAGAATATGAGGGACTGCTTGCTGATCTCAGGATCGTGACAGGCCTTGGAATTAAGAAGCTCATCGTTAGAGTTGATTCACAGCTTGTCATCAAGCAAGTTAACAAAGATTATTAGAGCCCATTGATGGAAGCCTACGTAGATTAAGTGAGGAAGTTGGAGGAGCACTTTGACGGTCTGCAAGCAGAGCATGTTCCTCGTGCAGATAACACCATTGCCGACGACCTGTCAAAAGTTGTTGCCCTCAAGTTACCTATGGAACTAGTGACTTTCGTGCTCCAATTGACTCAGCCATCCGTTGAACCATCAGCAAGGCAAGATAAGCGAAGCAAGTTGGGCTCCGACAAGTACTTTCCCACTGAGCTCCCTGGGGCCGCCGGCGAGGAGGTTGTCGGGGACAATGCCAAGCTTGCCAAGGTGACAAGCTCCAGTAGGGCCTTGAGCCCTTAGCGTAGAGACAACTATTCCAGTGGCAGAAGATATGCCTTTAGTCCTTGCCGTCGAGCCTCAGGCTCCAGCATGGGCACATCACATCGTCTAGTTCCTCCAAATAGGGGAACTCCCTGAGGAATAGGAAGAAGCAGAGAAAGTAGCCCGTCTATCTAATATGTACCAGTTTGTGGATGATGTCCTGTAGAGAAAAAGACCGAACAACATGAAATTGAAGTGCATTCCTTGGGAGCACAGACTGGAGCTATTGGCAGAGATACATGGAGGCATATGTGGCTCTCACATAGGATCAAGGGATCTTGCCGGTAAGGCATTTCGGCAAGGTTTCTTTTGGACCACTGCCCTCCAGGATGCAATTGCACTAGTAACCAAGTGTGAAGTGTGTCAGTTCCATTCGAAGAGATTGCATCAGCCAACCCAAGCTCTTCAGAAAATCCCTCTTTGCTGGCCATTTTTGGTCTGGGGGCTCGACATATTGGGCCCTTTTCCCCGTGCCGTGGGGGGCTTTGAGTACTTGTATGTCGCAATCGATAAGTTCACAAAGTGGCTGGAAGTGGAAGCAGTGAGAAAGGTGATAGCACAGTCAGCCGCCAAGTTCTTCAAAGGATTAGTTTGCCATTTTGGTGTGCCAAATAGAGTCATCACCGACAATGCACATAGTTCACGAGTCGCGCCTTCATGCAATATATCCAAGACCTTGGCAACAAAATCTGTTTTGCTTCTGTTGCTCATCCAAGAAGCAACGACCAGGCAGAAAGGGCAAATGCTGAAGTGCTACAGGGTCTCAAGACAAGGACCTTCGACAGGCTGCACAAGTGCGGAAGACGCTGGATTGATGAGTTGCTGGCAGTTCTTTGGTCAATCAGGACGACACCAAATTGGGCTACCGGCCAGACACCCTTCTCCTTGGTGTACGGGGCAGAAGCAGTTCTCCACATCGAACTCATACACGGGTCACCTCAACTTCTCGCTTATGATGAGTTTGAGCAAGAGTAGTTGCAGCAAGATGATGCTACAGTCCTTGAGGAAGATCATCTTCAAGCTGCTGTGCTAGCTGCGTGCTACCAGCAAGCCTTGCGTCGCTACCATAGCTGTAAGGTTCATGCCCGAAGCCTTGAGGATGGTGACCTTGTTCTTCGGCACATTCAGTCGCCCAAGAATTCTAACAAGTTGACGCCAAAGTGGGAAGGCCCTTATCAGGTAATATGAGTCACCAGGCCTCGCGCAATCCGCTTGGAGACCGAAGATGGCATTCCAGTGAGCAACTCCTGGAATATTGAACATCTTCGCAAGTTTTATCCATAAGGCACGGTTGTCGGGTTTCCCGGCAACCCCCTTTTGCACTAGCCTTGCCGGCAAGGCATATAACCCTATGTACAAAGCCAGGCACAGACCCTGTGCGTAGTTCAATAAGTTTAAGTATTTTACAGTTCTTGTCGATTTCCTGTTTATCTATATGCATGCCTGTCCAGGATATTGTACTACGCTTGTTTCCGGCAAGTACTGATGAACCGCCAAGGTTCCATGTTCCTATTTTCTCTTCTTCCTTTTTCTAAAAGGATAGAAGGTTCCCTTGCATGCAAGTTTGCCGCGGGGGGGGGGGGGTGATGGTGTGGAGTATATGGACACCAACAGGCGACGTTCAAAGTGGCATCTTGTGCGAAATGTGCGGCAACGAAAAGCTAAGTTGCGAAACCCTGAGTAAATTTCCTTTAAATGTATGGTTATTCTCCTTGGACGATTTCGGTTCTTGTATGGAAAACTAATACGTCTCCAACGTATCTATAATTTTTTATTGTTCCATGCTATTATATTATCTGTTTTGGATGTTTAATGGGCTTTAATATACCTTTTTATATTATTTTTGGGACTAACCTATTAACCGAAAGCCCAGTGCAAATTATTGATTTTTTTGCCTATTTTAGTGTTTCGCAGAAAAGGAATATCAAAAGGAATACAAACCGAATGAAACCTTCGTGCGGATCTTTTTTGGAACAAACTTGAAATAGGAGACTTGGAGTGGACGTCAAGGAAGCAGCGAGGCAGACACGAAGAAGGAAGGCGCGCCCCCCACCCTCGTGGGCCCCTCGTAGCTCCACCGACCTACTTCTTTCGCCTATATATACTCTTATACCCTGAAACCTTCAGGGAGAACAACGAAACACCTTTTCCACCGCCTCAACCTTCTGTACCCATGAGATCCCATCTTGGGGCCTTTTTCGGCGATCTGCCAGAGGGGGATTTGATAATGGAGGGCTTCTACATCAACACCATTGCCTCTCCAATGATGTGTCAGTAGTTTACCATAGACCTTTGGGTCTATAGTTATTAGCTAGATGGCTTCTTCTATCTTTTTGGATCTCAATACAAAGTTCTCCTCGATCTTCTTGGAGATCTATTCAATGTAACTCTTTTTGCGATGTGTTTGCCGAGATCCGATGAATTGTGGGTTTATGAACTTGATTATATATGAATATTTTTTGATTCTTCTCTGAATTCTTATATGCATAATTTGATATATTTGCCAGTCTCTTCGAATTATCAGTTTTGTTTGGCCTACTAGATTGATCTTTCTAGCAATGGGAGAAATGCTTAGCTTTGGGTTCAATCTTGCAGTGCTCGATCCCAGTGACAGAAAGGGAAACGACACGTATTTTATTGTTGCCATCGAGGATAAAAAGATGGGTTTTATATCATATTGCTTGAGTTTATCCCTCTACATCATGTCATCTTGCCTAAAGCATTACTGCATTCTAATGAACTTAGTACTCTAGATGCATGCTCGATAGCGGTCGATGTGTGGAGTAATAGTAGTAGATGCAGAATCGTTTCGGTCTACTTGTCACGGACGTGATGCCTATATTCGTGATCATTGCCTTAGATATAATCATAGCTATGCGCTTTTCTATCAATTGCTCGGCAGTAATTTGTACACCCACCATAATACATGCTATCTTGAGAGAAGCCACTTGTGAAACCTATGGTCCACGGGTCTAATTTACATCATATAAGTTTCCGATCTATGATTCTAGTTTACTATTTATTTTGCAATCTTTATTTTCCAATCTATATCACAAAAATACCAAAAATGTTTATCTTATTATCTCTATCAGATCTCACTCTCGTAAGTGACCGTGAAGGGATTGACAACCCCTTTATCGTGTTGGTTGCGACGTTCTTGTTTGTTTGTGCAGGTACTAGGGGATTTGTGTGTAGTCTCCTACTGGATTGATACCTTGGTTCTCAAAAACCGAGGGAAATACTGACGCTACTTTGCTGCATCACCCTTTCCTCTTAAATGGAAAACCAAGGCATGCTCAAGAGGTAGCAAGAAGGATTTCTATCGCCGTTGCCGGGGAGATCTACGCCAGGTCAAGACATACCAAGTACCCATCACAAACTCTTATCCCTTGCATTACATTATTTGCCATTCGCCTCTCGTTTTCCTCTCCCGATCGGAAGACATAGCAAGTACCCTTGCCGTTTTATTCGCCTCTTTTTCGTTCGCCCTTTTTCCGTTCATCTCTTTTCGCTTGCTTATCGTGTGTCCTTGTGTTAGATCGTTTGTTTTGCTATTATGGCTAGTCCTTCTATCATTGTTAGTACTCCCAATCATGAAGTTCTTAATTTGCAGTGCTTAGAGTAGATCCACTATGAAGCAATCTACCTCCGTTCTCCTTCGCAATTTTTATGTAGGAGTCACTCCTTGGAACAGATTTATTCTTGATACCATTACCGGAGGAAATTTCTTGGGTAGCCACACTTTTGATTCTTATAATGCTATGTTAGATTCATTTGGGCCACCACCTCTTTTGGTCAATGGAACTATTTTAACTTTGGAGCATGTGATGCAAAGGCTTGAAATTATCGAAAATAAAGTTGCCACTGTAGAGTTGATTGAGAATTTGGATAAAAAGATCCACAACCAAATTACCCAATATGGATCTAAGGTAGGAGTTACTCTGAAATTTTTTCGAGAAAAAGACCCATAGTTAATGAAAAGATAGATCAAGATTCCACTAGAATTGATAAACTTGAGGATATTATTACCAATTTATGGTCTGCCTTCTCTGCGATAAGAAATACTTCAAATCTTCCTACTACCAAAGTTGCCAAATATATGTAGTATCCTAAAAATAAGGGTGAATGCTCTAGTAAGGAAAATGCGGATCTCAAATCAATAAGTGTTCACCCCAACTTTTTCACTATGATTAAGGAACCTTTTGCTACAAATGAATGTATTGATTTCTTGCCTAGGAGTTTGATCATTAATAAAAAGAAGGAAATTAATAAGAGTTATAAGTGTTCAATTGAAGAATTGCATACCGAAGATGACAATACCTAGATCTATTCTTGTTTTTATGCCTAGCTAGGGGCGTTAAACGATAGCGCTTGTTGGGAGGCAACCCAATTTTATTTTTGTTCCTTGATTTTTGTTCCTATTTAGTAATAAATAAATCATCTATCCTCTTTTATGATTGTGTTTTTATGTTTTAATTAGTGTTTTTGCCAAGTAAATCCTTTAGGATCTTCTTGGATGATTGTTATTTGATCTTGCTGAAAAAAAAGAAAGTATGCGCTCACAAGAATAATTTTCATTTTTAACCGGAGAGCGATAAAATACTGATTCCAACTACAGTTGATCAATATACAAATTATTTAGGTCTTCCTAATTTGGTAGAATTTTGGAGTTACATAAGTATTCAAAACCTACAGATTACTACAGACTGTTCTGTTTTTGACAGATTCTGTTTTTCGTGTGTTGTTTGCTTATTTTGATGAATCTATGGCTAGTATCGGGGGGTATGAACCATAGAGAAGTTGGAATACAGTAGGTTCAACACCAATATAAATAAAGAATGAGTTCATTATAGTACCTTAAGTGGTGATTTGGTTTCTTATACTAACAGAGCTCATGAGATTTTCTGTTAAGTTTTGTGTTTTGAAGTTTTCATGTTTTTGGGTAAAGATTTGATGGATTTTGGAACAAGGAGTGGCAGGAGCCTAAGCTTTGGAATGCCCAAGGCACCCCAAGTTAAAATACAAGTGCCGGTGGGAATGACACCTATGGGATCACTGGGATCCCTTCTACGGTCGGCGGGCACGGGGTCGTGAGGAGAGCAGGTTTAGGAGCTAGCACAATGATCGTTTACCCAGGTTCGGGTTGCGAGGATGCGTAAAACTCTAGTCCTGCTTTGGTGGATGTATTGAGTGTTCTTGAGATTTTTGAACTAGCTATGATGGACGTGCCGTTCCAAAAGGCCGAATCCCTCTCCTGGTCGCGTCGGGCCTCCTTTTGTAAGAAAAAGGGATTGCCATAGTGGCACACAGGAGGTGGAAAGGCCTATAGTGCGCGAGCTTATTGCACGACATTACAGGACAAAGTGCATTAAATGCGCTACTTAGGTGTCCATTAGCTTTATCGGGGACGGGAACGAGGCCCGTCTCGTTTGTCGCTGCTTTGCCTTGCTTCGACACGTGCCCAGACCAGCGATGCATGCAACGCCATGTAGGCAGGCAGGCAGCTGAGGTGGCGCGGTGGTAGGGCCTTCATGAAGATCTGCATGCCGCCATCCAGGCGCTTGCTGATCTGGCCTGGAAGCTGCATGTTGCCACGCAGGTGCCTGCCCAGCTGGTTGGGCGGGCAGCTGCATGCGAAAGGCGGCGGAGTCTTGGCTGGTGCAGGCCTGGCAGTGGCCCTGCTGATGCCCTCGGTAAGGGCCTTGCCAGGGGCCTAGCAAGGGTCTTGTCGTGGTGTCGCAGTCGTCCCCAGCAAGATGCTTGCCGGGGGTCTTGTGGATTCCCTGGCGAGGATCCCGCCGAGGGTCGTTGTCTTCTAATCCTCATTTGATCGTGTGTGTTTATGATCTTGACAAACATCTGCATGCCACCACGGAGGTGCCTCCCGAGCCCTGGTCCCAATGTAGTTGATTGGTTCAGAGCCTGTGGGCTCAAGGGTGGCTCGCTCCGCTGGTGTTGGGCAAGTTTCCCCGACAAGGCTCTTGTCGGGGCTGCGGGGGGCCGCCTCGGCAAGGATCTTGCGGAGGGAGTCCACCTCGCCATCTTGCCCTCCTGCGCTTCTGGTCTTGGCGTCGCCTTGGTTGTCTTATGCTTCGGCTTCTCTCCGGCTTACCTCCTCTACCCTGCTAAGTGTGGCCGCGACACGTGGCTCTGACTGCCCGTGGACAAGTAAAGGGGTCAAAAGGAGAGCCCCTACTTTTGTACACTGACAGGAGCCCCTGGGCCTGGGCCACACATAAGCGCGACGCTTTGTTGGGCTCGGCCCAGAATGGCGCACGGGCAGGTGGGGAGGATTTTACCATAGTAACTTCTCGTCCGCTGCGCTTCCCCACGACCCGCGTCGAACGCACGACGTCGAGGGTCGTGCGTGACATGGGGGTCATGCGTGGGGAGGTTCCCGCATGCATGCATCACATCATGGTAAAGAGGAGGCTCGCGCCTTCCCCATAAAAGGAGGGAGGCGTAGAGGCACGACCCATTTACTTGGGTGGACTCGGGTCGTGGTCTTCAAGGCACCCGCGCCCCACGATCACAGGGTGGGGAGCGGCTGCTTCGCCCGTCCCTTTAATGCTGCTCGCTCGCCATGTGTCCCTCATGCAGGTGGCAGGAGGTGGAGGCAGGAAACCGGGCCGTCGCCTAATTCCCTGCGCCCCCGATGACCGAATTGGTCGAGTTGGGCGGCCGAGCCCTGACTCCGCCCCTTTATAAGAAGGGGAGGGGGTGGCATTCCACATTCTTCCATCATCCGTCTCCTTCCACCTCCTCTTCTTTCTTCCATCCGCCATGGCGAGAGGAAGCGCTGGCCCTTCGACGGTTGCGGCGAGGGTTGCTGCTCGTCAGCGCGTTCCTCCTCCCCAAGAGCTTGTGGTGGCAGAACCGGCCGCGAGAGGAAGGGGGAGGGGGCGAGGCCGAGGTCGTCGTGGCGCTCGGGGGAGAGGAGGACTGGGCGGCGCATCGGCCTCGCCTCCGCCAGCAACACCTCCCCCGATAGAGCGCCACATCAGGGACCAGCCCCGCGAGTTCTTCATCCGGCTGCGCCGGCCACCACGTCGCTGCCTCCGTCTCCCTACTGCATTTCCTCGGGAGATGGAGCTCGATCCACCCCAAACCCTCTGGTTGCACATGAGGGGCTGCGGGAACGGCAGCACGCGGGTCGACGTCGACTTCCCTACTCCTCACATCATGTACCTCCGCCGCAGATGGAAGACGTTCACACACAACCACAACTTGACGGCGGGGCTTGTCCTCTAATTCAAGTTAACGGAGGGCAGCCTGCTTTCCATCAAGGTCTTTGGAGATCTCCGAACTCACTTGAAGTGCTGCGTGGAGAGATCCTCCGACGATGAAGATTCCTCCTCAAGCGGGAGTGACGAGGAGGACAGCGACAACGACGATGAGGGAGTCGAGCAGCAGGATGCCGACTCTGACTTCGACTGACCGCGCTGCCCCTCCCTCGGCCATGCGCCTTGCCGAGGGCCATTCTCGCCAAACTCTCCATCGGGGTGCTCCCCGTCGTCTCCTTGGGCGGCTGGCGTACGAGGGTCGGAGAAGGCGAATAAGGCGGGTTGCGTCCATCAAGTCAGAGTACGTGGGCACCGACGCCTTCATCGCGTATTGCCGGCCCGCTGCCTCATCTTCCAGCTCCCCTCCCAGCACCGGGACGTTCTCTTGGCACCTTCTGCTACTCACAGCTTGCCTAGGCGCTCTTTTCACCCTCCTGCCCTCTTGTTCCATCTTCTAAGGAGAGGGACAAGAAAGGGATTATGGGCATCTTATCTTTTTTTAGTTTGTAAGCACTTGTTAATTTTAAGACTTGTTATCCCCTTGCTCATGTTTTTAATTCCGTATGAACTGTACCTGTATGGGATGTTTTTAATGAAAAAGGGTGCTTGCCAGGTTCTTTGTGTGTGAGCGAGGCCCATGCCAAGGATGAATCCTTGTTATTTTTAAGATAAACATTGTCGCCCGACAACAGGCCTTGCCATCTCCCCACTTAAGTCGACCATTCTCGCGCTCTTGGCGGAGGCAGGGGTGAGTAGAGTTAGGCCCCTCGTTCATCTCCTCACCACCACGACTACTACCAAATTCCGACCCAGGAGGTAGCTCTTGGGTACAAGAAAGGGGGAGCATGGTGGTTTTAAGAACATAAACGAGGTTTCACATGTCCCAGTTCTATACGGAAACGCATGGGTGATGAAAGACTTATCTGAATCCTTAGCCCCTGGCAACCTTGGCTTGCCGTGGTTGGATCCTTGTATCTTTAGCCCCCGACAGTCTTGGCCTGCCGGGGCCGGAGCGCCGGTTCGTCCTCTTTTTCCCAAGCGGCTCACCAGAAGTGTCTGCGTGCCCTGCGAACCAAAGAGAACAGAAAGACGCACACTCGACCTCTAGGCTAGGGGTTAGTCGGCGCTAAGCACTATCAACCCTAACCGAGGGAGAGACTTAACCTAGCATGCATGCTATAACTTAGGGCGCCAGCGCTTTATTTATTTATGCTTAGGGTCTGCGTCTGACTTTGTATAGAGGGTTACGTGCCTTGCCGGCAAGGCTTGTACAAAAGGTGGTTTGCCGGGAGGTCCACCAACCACGCCTTATGGGTAAAACTTGCAAAGATGTTCGATGTTCCAGGAATTGCTTACCGGGACAACATCTTCGGTCTCTAGGCGGACTGCACCGAGCCTAGTGACTCGTATTACCCGATAAGGGCCTTCCCATTTTGGCGTCAACTTGTTGGAATTCTTGGCCGACTGAACGCGCCGAAGAACAAGGTCGCCTTTCTCAAAGCTTCGGGCATGTACCTTGCTGCTATGGTAGGGGCGCAAGGGTTGCTGGTAGCATGCTACTCTCACAGCCGCCCGAAGATGATCTTCCTCAAGGAGCGTTGCGTCATCTTGCCACAATCGCTCCTGCTCAACCTCGTCATAAGCGAGCACTCGAGGTGACCCGTATATGAGTTCTGTGGGGAGAACTGCTTCTTCCTCGTATACCAGGGCAAAGGGTGTCGGGCCGGTGGCTCGATTTGGAGTCTTCTTGATCGACCAAAGAACCGTCGACAACTCATCAATCCAGCGCCTTCCGCTTTTGTGCAGCTTGTCAGAAGTCTTTGTTCTTGGGCCTCGCACTCCTTCCTCACTCCTTCCACCTCCGGCCACTTTGTGAACTTGTAGATTGCAACGTACAAGTACTCAAATCCCCTGACAGCGCGAGGGAAAGGGCCCAGTATGTCGAGCCCCCATACCGAAAACGGCTAGGAGAGAGGGATTGTTTGAAGGGCTTGAGCTGGTTGATGAAGCTGCTTCGAATGGAACTGGCACGCTTCACACCTGGTTACTAGTGCCATCACATCCTGGAGGGCGGTGGGCGAGAAGAAGCCTTGCCAGAATGCCTTGCCGGCAAGGGCCCTTGACCCTATGTGGGAGCCACATATGCCTCCATGTATACCTGCCAACAACTCCAGTCCTTCATCCCGGGGGATGCACTTCAATTTCACACCGTTTGGTCTTTTTCTGCACAAGACGTCATCGACGAACTGGTACAAGGCAGACCGACAGGCTACCTTTTCCGCTTCTTCCTGCTCCTCAAGAAGTTCCCCTGTCTGGAGGAAACGGATGGTATGTTGTGCCCATGCCGAAGCCTGGGGCTCGACGACAAGGACCAAAGACATCTCTTCCGCCACGGGGGCAGCCGTCTCTAAGGCCAGGGCTTGGCACCCTGTCGGAGCCAGCTGCCCCTTGGCAGGCTCGGAATCCATGGCAACACCCTTGCCGATGGCCCTTGGGGGCTCGACAGGGAAGTACTTGTCGGGGCCCGATTTCCTCCGCTTGTTCTGCTCCATTGATTGTTCGACGGATGGTTGAGTTAACCGAAGCAAAAAGGTACCTGGTTCCACAGATAGCTTGAATGCAGCGGGTTTTGACAAGTAGTCAGCGACGTCGTTCTCCGCTCGGGGAACTTGCTCCACTTGTATACCATCAAAGCGCTCCTCCATCTTCCTCACCAAATCTATGTAGGCCTCAATCAACAGACTCTGATAATCTTTGTTGACTTGTCTGACGACAAGCTGTGAATCACCCCTGACGATGAGCTTCTTCACCCCGCGGTCTGTCGCGATCCTGAGACTGGCAAGCAGCCCCTCATACTCAGCAGTGTTGTTTGTGGAGATATCCCTGGGAAAGTGCATCTGGATCACATACTTGAGGTGCTCTCCGGTGGGTGTGACAAGCAGCACACCGACACCGGTGCCTTGCTACGAGAAATCCCCATCAAAGTACATGATCCAATCGCGACTTGCTTCCTTGACGGGGAGAGTGGTCTCCTGAATTTCTTCGTCGGGTGTTGAGGTCCATTCCCATTGAACTCCGCCAAGACTCTGCTCTAGATTGTCTAAGTACTTTCAAACTTCAACCCAAAGCTTGACAACTCCAAGGCCCACTCCATAGTCCTTCCGGTTGCATCTGGGTTGCGCAGTATCCGTTGCAACGGGAGGTGGGTGATGACAGTGATCTTGTGGGCTTGGCAGTAATGACGCGGCGTCCTCGAAGCCATAAGGAGGCCGAAGAGCAATTTCTGCACACCGGAGTACCTTGACCTGGCTCCCTACAAGGGGGAGCTGACAAAGTAAACCGGGTGTTGCATCATCTTCTTCTGCACCACTTCACTTGGCTACGCGGGCCCTATCCCGATGGCGTCAGACTCTGCGGTGGGCCTCGCCTTGCCGGCCCCAGGCCCTGCCAGGGGAATCTCTGACATGCCATCCGCCGGTCCTGCCATTTCCACTGCCTCTACGTCGACCTCCCTCTGTGCCACTAGTGCGGCGCTGACCACTTGATTTGTTGCCGCCAGATACAGCAGCAACGGCTCTTGTGGTTTAGGTGCAACCAATATTGGCATAGAGGAAAGGTATTTATTAAGATCATGCAATGCCGCCTCGTCCTCTGGGGTCCGCTCCATTGTCCCTGCGTTCTTCAAGATTTTGAAAAAGGGAAGGGCACGCTCAACGGACGTGGAGATGAATCTGCTCATGGCGGCAACGCAGCCAGTGAGCCAGCGCACATCCTTGATCTGCTTGGGTGCCTCAATCTGCTCAATAGCCTTGATCTTGTCTGGGTTTGCCTCGATCCCACGCTGCGACACAAAGAACCCGAGAAATTTTCCTAACGGGACACCAAAGACACACTTCTCAGGGTTCAGCTTGAGGTTGATCTTGTGTAGGTTGGCAAACGTCTCTTCTAAGTCTTGTACAAGGGTCGCCTTATCCTTGGTTTTGACCACTATGTCATCCATATAAGCTTCCATATTTCTATGTAGCTAGGGCTCAAAACCAATCCGGACCGCCCTTGCGAATGTCGAGTCAGCACTCTTCAACCCGAAAGGCATTCGTAAAAAGCAATACATACCACATGGGGTGATAAATGATGTCTTCTCTTCATCTTCTCTTGTCGTGAAAATCTGGTGGTAGCCCGAGTAGGCGTCGAGGAATGACAACAGATCACACCTGGCCATGGAGTCAACAATCTGGTCGATGCACGGCAACGGGAAGGGGTCCTTAGGACAAGCCTTATTGACATCTGTGTAGTCAATACACAACCTCCACTTCCCATTTGCCTTGCGCACCACCACCGGATTGGCCAACCACGTCGGATGGAGCACTCCTCTCACCAAACCCGCCACTTCCAATTTCCTGATCTCCTCCGTGATGAACTCCTTTCATTCCAAAGCTTGCTTCCTGACCTTCTTCTTGACGGGTCGCGCATGGGGACAGACAACAAGGTGGTGCTCAATCACTTCCCTGGGAACGCCGGGGATGTTGGATGCTTGCGACGGAAACACATCGACATTCTGCCGTAGGAAAGTGACGAGCACGCTTTCCTATTTGCTGTCGAGGGTTGATCTTATGGTGAAAGCCCCTCCCGTGCCATACTCCTTGATGGACACCCTCTTGGTCTCTGGTGGTGCAGCTCTGGATTTCTTGCTCTTGCCGGTAGATCTCTCGGGCACGTCCTCCACGGTAGCACAACACTCCGAAGAGGTACGCTTGCCGGAGTGGGTGTGAGAGGTCTTGCCGGCCTTCTTCTTCCCTCTCGGGGCTTCAACAGCAAGAGCAAGTGCCTTGGCAGCAGCTACTGCAACTGCTTCTCGATTGAGTTGGTCCGCGCAGATCAGCATGTCCTTCTTGTCGGAGGGGACGGTGATTATAGTCATCGGCCCAGGCATCTTCAGTGTGTTGTAGGCGTAGTGCGACGCCGCCATGAACTTGGCTAGTGCCGGGCAGCCGAGGATCCCGTTGTAGGGCAAGGGGATCTCGGCCTCTTCGAAGACGATCCTTTCCGTCCTCTAGTTCAACTCACCTCCAAACGTCACGGGAAATGTGACCTTCCCCTTCGGCTGGCTCTTTCCCAGATTGACCCCTTGAAACGTACCCGTTTCCTCGAGGTCTCCATCAGGAATTTGCAGCCTTTTTTTCACGACGGGCAAGACCAAGTCCAACCAGCATCTTGTTAACCTTGAGGTTGCGTATCGTTTGCGAGAACAACAACGGCAAACACCCGACAACAGTTGTCCGGTCAGGGTGGTCCTAGGCGTCAAAGATGAGGGGTGTGTTGGACCACTTCAGTGGCTTCTGAGATTCGAACGATGGCTCTGCCGCTATAATCTCACGTTCCCACTGCTTGAGCTAGCGGTGAGAAGTGTGTAGCGAGGCGCCACCATCGATGCACATGGCCGTTGTAGCCTTCTGAAACTCTTGCTCGCCGGACTCGTCGTCCTCGTCATGATCATCGTCTTCCTGCTTCTTGTCGCTATCGGATGTGGGGTTCCGGCTACCCTTAAGGTTCGAACACTGGGGTGCGCGCAATGTCTTTAGCTTCTACAAATCTACGCTCTAGCTCGCTAAGATCTTGCGGACGAACTTGACAAACTCACAACACAGAAAGACATAGGATTTATACTGGTTCAGGCCACCGCTGTGAAATAATACCCTACTCCAGTGTGGTGGTGGTGGATTGCCTCTTGGGCTGATGATGAACAGTACAAGGGAAGAACTGCCTCCCGAGGTTGAGGTGTTCTTGTGCGTAAGGACTTGTGTGTGAGAGGATTCGATGTGTTCGTCCCTCTCGGTCTTTTCCTTTCTACTGTGGTGGCTAGTCCTATTTATAGGGGCCCGGGTCCTCTTCCCAAATATTGAGCGGGAAGGGATCCAACAATGGCGGGCTAATTTGAAGGGAGACAGCTAGTACAAGCTATCCTGACAAAAGGTAGTCTTCGCATGCACAAAGCTCTGGTGGTGACGCCGTCTTAGCTCCAGGTGACCTCCGTCTTGCAGTCCATGGTCTTGGTCTTGTTGCACTGAAATGGCAACCTTTGCCTAAGGCCTCGGTACTCCGTGGCTGCGCTTGCCTCCCTTGCACCAAAGAGGAAACAAGGATGCTGCGCGTGCTGGCGCCCGCCAGGCGCTCGCCTGGTGTCGATCGTCATGGCTCACGTCACGAGCCTCGTGAGGTTCGCCCCGCCTTGATATCTCCCCTCCTCACGAACCTGCTTGACCAGGCCACTCCTGAGGAGGTCTTGCATCGTCCTCCTCGCGAGGGTCTTGGATGCTTTGTTGATGAAGATGGGCCGTATGGCCTGCTGGCTCTGCCACGCCGCGGGCCGCAGGCAGGCAAGTCTGGGGACCCCCGTTCCCAGAACACCGACAGTAGCCCCCGGGCGCAAGGTGCGCATGGGCTTGGCTTCGCCGCGAAGCCAAGGGTCAAGTTCGGAGCAACGTGGGCCCCCAAAGCCCGAGGCCTCGGTTGACTCATGGAAGTTGATTGGACGTGGGCGTCTCCGCTTCCCCACGCTGCCTTGGCAACTGCACGACTTGACCAGTCCCTGCGACATGCAAGGGAAACCATTATTACCTGCGATCGTGGGAGACGCCGGTTGGCCTTCTCTGGCTATAAACGGGGAGGGGGGCGGAGCCCCCGTCGCCCATCTCCTACTTGCTTGCTTGCTTCTTCCTCCTTGCTCTACTACTTGCTCCAATGGTACCCATCCGTAGGTTCTCCGCCGCAGAGAAGGGGAAAGCCCCCCGGGATGTCCCGGAGCCACTCCCGCCGAAGAAGAGGTCGATCCATCGCCGTGACGAAACGGCGATGCAGGCGGTGGCGAGGCCTTTGTGCGAGCGGCCTCCACCGGGGTACCCGCTACCCTTGTACGCACGAGCCGAGGGCTCGGGAGGACGAAGCGATGAGCAGCGCCGCCCACGCTGCATCCGGGGTCGCCGCGCCACGGCGACGCGTGCCGTCCATGCCGCGGACTCCTCATTTGAGTTGGTGCTGTGGGCACCGACGCCTCTGAGTTCCTGGATCCGCTTCCCGCGGTTCTTCTCGGACGTGATGCCGCCGAGGGGTCCTCTTGAGCTCTGGCTGCAGCATGCCGATTGCAGCGCTCCAGTGACCGGAGCGAAGATCGAAGCGGTCCACTAGCAAGATCTTCATGAATCGCGGCTGGGGCAAGGTCGCATGGGTCTGTCGTGCGAGGGGCGCCCTCGCGATCCACTTCGAGTACGACAACGCCTCCATGCTTTTTCTTAAGGTCTTCGACGTCGAGGGCCGTGGCCTGGAGTGCTGCTCCGGAGAGGAGCGCGAGGCTGAGGCGCGCTCCGCTCACGACCACTCCAGCAGCAGCAGACCTTGGGAGTTCAGCAGCTCTCGTGAGTTCTACGAGACTATGGAGACGAGCGACGATAGCTACATGCCCCCGAGCTCTCGACACGCTCGGAGCAGGGCTGCGGCGTCCGGCCGCCGCCGCTGCTGATCTGGATGGGGTTGGCGCCGGCCTCCCGTGGCCCACTGTTGATGATGGCGTCTTCCACTGAAGGATATAGATAAGATCCCCTTAGCATCAGCTTTTATTTCCTGCGAAGAATCATGAATCACCCTGTGGGGGCATGTAAGGATCTGCAATGCCTTTGTACTTATTTTCCTTGTTATGAAGATTTGAGGAACACGTGTCCCGTTAAGGCTCGGTCCCCCCTTTATTTCCTCGCGATTGCTTGTTGCTCTACGCTAACGGGTCCCGGTCCCAAGGCGGCTACAGCCGTCGCTGGTATGCTAGGTCGCGATGTCGTGGTCAAGGCCAGGAGGTGCGCGGCCCGAGGTCTAGTAAGAGCCCCTGAGGCACGATGCTCAGGAGGTCCCGCTAAGCGCCCAAGCGGCCATGGTAAGGAAAGAAAGGAAGATGACTTGGCCGCAACGGGGTTGCAGCATGGTGAGAGCGAATACTAGGCCCAATTATTTAGCCGATCTGAGGGCGAAACTTATCTTGTTGACTTCAAGGTGATTCCCGATCTTGCGCTAGGGCTGCGCGCCAACGTACGTGACATAGCTAGGTCGGTCCATACGAGTTTTCCTTCTCCCGATCTCTTCTTAGTGCTCTACATCCTGAGGTCCAGGCCCTCGAGGGAGCTCAGCCGCCGCTGGTATGCCAGGTCGCGATGCCGTGGTCAAGGCCAGGGGGTGAGGGCTGGAGAGCCAGTAAGAGCTCCTGAGTCGCGATGCTCAGGAGCCCCCCTTCTAACGCGCAAGCGAATCACACGAGAGAAAAGGAGACTCGTGGTGCCGCCTGCTATCCTTCCCGTGGGGTCCCTGTGGACAAGCACAAGAAGAAACACAGTTTGCCGTTACTGCCGCCTGCCCACCGATTGTTGGTCCGGATGAAGTGAAGGCACTGAGGGCCTGATGAGGTGACGTGCATGGCGTGTGCCGCGAGCCAGAGCTCGGCCACTCAGATTTGTCGGTCGTGGCAGGGACGGACCCATGCACCAGCGCCGTGCCTGTGTAGAGGCCCCGAGGGAGGCGATGATCGAGCAAGTGATAGCAGTTGGCAGGTTAAGCATGGAGAGCAGATCAACTTGGATAAATGCAGGAAGATACATTCCACATGGCCTGGCCCGAGCGGCGTGGGGTTGATGCAGCCCGAGGGGCGCCCCAAACAAGGTAAGCCAAAAACATAGCAAAAGAGATACATGGCACAGGGACGGACCCGTGTGGCCTAGGAATACTGCAGCCCAAGGGGCGCTCCCAGCTTAAATGGACTTGGAAATGTCACCTGGTTCTGTAGATGAAGTAGAGTTGGTGCAGCTGAAGCCACACGTTAAAGGAATGGCTCCTCACGAGCCACTGGGACCCTGAGCCTCGAGAAGCTCTGGGGGCTCGGGAGGGTTCCTAGAGACCGTCCTCATCTCCTCCTGAACGGCGTGGAACCTGGCCTCTTGAGCCGCCAGGACTTGCCGCGCATCGCGCTGATAGGCTGACGCCACGCTCGGTAAGCCGAAGGGCATGCGAACGTAGCTGTGTGGTGGACCCTCACAGCGGCCCGCACGCGATGGCCAGAAGTGCTCCTGAGCTGCGGCCCTGTTGAGCCCTGGGATGTCGATGCAGACGCGTAGCTCAACACCCTCGCCTGGATGGTGAGCCGTGCTCGGTGAGCGGCTGTCGCCGCGAATGGCTCTCGCGTCTTGTACCTCTTGGGTGGTCTTGGTGATGAACTCCTGGGCGGTGGGAACTCCCACTAGTAGAAAAGGGGGCAATGGTCCAGGCCGGGTCAGCCCATTAGTCCCGGTTCAGTCTAGAACTGGGGCCCATGGGTGCATTGGACCCGGTTCGTGAGCCCAGGGCGCCAGCCGGGCCACGTGGGCCATTGGTCCCAGTTCATCTGGACCTTTTTGGTCCCGGTTGGTGGGATGAACCGGGACCAATGGCCTCGCTCCTGGCCCACCACCATTGGGCCCGATTGGTGGCATGAATCGGGTCCAAAGGCTCCCCTTTAGTCCCGGTTCATGCCACCAACTTGGACCAATGAGGTGCCTATATATACCCCTCGCGTAAGAGCAGAGCACACTTCTCTGTTTTTTATGGCCGAGGGGGAGAGGGCTTGGTGGTGCTCTAGCTCACCTCCTATGCACACAAGGTGTTCGGTGGAATGCCCGAGCCACACTACTTAAGCTTTCTCCTCTCCAAGCTCGACCTTCAAGCTCCATTTTTCTCAATATTTGTCTAGGTTTAGCGGTCCGTCACGCCCCGTCCCCGTCTTCACCGCCGTCGATCACCCGCGCCGAGCTCATCGCCGACACCACCGTGGTGAGCCTCTTGTTCTTATCTTCTTTTTGAAAGGAAAAAATATTCTTACTTGTATGTTTACATAGATACTTGTATTATTTTCCTACTTTTATTATTGCATCTTATATAGTGCGATGGTTTTGGTATCCGCCCCAGTCGGCCCTCGTCCTGTCTATGATTCGGATGTGGTATATATATTATCTTTATAACTATTGGTTCATTTATTGTTTATGAAAATTATGCCGACCAACGTGACATAGATTTTATTTATGTCGGATGTATGTGAATCGGAAATTCCAACCGACCCTATTGTCGAGAGGTTAAATTTAGTTGAAGAAGAAAACAATTTGTTGAAGGAAAAATAAAAAAAATTGAGGAGGAGAAGATGATATTGGAGTTGCATGTTGCGGATGTCGTCGATGATCACAAGATCAAGATGGATGCAATGCGCTTGAAGATTAGAAAGATTAGAAAATATGCCATTCATACCAATGCTTGGTATCATTATGCCGTTGGATCAATTGTTACCTTGGTTGCGATTATGATCACATTTGTTTTCGCATTGAAATGTTTTCGCATTAGATGGTCTAGAGAGCTATATGTTGTTATATGAGAAGTATGTATGTACTTTGGTTTTAATGTGATGATGAACTTCTATTAATTTGGACACTTAATTATATATAACGCACGCAGATGAACCGGCAATGGATGTACGGTGACAGACACACCTCCAAGTACATTAAGGGCGTGCATGAGTTTCTCGATGCGGCTGAGGCAAACAAGCAGAATGGTTTTACGTGTTGTCCATGCACTGAATGTGGGAATACAAAGTATTACTCTAACCGGAAAAATCCTTCACTCCCACCTGCTTTACAAGGGTTTCATGCCACACTATAATGTTTTGGACGAGGCATGGAGAAATAGGGTTTATGATGGAAGACGGCGAAGAAGAAGAGTACGATGACAACTATGTGCGCCCTAAATACGGTGATGCTGCAACGGGGGGAGCTGGTGAAGATCAAGAGGAACCAGACGATGTGCCCAATGATGCTGCAGTGGGTGAAGCTGCTGAAGATCAAGAGGAACCAGACGATGTGCCCGATGATGATGATCTCCGCCGGGTCATTGTCGATGCAAGGGCGCAATGCGAAAGTCAAAAGGAGAAGCTGAAGTTCGATCGCATGTTAGAGGATAAAAAAAAGGGTTGTACCCCAATTGCGAAGATGGCAACACAAAGCTCAGTACCGTACTGGAATTGCTGCAGTGGAAGGCAGAGAATGTTGTGGCTGACAAAGCATTTGAGAACCTACTAAAAATATTGAAGAAGAAGCTTCCAAAGGAAAACGAATTGCCCGACACTACATACGCAGCAAAGAAGGTCGTATGCCCTCTAGGATTGGAGGTGGAGAAGAGACACGCATGCCCTAATGACTTCATCCTATACCGCGGTGCATACAAGGATCTGAACGCATGCCCGGTATGCGGTGCATTGCGGTATAAGATCAGACGAGATGACCCTGGTGATGTTGACGGTGAGCCCTCCAGGAAGACGGTTCCTGCGAAGGTGATGTCGTATGCTCCTATAATACCACGGTTGAAACGTCTTTTCAGAAAGAAAGAGCATGCCAAGTTGATGCGATGGCACAGTGAGGACCGGAAGAAAGACGGGAAGTTGAGAGGACCCGCTGATGGGTCGCAGTGGAGAAAAATCAAGAGAAAATACTGGGATGAGTTTGCAAAGGACCCAAGGAATGTATGGTTTGCTTTAAGCATGGATGGCATTAATCCTTTCGGGGAGTAGAGCAGCAATCACAGCACCTGGCCCGTGACTCTATGTATGTATAACCTTCCTCCTTGGATGTGCATGAAGCGGAAGTTCATTATGATGCCAGTTCTCATCCAAGGCCCTAAGCAACCCGGTAACGACATTGATGTGTACCTAAGGCCATTAGTTGAAGAACTTTTACAGTTGTGGAATGAAAATGGTGTACGTACGTGGGATGAGCACAGACAGTAGGAATTTAACCTAAAGGCGTTGCTGTTCGTGACCATCAATGATTGGCCCGCTCTCAGTAACCTTTCAGGACAGACAAACAAAGGATACCACGCATGCATGCACTGTTTAGATGACACTGAAAGTATATACCTGGACAAATGCAGGAAGAATGTGTACCTGGGCCGTCGTCGATTTCTTCCGACCAACCATCAATGTCGAAAGAAAGGCAAGCATTTCAAAGGCGAGGCAGATCACCGGAAGAAGCCTGCCATGCGTACTGGTGATCACGTACTTGCTATGGTCAATGATTTACACGTAATCTTTGGAAAGGGTCCCGGTGGACTAGTTGCCCCGAATGACGCTGAGGGACACACACCCATGTGGAAGAAGAAATCTATATTTTGGGACCTACCCTATTGGAAAGACCTAGAGGACCTGCAACATTTGCACGAAAAAGACGGCATGCCTCCGAAGCAGTATAAAGGTCCTGCCAGCTACGCTCTTACGAAAGAAGAGAAAGAAATCTTCGTTGAATGCCTGCTCAGTATGAAGGTCACGACTGGCTTCTCGTCGAATATAAAGGGAATAATAAATATGCGAGAGAAAAAGTTTCAGAACCTAAAGTCTCATGACTGCCACGTGATTATGACGCAACTTCTTCCAGTTGCATTGAGGGGGCTTCTACCAGAAAACGTCCGATTAGCCATTGGCAAGCTATGTGCATTCCTCAATGCAATCTCTCAGAAGGTGATCGATCCAGAAATCGTACCAAGGCTAAGGAGTGATGTGGCGGAATGTCTTGTCAGTTTCGAGCTGGTGTTCCCACCATCCTTCTTCAATATCATGACGCACGTCCTAGTTCATCTAGTCGACGAGATTGTCATCCTGGGGCCCGTATTTCTACACAGTATGTTCCCCTTTGAGAGGTTGACGGGAGTCCTAAAGAAATATGTCCGTAACCGCGCTAGGCCAGAAGGAAGCATCTCCATGGGCCATCAAACAGAGGATGTTATCAGGTTTTGTGTTGACTTCATTCCTGGCCTTAAGAAGATAGGTCTCCCTAAATCGCGGTATGAGGGGAGACTGACTGGAAAAGGCACTCTTGGAAGTGACTCAATAATATGCAGGGACGGATATTCTTGGTCTCAAGCACACTACACAGTTCTACAGAACTCTACCTTGGTGACCCCGTATGTCGATGAACACAAGAACAGTCTGCGCTCCAAACACCCGGAGCAGTGCGACGACTGGATTACATGTGAACACATTAGGACTTTCAGCAGTTGGTTGGAAACACGTCTCAAAGGTGACAACACTGTTTGTGATGAGCTGTACTTGTTGTCCAGGGGACCATCTTTGACTGTATTGACTTACAAAGGATACGAGATAAATGGGAATACATTTTACACGATCGCCCAAGATCAAAAGAGCACCAACCAAAACAGCGGTGTCCGCTTTGATGCAGCAACCGAGAGCGGAAATGACACATATTATGGTTACATAGTGGACATATGGGAACTTGACTACGGACATGATTTTAAGGTCCCTTTGTTTAAGTGCAAATGGGTCAATTTGTCAGGAGGCAGGGTACAGGTAGACCCACAGTACGGAATGACAACAGTGGATCTGAAAAATCTTGGGTACACTGACGAGCCGTTCATCCTAGCTAATGATGTGGCACAGGTTATCTATGTGAAGGACATGTCTACCAAACCGAGAAAAAGAAAAGATAAGGAAGCGAATACATCATACGATGAGCCAAAGCGCCACATAGTTCTTTTAGGAAAAAGGGATATCCTAGGAGTGGAGGGCAAGACAGACATGTGTGAAGATTATGAAAAGTTTCATGAAATTCCTCCCTTCAATGTCAAGGCTGACCCAAGCATCCTGATAAACGATGAAGATTATCCATGGTTACGACGCAATAAGCAAATGACACAAGCGAAGAAAATGTGAAGACTTTCTCCCGCAACTATTACGATGATACCATGCCAACTTTGTAACACACGAGTATGCTATGCCAACTTTTTCAGAGTTCATTTGAAAACTATGAATTTAGGTCGAATTTTCTCTATAGGTGCATCTATGTTCATTTTTTTAGTAAAGTTAATCACAAACTTGTGATTCACACAAATTTCAAAGAATTCAAATTTTAACTATTCAAATTTGAAAACTAATGTCACTAAGAGAAAGTTTATAATTTTTCTAAAACTAATGGCACTAATAGAAAGTTTATAATTTTGCTGACCTAAAAGCTAAAAGAATTAAAAAAATAAAGCAAAAAACAAAAGAAAATAAATAATATAGAAAAAAATAGCAACAATAAGTATTTTGTTGTAAGTAGAAACAAAATAAAATAAATAAAGCAACAAAGAAAACTAAAAAACTAAAAAAGTGTTTTCAAATTTGAAAACTAATGGCACTAACAGAAAGTTTATAATTTTTATAAAACTAAAGCAAAAAGAATTTAAAAATAAAGGAAAAAACAAAAGAAAATAAATAATGCAGAAAACAAAACAAAAAAATGGAAAAAAAATAGGCACTAAAAGCAAAAAAACTAAAAAAGTGTTTTCAAATTTGAAAACTAATGGCACTGATAGTAAGTTTATAATTTTTCTAAAACTAAAAGCAAAAATAATTAAAAAATAAAGCAAAAAACAAAAGAAAATAAATAATGTAGAAAACAAAACAAAAAAACTGGGAAAAAAATTTAAAAATAGCAACAATAAGTAAAGAAAACAAAAAAACAAAAAAGTGTTTTCAAATTTGAAAACTAATGGCACTAACAGAAAGTTTATAATTTTTCTAAAACTCAAAGCAAAAAGAATTGAAAAATAAAGCAAAAAACAAAAGAAAATAAATAATGCAGAAAACAAAAGAAAAAACTGGAAAAACAAATAAAAATAGCAACAATAATTAAAGAAAACAAAAAAAACAAAAAAAAAGTGCCTCCTACTGAGCCCCCACGGCCTGAATATGACTAGAAACCCTACCATGGGCCAGGATTCAGGCCCGCAGGAGACCTAGTAGGCCCACAGACACAGACAGTGGATTTAGGCCCATAAGCCTGCAGTAGAGAGCAGCTCGAAGTGGTCAGCTCGGCAGAGCTTATAAACCACTCCAAGCCCCTCTCGGCTAGCGAGGTGGGGCTAAACATCCCACCGCACTGCGCCAGTTCTAGCACACAACCTTTGGTCCTGGTTGTTGCCACCAACCGGGACTAACGGGGTGCATTGGTCCCGGTTCGTGGCACCAACCGGGACCAATGCCCCCATTTAGTCCCAGTTGGTGCCACCAACCGGGACCAAAGGCCGCCGCTTCCCGCCCTTTGGGCTGCTAAAAAGAGGCCTTGGTCCCGGTTGGTGGCACCAACCGGGACTAAAGGGGGGCATTGGTCCCGGTTGGTGCCATGAACCGGGACCAAAGCCTTTGATATATAAGCAACACTTAGGAAATTTTCAGTTTCCCTCGGCAGTTGCCCCCGATGACGCCGACCTCCTCGACGCCGCCAGGCTGCCCGTGCTCGCTGTCGCCATTGCCCCGCGCCCCTACCTCGTGCTCGTCGTCGCCGCCCGCTCCTCGTCACCGTCGCCCTGCCCCTGCCCCGTCCCGCCCCCGCGCGCCGGCGCCCTCGCCGCCCTCGCCGTCGCCTTGAGCTCCCCTGCTCGCGCGCGCCGCGCCGGCGCCCCGAGCCCCTACCTCGTCGCCATCGCTGTCGCCGCCCGCTCCTCATCATCATCGCCGCCCTGCCCCCGCACGCCGGCGCCCTCGCCTGCCCCCGCGCTGTGAGCCGCCGCCCGGCTCTGTTTTTTATTAGTTTAATGTTTTTCATATATATATAATGTATATGTGTATGTATGTGGATATATGTTTTTTTTCATATGTTGCTATATGTTTTTATTTTTATTAGTTTAATTTTTGTTCATTCGAGGGGGTCGACGGTCGCCGAGGGGTCGAGGGTCAAGAGGGGGTCTAGGGTCGCCGAGGGGTCAGGGTCGAGAGGGGGTCGACGGTCGCCGAGGTGTCGAGGGTAGAGAGGGGGTCTAGGGTCGCCGAGGGGTCGAGGATCGTCGAACATGAGAGGAAGAAGAGGATAAAAAAGAAGAGGAAGAAGAAAAAAAGAGGAGAAGAAAGAATAGAGGAGTTTTTCTCCTCTATTCTTTCTTCTCCTCTTTTTTTCTTCTTCTTCCTCTTTTTTTTATCGGGAACGAGGGCCGAGAGGGGGTCTAGGGTCGCCGAGGGGTCGAGGGTTGAGAGGGGGACGACAGTCGCCGAAGTGTTGAGGGTCGAGATGGGGTCTAGGGTCGCCGATGGGTCGAGGGTCGTTGAAAATGAGAGGAAGAAGAGGATAAAAAAAGAAGAGGAAGAAGAAAAAAAAGAGGAGAAGAAAGAATAGAGGAGTTCTTATCCTCTATTCTTTCTTCTCCTCTCTTTTTTTCTTCTTCTTCCTCTTTTTTTTATCGGGAATGAGGGTCGAGAGGGGGTCTAGGGCCGCCGAGGGGTCGAGGGTCGTCGAACATGAGAGGAAGAAGAGGACAAAAAAAGAAGTGGAAGAAGAAAAAAAAGAGGAGAAGAAAGAATAGAGGAGTTCTTCTCCTCTATTCTTTCTTATCCTCTTTTCTTTTCTTCTTCCTCTTTTTTTATCGGGAACGAGGGTCGAGAGGGGGTCTAGGGTCGCCGAGGGGTCGAGGGTCGAGAGAGGGTCGACGGTCGCCGAGGTGTCGAGGGTCGAGAGGGGGTCTAGGGTCGCCGAGGGGTCGAGGGTCCTCGAACATGAGAGGAAGAAGAGGATAAAAAAGAAGAGGAAGAAGAAAAAAAGAGGAGAAGAAAGAATAGAGGAGTTCTTCTCCTCTATTCTTTCTTCTCCTGTTTTTTTTTTCTTCTTCCTCTTTTTTTTATCGGGAATGAGGGTCGTCCAGGGTCTATTCTTTCTTGTCCTCTTTTTTTTCTTCTTCTTCCTCTTTTTTTATCGGGAATGAGGGTCGTCCAGGGTCGCCGAGCAGTAGAGGAAACCCTAAATAGCAAGTATGTCGGTGTGAGATATATGTGCCCATCAGTGTCGTACACTACATCCACATCCCACAAGTGACGCGGGCGTCGACCCGCGTCACTTGTGGGACATGGATGTAGTGTCCGACACCGATGGCCACATGTATCTCACACCAACGATACTTGCTATTTAGGGTTTCCTGTATCGCTCGGCGACCCTGACCCTCTTTCTTCTCCTCTTTTTTTCTTCTTATTCCTCTTTTTTTATCGGGAACGAGGGTCCTCGAGGGTCAGGGTCACCGAGAGGTAGAGGAAACCCTAAATAGCAAGTATCGTTGATGTGAGATACATGTGGCCGTCGGTGTCGAACACTACATCCACGTCCCACAAGTAACGTTGACGTGGCCGTCGGTGTCGGACACTACATCGACGTCCCACAAGTGACGCGGGCGTCGACGCCCACGTCACTTGTGGGACGTGGATGTAGTGTCCGACACCGACGGCCACATGTATCTCACACCCATGATACTTGCTATTTAGGGTTTCCTCTACCGCTCGGCGACCCTCGACGACCCTCGTTCGCGATAAAAAAAAGAGGAAGAAGAAAAAAAGAGGAGAAGAAAGAATAGAGGAGTTCTTACTCCTCTATTCTTTCTTCTCCTCTCTTTTTTCTTCCTCCTCTTCTTTTTTTATCCTTGAAGCGTTGTCGAGGCCACCCCAAACCCTAGAGAAGCAGCGTCGAGGCCACCGCAAACCCTAGAGAAGCAGCGTCGAAGCCACTAATTAATATTAGTTCTACGTTTGCCACTAATACATCCATTTGTCATGTTTGAATAATAATTGTCATGTTGTAAATATTTGTAGAAACTATGGACACCGCTCGAGACGAAGTACAAGAAGAGTTGTTGGGGGACATAATCGCACGAGGAAGTGATGCCGTCTGCTCGTTGTTTCTCAACGACACCGATGGTCTTGAAGCAGCTGGCTATGATTATGATGGCTCTGGTGACCTAATGCCGGTGCAAGAAGGAGACCGTGAGGACGGCTCCGGTGACCCAATGCCGGTGCAAGAAGGAGACCGTGATGACGTCTCCGGTGACCGAACCGAGTCCGGCCAGGTATATATATTAGTTAAGCTTGTGCTGACTAGCTAATTGATGCATTCATTGTTTTGGTATGTACACATATTAATTAAGTCTTTGTTATTTTTTCTAGCGCTCCGGATCGAGCACAACTTCGGTAAAGAGACGTGGCCCGAAGAAAAATTTGAGCTTGGATGAAAAGTTTGAGATCATAGAAATCGCGCCCGACGGCCAACCTTGAACCCCTCCGGACAAAGAGAGCATTTGTTGCTCAGTGCGGGTTTCTGGTTAGGGACAAGATCCCGATCAGCATCCAGCAATGGTTAAAGCCGGCTACAGAAGACCCTGAGGTGTCTTATGTCAATGATATGTAGAAAAATGATCTTTGGACTGAGCTGAAGTCAAGTTTCACCCTACCGCGAGAGGATGATCCAGAGAAGACAGTTAAAGAGCAATTAATCAAGTCTTTTGCTCTTAAGAGGATGGCAGAACTATTCAGGAGGTGGAAGAAAGAGCTGAATAAGTTTGTCGAAAATAAAGAGACACCAGAATTCAAGGGCAGATATGAGAAGATCAGAGATCACAGGCCCGCATTTGTGGCCCACAAGACATCAGAAAAGAGTAAGAAGATGTCGGTGACAAACAAGAAAAATGCTGCGAAGAAGAAGCATCACCATCGCACGGGGTCAGGTGGCTACCTCGTGGCCCGGCCTAAGTGGGCCAAGACTGAGAATGATCTGGTTGATAAAGGGATCGAACCAGAGACAATTCACTGGCCAGAGCATTGCCGGACTTGGTTCTTCGGGGCTGGCGTAACCTTGGACCCTGTATCAGGGAAGTGCATTTGGACGAACGATCAAATGGACATACCAGTCAAGAAGCTTCAGCAGTATATCGAAGCAGCGCAGCAAGGGACGTTCGTTCCAGACAGAGAGAACGACGAGCTCACAATGGCCCTCCGGAATCCTGAGCACCCTGGATGGACACGAGGCATGCCAGGCTCCATTCCGTGGAAGGTTGGGTTTCTGGACGCAGGCGGTTACAAATGCCACGAGAGGAGGAAGAAAGTGGAGCAGACCCAACTACAGGCATTGCACGCTAGGGTACAAGGGATAGAGGAACGATAAGCAAATCGCAGCAAACGAACTGCCGAAGCTTCCCCCGAAGCTACCCCGCCATCTCAGCGGAGAAGCAGCGTGGCTTCCACCGAGCTGCTTCAGCTGGAGCATGTCTTGACGGCTCCTGCCAGCTATCCCATGGATTCTATCACAGAGTCTCAAAATTGCCACCTTATGACGCAGTGGATTAATATGAAGGTCAAGGCGGCTATTGGCTCTGTTTTTCCTACTGAACCCGGCGCAACTTTTCACTGCTGGCCGATTCCAGAAGGATATGCTAGGGTGATGGTGGATGAAATAACGGAGGGATTTGAGGACCTCCAGCTTGACCACCCTACCGGTGAAGGGGAGACTCGGCTGGGTTCTGCTCTGAAGACTCCATGCCTATAGAGGAAGTAGCTCATCAACCTTCCGAACTGGACACCTCCTCCTCCTCCGGCGAGTCAGGGCACTCTGCCTCCTCCACCGCCTCCTCTTTCGGCGAGTGACGATCAGGGCACCTGGCCGGCTCCTTCTCCGGCGCGTGGCAGCATTCCGCCTCCTTCTCCGCCTGCGCCGGCGCACCCGAGCAGCCAGCCTCCTCCTTCTCCGCCTCGTCAGCAAGGGTGGAAGAGACCTGCCGCCGCTCCGGCTGCTCCAGCGCGTCGTAGTCCTTCTCCTCCGTCTCGTAAGAAAGTAAACAAGACAACCGCTCCGTCTGCTCTGCCGGCATCTAGCAGTACAGCCAGAGGCGGGAGGACATACAGATTCGGTCCTTCTCTGAAGACTCCAGAGAAGTTACCATACGAGAGGACCCCGGAGGAGAACGCCGAGATCGCGCGAGAAGAAGTGAGGAACTTCTTTGAAGGGGTAAAAGCAAAGAAACATCCACCTCTGGAGGAGAAGGTAGATCCGGTGAAAGCAAAGCGCACTCTGACTGCCCTGACAAAACCACCCAAGACTCTGCCGAAAGGCAACTATGAGCGCATTATTGGAAAGGAATTTGTCGAAGCGGAGCGGTCGGGAAGTATTGTCAGTGATCAAAGGCTGAAAGAACGACGAGCTGGGAAACAAATTGCCCAGCTCGGCGAACAAGCGAAGCAATCGTGCCCCCCCGCTCAAGGTGCCTAGCGACATCGACGCTAATGATCCGAGGATGTTGCCCGGTTATAGCAATCTTGGAGATTACCTGCCCGTCGATGTACATTATGATTTCATGGAGGTGGAGATACAAAGATACGAGTAAGGGAAGCCCCTCGTCAAAGATGAAAGGTCTCTATCAGCGATGATGTGAAGATTGCATGATGGGTACTTGAAAATCTGCAGAGAGTCTAGGGGGAGGAGTACTATGTATGTGAGAGTTAAAAAGGAGCATGACCTCGTTGAAATTGAACTGTTGCCTGTTCCATTTGAGGAGTTCTTTCAGTTTTTCAATCAATTGGCCCTCTATAAAGCAACGGTCACCTGCTACTGTTTGTAAGTAGTACTAGTTCTGTCATTAAGTCTCTCTATATAGCTCAGCTCTTTCATTGCATGTATTTATAAGTATCCTCACTATATTATGCCAATTGAAGATCGTCGAATTGATGAAAAGACAAATTGGTGATATTGGGTTCATTAACACAAATCTCATAGATGCAACTCAAGTTCAATTTCATGGCGCAGATACCGAGGCCAACTTGCTACGATTGTTGGTAATAAATGAAAACAAAGATATAATACTCTTTCCTTACAACTTCAAGTGAGTGTTACTGTCTTGTGCATATTCGGTTTCCCTTATATATTAGTCAAGGTTATAGTAATGTAATTGATGAGTTATGCATGCGTGTGCAGTTTCCACTATATTATCCTAGAGATTAAGCTTGAGCAGGGACTAGTAACTGTCTTAGACTCAAGACGAAAAGATCCCCAGGACTATGCGGACATGACTCAAATGCTCGAGAAGTAAGTTAAATCGATCATTATCCACCATATCAGCAACTTTGTTCATTTCCTGATATATCAAGTAATTGTTTTCTTTGTCTGGCAGGGTTTGGAGAAAATTCACCAAAAAAGACCCGGGACTCCCGAAGAAGCTGCAATTTAGACACCCGAAAGTAAGTACTATAGTAGCATGTTCCGTGCATCTGCTAGTGATTCAAGCGCTAGTTTCATCAGTACCATTTGGCATTCTTGCTTATCAGTTTGATTGACTTCTATTTCCTGTAAAGTGGTTGTGGCAGGACCAAGGGAATGATTTCTGTGGATACTACGTTTGCGAGTCCATCCGCCACATGACATGTGAGCGGGGCTACTCTGACGAACAATATGAAGTGCGTAAATAACAACATTCACAATTTTATTTTATTACCATAATTTGTGTTGAGTTTCATTCATTCATATATATATGTATTGACCCCCTTCTTCAAATTAGATGTTTCGGAAGTGGGATGAACTCCTAGCACCAACTCTCATGCGAGCAATTCAAGAGGAATTGGCGGCATTCTTTCTTGACCACGTGATCGCTGAAGACAGAGAATACTATGTGGACCATGAGTCTGTACGTTAGGAGATTATATTTGTAAGAGATAATTATTGTATATATGTAGCCGGTAGTGTCGGATAGACATACGAGAACTTGTTGTTCGACCAATCTCTCGGAGAAGGAGAGGTGATCGATATCACTTCTCTCTGTATGCATATATGTTCATGATGATCTTCTGTTTCCTTCGTTTGCTTACTAGCTAGCTAGCGTGTCTAGTCCTCTCTATACGTATGTATAGTACGTAGCGTCGACCAAGCACGGACATAAGAGAGGACACTTCTCTCTATTAATTATAGCTATCTAACACAATATATGACACACCTAAATTAATCCCCCAAAACCCCCAACCCCCCCCCTTTCAAAACAAAAAACAAAAACCCCAGCCACAAAAATGCTGACGCGTGGATGCCTATTGGTCCCTGTTGGTGCCACCAACCGGGACCAAAGGCCCTCCTGCCTGGGCTCTACGCACAGGCTGTCAGGACCCCGGCTCGATGTCACATCGATCTAGCCGGTAACACCTCATATCACTTTGCGGCCTCACGCACGGTATCCCCACGGGTGTCGCCTTACCTTTACCCGGGACCGTTTGCGCATTTTGGCTCACGTATATGATAGTGTCGCTAGCATCCATATGATAAAGAGCCCGGGCTGACATGACTAGTCGTAAACCCAAAGTGGCACAGACTTACAGGGACAGGCATCCATGACCCAGCTTCGAACGTGTCGGTCATCAGCAAGTGGGTCCGGGCTGTAGCACTGGGCTAGCAGGACTCCGGTAAACCGGGCTGTAGCGGGCTAACAGGGCTCCGGTACTCAATGCGTGACATTTCCCCGAAGGGACAGACACAGGAACGAAGAAGGACACATGCCGGCCAGCCTAAGTGTTCCAGAGCAGTAGCAAGCTACCATGGCTCAGCGGTAACACTAGGAGACATTTCCCGGTAAGAGAGGCTACTAAAGATAAACAACTAGGTAGTCAGATCCCACACATAGCAATACACATTACACGTACGCATAACATGCAAGTATGTGCTGTACAACATGGCATCACAACATAACTCAACAATCATATAGACAAAGGCTCAGAAGAGCCGTCATAGCAAATATTGCAAACAGGGGTCACAGGACCCATCATACAGAGCATACAAGCAACAAGCGGAAGCATTACATGTCTGGGTACAGACATCTACAAATGAAAAAGGCTGAAGAGCCTGACTATCTACAACATCCGATCAGGATCGTAGCTGAGGTACTAGCTACTAGTCGAAGTCCACGAGAACACTAGTAAGACCGAAGTCTCCGCTGCAAAAACATAAATAAAGCAACATGAGTACAAAGGTACTCAGCAAGACTTACATCAGATCCTATCATACATGCATTTGTATCAAGAGGGTAAGGTGGGGTTTAGTTGCAGCAAGCCAGCTTTGACTCTGTGGCTATCCTATTCTACGACTACCAGAAACTCTGGAGGTGAAACAACGTACACGAGTCCACTAATCACCACACAATACACTACTATGGACTCATTCCCGTCTCCCTACGAGAAGGCCATCCATAGCACTCACACTTGTCTTGAGCATTTTAGAGTATCCACTTCAAGTTGTCTATGTACCATGTAAGCATCCAAGAAGTCCATAACCGCGGACCCGGCTATCGAATAGATCATGTTAACCCTGCAGGGGTGTACTTCTTCACACACGCTCTCGCCACTTACCGCCATGTACACGTCATGTATCTCGGCAACCTTCAAGCGGAAGCCTGGCGAGGGTGTCGGCCACGACCTGACTAACCACACAAGACTCTAGTCCAGGTTTATCGCCTATTCGGGTTCCATCCGCAAGGAGATCCGGCCGGGGTGTCGCTTACGGCCCCAAACGATGTGTACAGGGTTCCCGAGCCCACCATCCGGGTGCCACTCGGTACACCAGGCCACGTGTGCCTAGTCTGTCCCAAGCCCACCCTGCCGGGTGCCACTTGGTAGAAAAATAGCACTACCTACAAACACCAGAAACTAGTTGCGACTCCTGGACAGAGATCAAGTCGGTTAATAAGTCGAGAGGGCTTGGAGCGCCCGGAGCCCAATGTGTGGTAGTATCGAGTCATTGGACAACATACATAGAACTCAGTGCTTAAGGACGGTTCCAGTGAGACAACCCACCATGTACTCCTACATGGCCTCTCACCGCTACCTTTACCAAATCGTGTTCACACACTTAACACTCAGCATCAGAACATATCGTAACACTCCAATTCATTCCCAATGAACCAAACCTGACACAACTCTAAGAAATAGCAGGCATAGCATGGTAGGAACACAACAATGGCTTCAATCAACTCCTACACATGCTAGTGGGTTTCAACTATTTACTGTGGCAATGACAGGTCATGCAGAGGAATGGGTTCAACTACCGCAGCACAAAGTAGCATATGAATCGTTGTTGTCCTAATGCAATAACTGAGAGCAGGAGTGAGAGAGTAGGGTTTTATCGAAATGAACAAGGGGGTTTGCTTGCCTGGTAAATCAACAAGGGAGGCACTGATTCACCGACAGGTACTCTGGAACGTCTCCGGAGCAGGACCTATCGAGAAGGAACGGTGCCGGCAATCAAAACTCAATCATATGCAACAATATGATGCATGAGCATGGCATGTAGATGAGATGCTGTTTGAGCTAATGCAACTAGTAGACATTTGGTTTGAAGTCCATTTGAACCAAAGGTTCAAATGCATTTTTTAAATTAAGTCTCTTATATATGCCATAATGTGTTTTCTCATATTCAGCATGTATAGGTTGGTTTGTCATGCATGAAACTAGTACAGATGGAAAGATTGCATTTTTCTGATAACTTTTCATATATAAATTATTTTAATCTGAGCTACGGTTGAATTGTTATGAATTTTTGAAGTTTAAATCATTTTCTGGATTTTCTGAATTATTTTAATTCCAGAAAATAAATAATTGCGTCAGCATAACGTCAGCACGACGCCAGTGGTCAACGCGGCTGTCCAGGTCAAATCTGACGTGTGGGACCCACACGTCAGTGACAGGGGGGTTAACAGGGGTTAATTTAATTTAATTAAAAGGTTAGGGGGGGTCGGGCCCACTGGTCAGCCTCAGGGGGGGGGTTAGCGCGGTTGACCGGTCAATCCCGCCGGCGTTTAGCCGCCGGCGAGGCCCGAGACGGCGGAGGGGCTCGGGATCGCCGTTTCGGCGACCATTCGGGCGGCGGAGACCACGGGAGCGAAGCCCGCGCTCACGCGCATCCAGTGGAACACGCGGGAGGCTGCGGGGGCGGCGGAGCTCGCCGGAGCAGAGCTCAGGGCGGCGGCCGGAGTTCGGCAACTTGCGGGCGCGGCGTTGTGGTGCACGGCAGTGGAGACGGAGGGTTCCTACGGGCTCCTGGCGTCACCAGGAACACGGGGACGCGCGCGGAAGGGACCGGCTTGGGCTCGTGCCACCGTGGCGCCATGGCCGGCGGCGAGGGGCTTACGGGCGCGGTGGCGAGCTAGCTAGACGGGGCAAACGGACACGGGGAGGAGGGGGTTCGGTGCGGGGGCTCACCGCGGAACTAGCGAGCGCGAGGGCGAGGTCGGGGATGCCCGGTAGCTCCCGAATCGCCGGCGAGGGTCCACGGCGGCCGGAGTCGAATTTGGCGACGGCGACGGCTCCACGGGGCATCCGGAGGGGCACGGCTTGACGGGGAGCTTCAGGGCGGAGGAGCGGAGCTTCCGCGTGTGTCGGGGAGGCGAGGGGAGGTCGGTGGTGATGGCTATGGCGAACGGCGGCGGCGGTGGTTCTCGGGTGAGAGAGAGAGAGTAGGGGGAGAGGAGGAGGGCGAGGGAGAGTGAGAGCGGTGCGGGGCAGCTGCGTGGCTTCGTCCGGGGCATCGAGGGCGAGAGAAGGAAGCAGGAGGTGGCCAGCAGGGGGGGGGGGGAGGTGGCGCGCGCGCGTGCCGGCGAGCGTCGGGCACACGCCGTTCCCCTGTCGGGGGGGAAGACGACAAAGGAGGGGGGGGGCCAGGCGGGCTGGGCCGCCTCCTGGCTGGGCCGGCCTGCTGCTGCTGGGCTGCGCAGGGGAGGGGAGGCCCAGGTAAGCCCCTCCTTCTTTTATTTTTGTTTTCTAATTTTTCTGACATTTGTTTTGATTTAATAAATATATTGAATCATTTAATTTCCTTATGCCAATTTTTGCAGGAGCTAGATATATTATTCCAGAGCTCTTTTATAATTGGCATAATTTTTGGACCATATTTCATATATATAGAAATATATTTCCAATGCAAATATTTATCGAATTAAACCAAATGGCCAAAATAAATATCCATGAGCTCCTAAAAATATTGTTTTGATTTTTATCTCTGTCCAATATTTTCAGAGGGCAACATGAGCATTTTCTTGGACCCTTTTGGAGAAATTTTTATTTGGGTCATTTTCAAAAAATGATTCTGAGGGTTCCACCAATCCTCATTTCAAATTTAAATGAAATTTAAATATGATGCACAAATGGCTAGCTAGTCTAGGTCATACCAGACTAGGGATGTGACAACTCGCCCCCACTTGACAGAATCTCGTCTCGAGATTCAGGGGTTGACGGAAAGAAAGCGGGGTACTCCAGTCGAAGACGATCTTCTCGCTCCCAAGTAGCCTCTCTCTCGGAATGATGAGACCATTGAACTTTGAGAAACTTGATGTTCTGACGTCGAGTGACACGCTCTGCTTGATCAAGAATGCGAACCGGGTACTCTCGGTATGTGAGGTTATCTTGGAGATCAAGTGTTTCGTGGTCCACTCCGCGGATAGGATCCGAGAAGCAACGCCTGAGTTGAGAGACGTGGAAGACATCATGAACTCGAGAAAGATGTGGGGGTAGTTCCAACTGGTAGGCAACCTCTCCTCGTTTGGCGAGAATGCGAAAGGGACCAATGTAACGAGGAGCCAACTTGCCCTTGATACCGAAACGATGGGTACCCTTTAAAGGAGTAACCCGAAGGTAAGCTTGGTCGCCAGTTTCATAAGTCATATCCTTATGATGACGATCATACTGACTCTTTTGACGAGACTGGGCTGTTTTCAAATTCTCACGAATGATGCGAACTTGCTCTTCTGCCTCCTGGATCATGTCCGGTCCAAAGAATTTTCTTTCACCGGTTTCTGACCAGTTCAAAGGTGTTCGACATCTTCGTCCATAGAGAACCTCAAAAGGAGCTTTCTTGAGGCTGGATTGGTAGCTATTGTTATAAGCAAACTCGGCGAAAGGAAGACATTTCTCCCAATCCATACCGAATGAGATAACGCAAGCTCTGAGCATGTCTTCGAGAATTTGATTGACCCGTTCCACCTGACCACTCGACTGAGGGTGGAAAGCGGTACTGAAGGAAAGATGGGTTCCCATGGCAGTTTGGAAGCTCTCCCAGAAATGAGAAGTGAAAAGACTGCCACGGTCTGAATTGATCTCTAGTGGAACACCATGGAGTGACACTATTCGAGAAATTTACAAGTCAGCAAGCTGACTAGCAGTGATACTCTCTCGAACAGGAAGGAAGTGAGCCACTTTGGAGAGACGATCAATGACTACGAAGATAGCGTTATTCCCTCTCTTGGTCCTGGGAAAGCCGGTGATGAAGTCCATACTAACTTTATCCCATTTCCATTCAGGAATAGCTAGAGGCTGAAGGGTGCCAGCAGGTCTTTGATGCTCTGCCTTAACGCGACGACAAATGTCACATTTAGCAATGAACTCAGCGATTTCTCTCTTCATCCTAGTCCACCAGAACCTCTGGCGTAGGTCCTGATACATCTTAGTACTACCGGGATGAATCGTGAGAGGAGATTCATGCGCCTCCTTAAGGATCAATTGTCGCAGATGTTGATTCTTGGGAACCACCAAGCGATTCTCAAAGAAAACAACACCACGATCATCCATAGAGAAACATCCACCAACTCCCTTCTTAATGTTTCTCTTGATCCGAGAAATTCCTGTGTCTTGCTTTTGAGCAGCGATAATCCGATCCTCAAGATCAGGTTTCGCCACCAAGGTAGAAAGGAATCTGCGAGGAGCTATGTGAAGATTAAGCTTACAGAATTCCTCATCCCTACCATCTCCTTGGTTCTGGTTACGAGCAACGGAACTTCGCTTGGCTGATGACATCCTGAGAAACGAATCAAGGACGGAATCAGCAACAACTATGGACTGTAGAATGTAGGACAAGGAATTAGTATCCCTCGAACTCCTAAGGAAAATCCGGCAGCATAACGGCAGTAAAATGCTCAGAATGAGACATCCTACTAAAAAAATGGGGTGGTAACATACTCATCAGCATTACTCAAGGTTCTGAGATCATACTAAACAGACTACACCGGAAATACTCAAAACTGGGGTATGACTCTGATCAACCAATCCTATGGAACTACGGAGTAGTAACATGTGATCCTGATAGACGGAAGAGAAGCCTAGTTTCTTAACCCCGTCGGAAAGATAGGACGATTCAGATCAGAAGGTCATGAGGTAAAGGAGTAAAAAGAGCCTTACGTTCCAACCCACAATCAATTCCCTTACATAACTAAAGATTTTCTAGACTCAACTTCGACAAGTATGGCTTGGTAAACCTACAGGCAGTCAGGCTCTGATACCAAAGCTGTCAGGACCCCGGCTCGATGTCACATAGATCTAGCCGGTAACACCTCATATCACTTTGCGGCCTCACGCACGGTATCCCCACGGGTGTCGCCTTACCTTTACCCGGGACCGTTTGCGCATTTTGGCTCACGTATATGATAGTGTCACTAGCATCCATATGATAAAGAGCCCGGGCTGACATGACTAGTCGTAAACCCAAAGTGGCACAGACTTACAGGGACAGGCATCCATGACCCAGCTTCGAACGTGTCGGTCATCAGCAAGTGGGTCCGGGCTGTAGCACTGGGCTAGCAGGACTCCGGTAAACCGGGCTGTAGCGGGCTAACAGGGCTCCGGTACTCAATGCGTGACATTTCCCCGAAGGGACAGACACAGGAACGAAGAAGGACACATGCCGGCCAGCCTAAGTGTTCCAGAGCAGTAGCAAGCTACCATGGCTCAGCGGTAACACTAGGAGACATTTCCCGGTAAGAGAGGCTACTAAAGATAAACAACTAGGTAGTCAGATCCCACACATAGCAATACACATTACACGTACGCATAACATGCAAGTATGTGCTGTACAACATGGCATCACAACATAACTCAACAATCATATAGACAAAGGCTCAGAAGAGCCGTCATAGCAAATATTGCAAACAGGGGTCACAGGACCCATCATACAGAGCATACAAGCAACAAGCGGAAGCATTACATGTCTGGGTACAGACATCTACAAATGAAAAAGGCTGAAGAGCCTGACTATCTACAACATCCGATCAAGATCGTAGCTGAGGTACTAGCTACTAGTCGAAGTCCACGAGAACACTAGTAAGACCGAAGTCTCCGCTGCAAAAACATAAATAAAGCAACATGAGTACAAAGGTACTCAGCAAGACTTACATCAGATCCTATCATACATGCATTTGTATCAAGAGGGTAAGGTGGGGTTTAGTTGCAGCAAGCCAGCTTTGACTCTGTGGCTATCCTATTCTACGACTACCAGAAACTCTGGAGGTGAAACAACGTACACGAGTCCACTAAACACCACACAATACACTACTATGGACTCATTCCCGTCTCCCTACGAGAAGGCCATCCATAGCACTCACACTTGTCTTGAGCATTTTAGAGTATCCACTTCAAGTTGTCTATGTACCATGTAAGCATCCAAGAAGTCCATAACCGCGGACCCGGCTATTCGAATAGATCATGTTAACCCTGCAGGGGTGTACTTCTTCACACACGCTCTCACCACTTACCGCCATGTACACGTCATGTATCTCGGCAACCTTCAAGCGGAAGCCTGGCGAGGGTGTCGGCCACGACCTGGCTAACCACACAAGACTCTAGTCCAGGTTTATCGCCTATTCGGGTTCCATCCGCAAGGAGATCCGGCCGGGGTGTCGCTTACGGCCCCAAACGATGTGTACAGGGTTCCCAAGCCCACCATCCGGGTGCCACTCGGTACACCAGGCCACGTGTGCCTAGTCTGTCCCAAGCCCACCCTGCCGGGTGCCACTTGGTAGAAAAATAGCACTACCTACAAACACCAGAAACTAGTTGCGACTCCTGGACAGAGATCAAGTCGGTTAATAAGTCGAGAGGGCTTGGAGCGCCCGGAGCCCAATGTGTGGTAGTATCGAGTCATTGGACAACATACATAGAACTCAGTGCTTAAGGACGGTTCCAGTGAGACAACCCACCATGTACTCCTACATGGCCTCTCACCGCTACCTTTACCAAATCGTGTTCACACACTTAACACTCAGCATCAGAACATATCGTAACACTCCAATTCATTCCCAATGAACCAGACCTGACACAACTCTAAGAAATAGCAGGCATAGCATGGTAGGAACACAACAATGGCTTCAATCAACTCCTACACATGCTAGTGGGTTTCAACTATTTACTGTGGCAATGACAGGTCATGCAGAGGAATGGGTTCAACTACCGCAGCACAAAGTAGCATATGAATCGTTGTTGTCCTAATGCAATAACTGAGAGCAGGAGTGAGAGAGTAGGGTTTTATCGAAATGAACAAGGGGGTTTGCTTGCCTGGTAAATCAACAAGGGAGGCACTGCTTCACCGACAGGTACTCTGGAACGTCTCCGGAGCAGGACCTATCGAGAAGGAACGGTGCCGGCAATCAAAACTCAATCATATGCAACAATATGATGCATGAGCATGGCATGTAGATGAGATGCTGTTTGAGCTAATGCAACTAGTAGACATTTGGTTTGAAGTCCATTTGAACCAAAGGTTCAAATGCATTTTTTAAATTAAGTCTCTTATATATGCCATAATGTGTTTTCTCATATTCAGCATGTATAGGTTGGTTTGTCATGCATGAAACTAGTACAGATGGAAAGATTGCATTTTTCTGATAACTTTTCATATATAAATTATTTTAATCTGAGCTACGGTTGAATTGTTATGAATTTTTGAAGTTTAAATCATTTTCTGGATTTTCTGAATTATTTTAATTCCAGAAAATAAATAATTGCGTCAGCATGACGTCAGCACGACGTCAGTGGTCAACGCAGCTGTCCAGGTCAAATCTGACGTGTGGGACCCACACGTCAGTGACAGGGGGGTTAACAGGGGTTAATTTAATTTAATTAAAAGGTTAGGGGGGTCGGGCCCACTGGTCAGCCTCAGGGGGGGGGGGGTTAGCGCGGTTGACCGGTCAATCCCGCCGGCGTTTAGCCGCCGGTGAGGCCCGAGACGGCGGAGGGGCTCGGGATCGCCGTTCCGGCGACCATTCGGGCGGCGGAGACCACGGGAGCGAAGCCCGCGCTCACGCGCATCCAGTGGAACACGCGGGAGGCTGCGGGGGCGGCGGAGCTCGCCGGAGCAGTGCTCAGGGCGGCGGCCGGAGTTCGGCAACTTGCAGCCGCGGCGTTGTGGTGCACGGCAGTGGAGACGGAGGGTTCCTACGGGCTCCTGGCGTCACCAGGAACACGGGGACGCGCGCGGAAGGGACCGGCTTGGGCTCGTGCCACCGTGGCGCCATGGCCGGCGGCGAGGGGCTTACGGGCGCGGTGGCGAGCTAGCTAGACGGGGCAAACGGACACGGGGAGGAGGGGGTTCGGTGCGGGGGCTCACCGCGGAACTAGCGAGCGCGAGGGCGAGGTCGGGGATGCCCGGTAGCTCCCGAATCGCCGGCGAGGGTCCACGGCGGCCGGAGTCGAATTTGGCGACGGCGATGGCTCCACGGGGCATCCGGAGGGGCACGGCTTGACGGGGAGCTTCAGGGCGGAGGAGCAGAGCTTCCGCGTGTGTCGGGGAGGCGAGGGGAGGTCGGTGGTGATGGCTATGGCGAACGGCGGCGGCGGTGGTTCTCGGGTGAGAGAGAGAGAGCAGGGGGAGAGGAGGAGGGCGAGGGAGAGTGAGAGCGGTGCGGGGCAGCTGCGTGGCTTCGTCTGGGGCATCGAGGGCGAGAGAAGGAAGCAGGAGGTGGCCAGCAGGGGGGGGGGGAGGTGGCGCGCGCGCGTGCCGGCGAGCGTCGGGCACATGCCGTTCCCCTGTCGGGGGGGGGGGGGGGAAGCCAACATAGGAGGGGGGGGCCAGGCGGGCTGGGCCGCCTCCTGGCTGGGCCGGCCTGCTGCTGCTGGGCTGCGCAGGGGAGGGGAGGCCCAGGTAAGCCCCTCCTTCTTTTATTTTTGTTTTCTATTTTTTCTGACATTTTTTTTGATTTAATAAATATATTGAATCATTTAATTTCCTTATGCCAATTTTTGCAGGAGCTAGATATATTATTCCAGAGCTCTTTTATAATTGGCATAATTTTTGGACCATATTTCATATATATAGAAATATATTTCCAATGCAAATATTTATCGAATTAAACCAAATGGCCAAAATAAATATCCATGAGCTCCTAAAAATATTGTTTTGATTTTTATCTCTGTCCAATATTTTCAGAGGGCAACATGAGCATTTTCTTGGACCCTTTTGGAGAAATTTTTATTTGGGTCATTTTCAAAAAATGATTCTGAGGGTTCCACCAATCCTCATTTCAAATTTAAATGAAATTTAAATATGATGCACAAATGGCTAGCTAGTCTAGGTCATACCAGACTAGGGATGTGACACAGGCCACGTGGAGGCCCATCTGTCCTGGTTTTGCATTGAACCGGGACTAAAGGGACAGGGCATTAGTACCGACCCTTTAGTCCCGGTTCAGGAACTGGGACAAAAGGCCCTGACGGACTGGGATAATAGGCCCTTTTTCTACTAGTGTCCTTGCCCTGTGCTCCCCCGAGGAAGGTGTGCCATGACGCACGCTTCCAACTGGTGCCCAAACGCCTCCCTCGTGAGGTTGGCAAGGTCTGAGGCTTTCCAGAAGAGAGCCCCCGAGCCCCACCGGAGGAGGGCGCAGGGCGCACTTTCCTATGCTGTGGAGGGAGGCTCCCTTGGAGCGGGCGCTGATCCTGACGAGGCTCCTGACGCGATGCCATCATCTTGAGGTCCTGCGTCGCGCGGCAGCTTCTTCTTGGGGATGGTCTCCGGAGGGCCTTCACTTCTGCTATCAGGGTTGTCGATTTTTGTGGCTTGGAAGGCGTTCTCAAGGGAGCACACCGCATCCCTTTCTTCACATGAGACCGTGATGATTCCTCCACTTAGTGGCATCTTGAGGACGTTGTAGCCATGGTGAGTGACTGCCATGAACATGGCCAGGGCTGGATACCCGAGGATGGCATTGTACAGCAGGCGGATGTGCGCGACGTCGAAGTCAATGAGCTCGGTGCGGTAGTTCTTGCGCTCCCCGAAGGTGACAGGCAGGCGGAGCTGCCCTATCGGTGTGGTGGAACTGTCAGTCACTCTTTAGAAAGGCTTGGTTGGCTGGAGATGCTCATAGGGAACTTGGACGTTGTCGAACGTGTCGACGGACAGGACGTTGAGCCCTGCACCGCCGTCGATGAGAGTCTTGGTGACTTGCACATTGCTGATGACTGGGGAGTATAGCATAGGCAGGGTGCCAGTGGTGGCTGGGCACTTGAGTTGGTCTGCCGAGCTGAAGGTGATGGCGCATTGGGACCACCTGAGCGGGCGCGTGGCCTCGAGCTTGGGGAGCGTCGCGTTCACCTCACGAGCGAACTGTTTGAAGATGCGCTGAGAGGCTGGGGCCTGAGCTCCGCCCAAGATGCAAGCGATCGCACGCGGCTCCTGGAAGCCCCCAGCCCCCTCGTCCTGGTGGTGGTCATCATTCCTTCTTGGAGGCGGCAACAGGGGAAGAACGGTATTGCCCTAGGGGCGATCCTCATGAGGCGGGTCCCTCTAGGCGCCCTCATGAGGTTGGTCCTGCCAGCGGTCCTCACGAGGCCGGTCGTGCCACTCCTGGCGCGGGCCACGGTCGTCCCAGCGTCCGCTTCCGCATCCTCCTCCGCGGCCGTAGCCCCGGTCATTGCGCTCGGGGCGTCAACCGAAGCATTCTTCCAGTATGGCTCTGAGCTCTTGGTAGTCGCTGGTGTTGTGGGTGTTCAGGTTGTGGAAGGCACTGAATGGGCGGCCGTTCTTGGATGACTCAGGCTGATCTCTACCTTGCTTGGTGTCAGGCTCTACTGCGAGCACTACCGCCTCTTTGCGCTTCACATCCTTGGCCTTGGCCTTCTTCTCCTCCACTCCTGCAGCTGGCAGCTCAAGGAGAGAGAGGCGCCCCTCCTCAGCTCTTGCGCACGTTGTCGCCAGGTTGAACATCTCCTAGGATGTGCAAAGCTCCTCATGGATAACCAGCTCTTCCTTGATCTCGACGTCGCGGACGCCGTCGGAAAACATGGAGATGATGGCTTCGTCCGTGACCTTAGAGATCTTGAGGTGGGTGTTGTTGAAGCGCTGGAAGTACTTCTGGAGGGTCTCTCCTGGCTATTGCTTGATGCGGCGTAGATCGCCCGCGGCCGGTGGGCGGTCGCGAGTGCCCTGGAAGTTGGTGACGAAGCGGTCACGCATCTCTTCCCAGGAGGAGATCGAGCCGTGCTGCAAGTTCGGGAGCCAGGAGTGGGCCCCGTCCTTGAGAGCCATGGGAAACCAGTTTGCCATGACTTTTTCGTCGCTGTTAGTAGCTTCGATGCTCAACTCATAGAGCTGTAGGAACTCTGCGGGGTCGGAGGTGTCGTCGTATCGAGGAGGTAGATCTAGCTTGAACTTGTCTGGCCAGGCGATGCTACACAGTTCCGGGGTGAAGGCACGGTAGCCAGCCGTGGTCGCCGGGGCCTGCTTCTGAGGCGGATCTTGGTATTGGTGAGGTTCGCGCTGCGCCACTGCAGGCGGCACGCGGTCTTGACGAGGTGGCGTGGGAAGCGCCGGTGAAGCTTCTCACGGCCGCGGGATTTCTTGACAGCTCCTTTCTTCACACGCGGGCGGCGGGCACGGTGGATCACGCCATGGAAGAGCGCGGCTTGGGGCCAAGGCGTCGTCTTGGGGTCGAGGCGGTGGAGGCACGCCTTGAGTCCCGTCGCTCGTGGCTGGTTGAGGGGGAGGCAGAGAGTGGGACGGCATCGGAGAGCCTCCTGCGGCACGGACGAGCTCGGAAACGTGGTCGAGCCACTCCTCATAGAGGTCGTCGATAGGGCGGTAACACAGGAGCTCGTTCGCCGTGATGAGCGTGGTCCGTGCTTGCATGGGAGCACAGTGCACGTGAGGCAAAGAACCAACAGGGGTGAGTGATGGAGTAGCGGTGCGGCCGTCCTGCCGCACTGAAGGATGCAGCGAGGACGCCTGCTGCTTGTTCCCCACCGGGCCGGTGGCAGCGTTGGCGGCGGGGGACAGAGAACGATGAGGTGGCCCGCCGATGGGAGCCATCTGAGCGACGCGAGCGGCGAGGGCGGCCCGACGCTCAGCTTGAGCACAGCGAGCGTCCGACAGGGAGACGACGAAGCGACGGACTGACGGAAAGGAAGCTACGGCGCACCCCTACTTGGCGCGCCAAATGTCGGATGTGGGTATCCAGCTACCCTTAAGGTCCGAACACTGGGGTGCGCGTGAAGTCTTTCCCTTCTACCGATCTATGCTCTAGCTCACTAAGATCTTGCGGACGAACTCGACGAACTCGCAACACAGAAAGACACATGATTTATACTGGTTCGGGCCACCGTTGTGGTGTAATAGCCTACTCCAGTGTGGTGGTGGTGGATTGCCTCTTGGGCTGATGATGAACAGTACAAGGGAAGAAATGCCTCCTGAGGTTGAGGTGTTCTTGTGCGTATGGACTTGTGTGTGACAGGATTCGATGTGTTCGTCCCTCTCGGTCTTGTCCTTTCTACTGTGGTGGCTACTCCTATTTATAGGGGCCCTGGTCCTCTTCCCAAATATTCAGAGGGAAGGGAGCCAATAATGGCGAGCTAATTTGAAGGGGGACAGCTAGTACAAGCTATCCTGACAAAAGGTAGTCTTCTCCTGCACAAAGCTCTGGTGGTGACGCCGTCTTGGGCTCCACAGTGACCTCCGTCTTGCAGTCCATGGTCTTGGTCTTGTTGCACCGAAATGGCAACCTTTGCCTAAGGCCGCGGTACTCTGCGGCTGCGCTTGCCTCCGTTGCACCAAAGAGGAAACAAGGACGCTGCGCGCGCTGGCACCCGTCTGGAGCTTGCCTGGTGTTGATCGTCATGGCTCACGTCACGAGAGTCTCGTGAGGTTCGCCCCGCCTTGATATCTCCGCTCCTCGCGAGCCTGCCTGACCAGGCCAGTCCTAAGGAGGTCTTGCGTCATCCGCCTCACGAGGCTTGGCCCCTCGCGAGGGTCTTGGATGCTTTGTTGATGAAGATGGGCCATACGGCTTGCTCGCTCTTCCACGCCATGGGCCACAGGCAGGCAAGTCTGGGGACCCCCCTTCCTAGAACGCCGACAATCGCGGCCCTGAGCGGGCCACTCTCGCTGGTTATCCTTGCCACGGCGGCCTCCTTGCCCGCCACGCTTCTTCCCAGATCCTTCGGCACCATCCTGACCCTTCTCCTTGTCCCGCCTCTCATACTCGGCCTTTTTTTTTCGGCAAGCAGCTCGACCTGTCGACAGTTCTGGAGGTCGTGGCCCTTGGTGCGGTGGTTCTTGGAATATTGCTTGTCAGAGCCTCCTGGTTTGTCGGCGGCTGCCAAGGCCCGGCAGGCGGCACACCCAGCAACCTCCTTGTCGGAGTCGTCTACCTTGGCCCTCTTGGCGGTGCTGGTATCGCCGGATCCCTCGATGGCAAGCACAGTCTTTTCCTTGTGTTTCCTGTGCGACGCCGGCCCTTCTTCATCAGGGCGGCGGTGTCTTCGTCGGTAGAGCCGGTTTCCGCACCGGCATCTTTGTCGGGGTACTTCCTGCCTTCTTCAGCCCGGGCGCATCTATCGGCCAGAATGTAAAGTTCGGCTACTTCCTTGACCTTGTTCATTGCCAGCTCTTCACGCATCTTGCAGTTACGCACATTCTGATGGAATGCGCTGATCACGGCGGCAGGATGAACATCTGGGATGTTGTATTGCATTTGGCTGAACCTCTGTATGTACTTGCGTAGGTTTTCACCTTCCTTCTGGGGAATGATATGGAAATCACTCGCCTGGCCTTGAGCTTGGTGGCCTCTGGTGAAGGCACCAATGAACTCGTGGCACAGATCTGAGCAAGAAGAAATGGAATCCGTCGGCAAGTGCATCAACCAAGACATGACAATGGGTTTCAGGGCCAACGAGAAGTAATTGGCAAGCACCTTGTCCTCATGAGCTCTAGCTTCTTGCATTGCGATGGTGTAGATGATGAGGAACTCTGACGGGTGGGTCTTTCCGTTATACTTCTTGCTGACGTCGGGCTTGAACGTGCGGTGGGACGGCCACTGGAACTGCCGCAGCCCACGGGTAAAGGCTGGGCAACCCAGCTCGTAAGGTTGGCCGCCGGAGCCTCCCGGTGCTGGGCGGTCCATAGCAGGTCCCGCCCGCCTGTCTGACTGGTGGCGCGTATTGTGCCGGCGCTCGATGGTGGTTCGAGCATCTTCATGGGCTCGCTCCCGAAGAACCTAGCGTTGGTCGCGGTGAGTCCGTGGGTCAGACGACGCTATGGAAATGTCATCACAAGCATCATCACGAAGGACTGACATCCGCGGTGGCTGGCATGGAGGAGGAGAGTGCATCGTGGCCGCGGCGCCTCCGGCCCGTCCACCGCCGGCATGCAGTGGCTCGATGGAGCGCCGGCCTGAGGGCCCCGCCGGCCGTGGCTCGTCTTTGTTGGCGACGCCGACGAGGCTCCGGATAGTGGCTCTCCACTCGTCGAGCTTCTCCGTGGCAGGAGGGAAGTCGAGGAGCAGCTGCGCGTGCGCCAAGGCTTCTGCTGGCGTGGGTGGCGGCGAAAGCTGCATGGACCGTGGCGCGCTTCGACTTCTAACCACGTTAGATGGAGCTCTGTCATGGCCCAGCGGCTATGCGCCATCTTCGCAAGCACTTTGGCAGGCATGCTAGCCTCCTTCGTCCCGCGGATGAAGCACATGACTCTTCCCACGGCGGCGTCCAGGGTCGCCTGTGTGGTGACACTGCTCGTCGCGCACAACCTGGGAAGAGCGTGTTGTGGGCGTCTTGGAGGTCGCCTTGCTGCCCGCCGGTGGTACGGCGACGCCCCCGGATGGTCTCGCATCGTCTACGGGGGCCCCAGCTCCGTCTCCAGATTTCACGGCGTGTGGCCCGTCGCCTTGCGCACGAACGACGCCGCTCGCCAGGCTCTGACTACCAGAGTGATGTTGGTGCTCGTGGGTCGCGCCTCGGGTTCTGTCCGCAACCGGGCCGCTGCTCGCCCGCACCGGTACTGCTAGGCTAACTGCTAGACCAGATTCTCACAACTGCGCGCCCCTACCTGGCGTGCCAAAGATGTCTGTGGGAATGACACCTATGGGATCACTGGGATCCCTTCTACGGTCAGCGGGCGCATGGTCGTGTGGAGAGCAGGTTTAGGAGCTCGCACATGGATCATTACCCAGGTTCGGGCTGCGAGGATGCGTAAAACCCTAGTCCTGCTTTGGTGGATATATTGAGTGTTCTTGAGCTTTTTGAACTAGCTAAGATGGACGTGCCATTCCAAAAGGCCGAATCCCTCTCCTAGTCGCCTCAGGCCTCCTTTTATAGGAAGAAGGGGTTGCCATAGTGGCACACAGGAGGCGGAAAGGCCTACAGTGCGCGAGCTTATCACACGGCATTACGGGACAAAGTGCATTAAATGCGCTACTCAGGCGTCCATTAGCTTTATCGGGGACGGGAACGAGGCAAGTCCCGTCCGTGGCCGCTTTGCCTTGCTTCGACACGCGCCCAGACCAGCGATGCATGCACCTCCATGTAGGCAGGTAGGCAGCTGAGGTGGCACGGTGGTAGGGCCTTCATGAAGATATGCATGCTTCCACGCAGGTGCTTGCTGATTTGGCCTAGAAGCTGCATGTTGCCACGTAGGTGCCTGCCCAGCTGGTTGGGCTGGCAGCTGCATGCGAAAGGAGGCGGAGTCTTGGCTGGCGCAGGCCTGGCAGTGGCCCCACTGATGCCCTCGGCAAGGGCCTTGCCGGGGTCCTGGCAAGGGTCTTGCCATGGTGTCGCAGTCGTCCCCGGCAAGACGCTTGCTGAGGGTCTTATGGATTCCTTGGCGAGGATCCCGCCGAGGGTTGTTGTCTTCTAATCCTCATATGTTCCTGTGTGTTTATGATCTTGACAAAGATCTGCATGCCACCACAGAGGTGCCTCCCGATCCCTGGTCCCAATGTAGTTGATTGGGTCGGAGCCTGTGGGCTCAAGGGTGGCTCGCTCCGTTGGTGTTGGGCAAGTTTCCCCGGCAAGGCTCTTGTCGGGGCTGCGGGGGACCGCCTTGGCAAGGAACTTGCCGAGGCAGTCCACCTCGCCCTCTTACCCTCCTGCGCTTCTGGTTTTGTCGTCGCCTTAGTTATCTTATGCTTCGGCTTCTCTCCGAATTCCCTCCTCTGCCCTGCTAAGTGTGGCCGCACGCACGTGGCTCTGACTGCCCGTGCACAAGTAAAGGGGTCAAAAGGAGAGTCCCTACTTTTGTACACCGACACCAAGGACAACCAAAAGCCTAAGCTTGGGGATGCCCCGGAAGGCATCCCCTCTTTTGTCTTCGTCTATCGGTAACTTTACTTGAGGCTATATTTTTATTGACCACATGATATGTGTTTTGCTTGGAGCATCTTCTATGATTTGAGTCTTTTCTTTTTAGTTTACCACAATCATACTTGCTGTACACACCTTTTGGGAGAGACACACATGAATCGCAATTTATTAGAATAATCTAGGTGCTTCACTTATATCTTTTGAGATAGATAATTTTGCTCTAGTACCTCACTTATATTTTTTTAGAGCACAGTGGGGGATTTATTTTGTAGACATTATTGATCTCTCATGATTCACTTATATTATTTTGAGAGTCTTTTAGAACAGCATGGTAATTTGCTTTGGCTATAAAACTAGTCCTAATATGATAGGCATTCAAGATGGATATGATAAAAACTTTCATACATAGTGCATTGAATACTATGATTCTTGATAGATGTTTTGAGATATGAAGTCGGTAATGTTAGAGTCATGCTAGTTGGGTAATTGTGAAATTGAGAAATACTTCTGTTTAAGTTGGCAAGTCCTGTAGAATGCACGTATGGTAAAGGTTGTGTGACAAATTTGAAGCATGGGGTGTTCTTTGAGTGCTTTCCTTATGAGTGGCGGCCGGGGACGAGCTATGGTCTTTTCCTACCAATTTATCCCTCTAGGGGTATGCGTAGTAGTACTTTGCTTCGAGGGCTAATAAACTTTTGCAATAAGTATATGAGTTCTTTATGACTAATGTGAGTCCTTGGATCATACGCACTCTTACCTTTCCGCAATTTGCTAGCCTCTTCGGTACCGTGCATTGCCCTTTCTCACCTTGAGGGTTGGTGCAAACTTCGCCAGTGCATCCAAACCCCGTGATACACTACGCTCTATCACACATAAGCCTCCTTATATCTTCCTCCAAATAGCCACCATACCTACCTATTATGGCATTTCCATAGCCATTATGAGATATATTGCCATGCAACTTTCCACCGTTCTGTTTATTATGACACACTCCATCATTGCCATATTGCTTTGCAAGAACATGTAGTTGACATCGTATTTGTGGCAAAGCCACTTTCATAATTCTTTCATACATGTCGCTCCTGATTCACCGCATAACCCGGTACACCGCCAAAGGCATCCACATGGAGTCATATTTTTGTTCTAGTATCGAGTTGTAACATTGAGTTATGAGTAAATAAAAGTGTGATGATCATCATTATTATAGCATTGTCCCATGTGAGGAAAGAAAAAAGAGAGTCCAAAGAAGACCAAATAAAAAAAGAGGCCAAAGAAGGCCAAATAAAAAATGAGAGAAAAAGAGAGAAGGGACAATGTTACTATCCTTTTTCCACACTTGTGCTTCAAAATAGCACCATGGTCTTCATGATAGAGAGTTTCTTATTTTGTCACTTTCATATACTAGTGGGAATTTTTCATTATAGAACTTGGCTTGTATATTCCAATGATGGGCTTCCTCAAAATGCCCTAGGTCTTCGTGAGCAAGCAAGTTGGATGCACACCCACTTAGTTTCTTTAGATGAGCTTTCATACACTTATAGCTCTAGTGCATCTGTTGCATGGCAATCCCTACTCCTCGTATTGACATCAATTGATGGGTATCTCCATAGCCCGTTATTAGCCGCGGCAATGTGAGACGTTCTCTTTTTTTGTCTTCCCACATTACCCCCATCATCATATACTATTCCACCTATAGTGCTATATCCATGGCTTGTGCTCACGTATTGCGTAAGGGTTGAAAAGGCTGAAGCGCGTTAAAAAGTATGAACCAATTGCTCAGCTTGTCATCGGGGTTATGCATGAGGGGAGCATTTTGTATGACGAAAATGAAGCATGGCCAAACTATATGATTATGTAGGGATAAGCTTTCTTTGGCTATGTTATTTTCATAAGACATAATTGCTTGGTTAGTATGCTTGAAGTATGTTATTTTGATAATACTATTTTTATGTCAATATTAAACTTTTATCTTGGATCTTTTGGATCTGAACATTCATGCCACAATAAAGAGAATTACATTGAAAATTATGTTAGGGAGCATTCCACATCAAAAGTTCTGATTTATCATTTACCTACTCGGGGACGAGCATGAATTAAGCTTGGGGATGATTGATACATCTCCAACGTATCTATATTTTTTGATTGTTCCATGCTATTATATTATCTTTTTTGAATGTTTAATAGGCTTTAATATACCTTTTTATATTATTTTTGGGACTAACCTATTAACCGAAAGCCTAGTGCAAATTGCTGTTTTTTTGCCCATTTCAGTGTTTCGTAGAAAAGGAATATCAAACGGAATCCAAACAGAATGAAACCCTCGCGAGGATCTTTTTTGGAACAAATGTGATCCAGGAGACTTCGAGTGGACATCAAGGAAGCAGCGAAGCGGCCACGAGGTAGGAGGGCACGCCCAGGGGGGCCAGGCACGCCCCCCACCCTCGTGGGACCCTCGCAGCTCCACCGACCTACTTGTTTCGCCTATATATACTCTTATAGCCTGAAACCTTCGGGGAGAGCAACTAAACACCTTTTCCACCGTCGCAACCTTATGTACCCATGAGATCCCATCTTGGGGCCTTTTCCGGCGATCTGCTGGAGGGGGATTCAATCACGGAGGGCTTCTACATCAACAACATAGCCTCTCCGATGATGTGTGAGTAGTTTACCACAGACCTTCAGGTCCATAGTTATTAGCTACATGGCTTCTTCTCTTTATTTGGATCTCAATACAAAGTTCTCCTCGATCTTCTTGGAGACCTATTCGATGTAACTCCTTTTGCGGTGTGTTTGTCGAGATCCGATGAATTGTGGGTTTATGAACTTGATTATCTATGAATATTATTTGATTCTTCTCTGAATTTTTATAGGCATGATTTGATATCTTTGCAAGTCTCTTTGAATTATCAGTTTGGTTTGGCCTACTAGATTGATCTTTCTTGTAATGGGAGAAGTGCTTAGCTTTGGGTTCAATCTTGCGGTGCTCGATCCCAGTGATAAAAAGGGAAACGACACGTATTGTATTGTCACTACTAGGAAAAGGGCTATAGATGATATGGACACTAATGGCGCACCATGTGTCGGTGCGCCATTAGTGCGATAGACACTAATGGCGCACCACACCCATGGTGCGCCACTACTAACATTTTTTTATTTTTCCAAAAATACTAATGGCGCACAAGGGAACAGTGTGCCATTACTAGTTTAACTAGTAATGGCGCACCACTCACCATGTGCGCCACTACTATCATTTTTTTTGCAAAACTACTAATGGCGCACCACCAGCTGGTGCACCATTAGTAACCAGGGTTACTAATGGCACATTTGTAGGTGGTGCGCCATTAGTAACCTGGGACCGGCTAGATATTTTGGACAGCCACCTACACACTCACTTTCCCTACTTCATTCTGTCCACCTCCTCCTCCAAGCTTGTCTCGGCTGCCTCCTCGTCCTCACGTCATTTGCACCATGGATTCATCCAAATTAAGTGGTTAAATTACCTTTTTTTTTATAGGTAAGTAAGGGGAAAGCTTTCTTTATGTTGTAGATCTACTTTTTTCTCCCTCCAACAACGTGCACATGCACTTTTTATGGCCTAGCTAGATCTATGTATGTTTGTGGTGTTGCATATGTTTGTGGTGTTACATATATGTTTGTGTTTGCAGGTACAGGTATTTGAAATGCGATAGTTGCCAATATTTTGCCGGAATGTTGATTCATTTCCGCTTCGGCGAGAATTTTGGCACTATGCATTCTTTTTGGTCCTATTTTTAGGGAAAGTCATGCCAAATTTTTTCTTGGTTCTAAAATATCGTTTTGCTCTACCCCGCAGGCGACCATGGTCCACATGATGACCGAAGGCATTGTGAATAGGTTTTTGGGCTCCGTGAAGGCTGAGATGCTTTGATAGAACAAGACGGAGATAAGATGTCCGTGTCGAAGATGCAAGCTGAAGAGCCTTATTGCGGACCCGGATTCCGGGGAGGTGCGGGACCACCTGCTCTTGCGTGGTTTCATGGATGGCTATCAGTGGCAAGGTGATGAAGATGACTGTGAAGTCATCCATGGTGGCCATGCAAGAAATGAGGAAGGGCGGCAAGCAACCACCACAGCGAGTGCAGGCAAGAAGACGAAGAATCTCCAGGACATGATCACGACGGTGATGTTGTACGCAGTCATCATGTAGAAGGTGCCGGACATGATGATGAGGAAGATGAAGACGCCAGAGCAGACGACGATGGACCATCGATGGGCTGGGTGCAGGACCCTCATATTCAAGAGCTGCTTCTCAAGCAGGCGTATAACACAAGAGCTGCCGCCCGAGAGAAAGCCAAGCTGGATCAACTGGAGATAGACGCGGTTAATCCATTGTATGAAGGATGCAGGCCCGAGGATACCCGCCTGAAAGTAACGCTCATGGCTCTGGAGATGAAGGTAAAACACAAAATGACCGACGCATGCTTCAACGAGAACATGTCATTCTGGCACGAACGTCTTCCCAAGGGGAACAAGTGCCCGACCAATTTCGAGGAGGCAAAGAAAATCGTGTGTCCTCTGGATTTACCGCACATGAAATACCATGTATTCATGAACAATTGCATCATTTATCGGGACAAGCACGCGGAGTCTACCATATGTCCGGTGTGTGGCATCACTCAATACAAGAAGAGGAAGAAAGCGCCTCAAAAAGTGGTGTGGTACTTTCTGATCACTCCTTGTCTGCAACGGTATTTTGCGGACCCTAAGCTAGAAAAGCTCCTGCGTTGGCACGCGGATAGGGAGGAGAAGAAGCGACATATGACGGAAATGATCCGGAGATAAATAAAAAAGACAAGATGCTGAGACACCCTAAGGATGCGAGCCTGTGGCAAGCATTGAACTTTGAACACCCAGAATTTGGGGACATTCCAAGGAACATCGTGCTGGGCGCGAGAACCGATGGAGTTAGTCCTTTTGGCAGCCAGAGAAGCACACATAGCACCTGGCATGTGTTTGTGTGGATGTACAACCTTCCCCCCTGGTTGTGCATGAAGAGGAAGTACATTCTCATGAGTATGCTAATTGAAGGGCCGAAACAACCAGGGAATGACATCAATCTGTATTTGGGGCTGCTGAAAGAGGAGCTAGACACGCTGTGGAAAACGCCAGCCAATACGTGGGACGCCACAGAGAAAGAATATATTCCCTATGAGAGCCGCATTGCTCACGACGGTGCACGACTATCTCGGTTACAGATATCTCGCGGGGCAGGTGGTCCACGGATTTTCTGGATGCGTCAGGTGCATGGATGACACAACGTATTGCCAGCTAGATAGAGGTCCTAGGTGTTCGAAAACCGTGTTCATGGGACATCGAAGGTGGCTTCGCGACGATGACCCATGGAGAAAATGCAATGATCTGTTCGATGGTGAAATCGAACCCCGAAGACGCCCGCATACGAGGAGCGGCGAGGAAATAGATGAGCTGTTAAAAAATTGGAAACATTGCCCATTGCTGGGAAAGAAGCAAAAGGTGCCAGAGTCGGGAAAGAAGCGAAAGGCGCCAGAGCCGCTGCTGAAGGTATGGAAAACAATGTCTATTTTCTGGGACTTGTCGTACTAGAAGATCCACTGTGTGCCTCACAGCCTTGATGTCATGCATATCATGAAGAACGTGTGCGAGAGTCTGCTTGGTACCCTGCTCAACATGCCAGAGAGGACCAAAGATGGGCCGAAAACAAGGGCAGACTTGAAATCAATGGGCATCAGGGAGGAGCTTCACGCTAATGACGACAATGATGATGATGATGATGATGAGGCGAAGCAGGACACGGAAAGTTGTCGCAAAGGCAAAAGGGCCAAGGAAACCAGAAATGACTACCCTCCCGCGTGCTTCACTCTAACTCAGGAGGAGATCGAGTAGTTTTTCATCTTCCTCGTAGGAGTAAAACCTCCTTACGGTTATGCGGGGAAGATAAGAAGATACCTAGACCCAGCGAAGCAGAAGTTGAGCAGGATGAAGTCTCACGACTGTCACGTGCTAATGACACAGATACTTCCAGTTGCAATCCGTGGGATCATGGACGCGCACGTCCGTGAAATGCTATTTAGCCTATGCAACTTTTTCGACGTCATCTCTCGGAAGTCGGTTGGCGCGAGGCAACTCAAAAGGCTACAGGAAGAGATCGTGGTGATACTATGCGAGCTTGAGATGTACTTCCCGCCCGCACTCTTCGACGTTATGGTCCATCTGTTGGTCCATATCGTGGAGGATATCATCCAACTCAGGCCGACGTTCCTGCATAGCATGATGCTGTTCGAAAGGATGAATGGTGTCATCAAAGGATACGTTTGCAACATGTCACGTCCAGAGGGAAGCATAGCCAGGGGCTTTCTAACCGAACAGTGCATCTCCTATTGCATGAATTATCTAGGCATCGAGAACCCTGTTGGTCTGCCCGTCAACAGGCACCTCGGCAGGCTCACTAGATGGGGTCACCGCAAGGGTCGTCGCGAAATGCATGCCGACTTCGAGGGTCGACTCGCCGACTTTGAAAGAGCAAACCTAGTCACGCTAGAACACATAGACGTGGTTGATCCTTGGGTGGTAGAGCACAAAACCTTTATTGAGAAGACGTACAATGACCGAGGCCAACAGAGGACGGACGGAGATATAATCAAAGAGCACAACTCAAGTTTCACGCGTTGGTTCAAGCAGAAGATTCTATCGCACCCTTTACATGAGGATTCTTCTGCGGAAGAATAACTCATATTCTCCTTGTCACAGGGCGCCGAGCACAACCTGTTGACCTATGGGGCATACGATATCAACGGCTACACATTCTACACCGAGGACAAGGACATGAAGAGCTCTGGGGTAACGATGGAATCCTACACTGGTAACGACAAGGACAGATACTACGGAAGGATCAAGGAGATCTAGGAGCTGAGGTACGCTGGAGAGAAGGTCCCGATGTTCCATGTCAGATGGGCCAAGAGCGTCATAAAAGAAGACCAGTATTTCACCACCATGGTTATACCCGAAGCCAAATCCAAGACCGCGGGCGCAAACGTCACCGCGAGAAATGAGCCATGGGTACTGGATTCCCAAGTGGACCAATGCTTCTTCATTACCAACCCGTCAAAGCCCAGTCGTGTTGTCGTGAGGAGAGGAAAAAGGAAGATCATCGGAATGGATGGAGTCGCCAATGAGCAAGACTTCGACAAGTACGGCGACCCGAAGATGGAACATGATGACGACGATGAAGTGCCATACACCACAAGAAGAAACAGGACCACCCTACCTAAAGGACGCCCGTTCCAAAGAAGAACTCCATTTGCGAAAAAAGAAGGGCAAGAAGATTGTGAACAGATAGCTAGCTAATATCGATTGTATTTAAATTGTAGCCTTCATTTCTCGATTGTAATCATAGTCTGAATTTGTTAATACTTTTGGAACTCATGAATATTTTTAAATTTCATGGGAACTTTTTGAATTCATGAATATTTTTTCAAATTTTGATGATATTTTTTCATATTCATAAATGTTTTACCAATTCACAAATGAATGCAACTAAAAATCCAAAAACAATATTGATGATATTTTTAAATAATAAATTTGATGATATTTTCAAATAACAAATTTGATGATATCTTCAATTAAAAATAAAAAACAAATTTGATGATATTTTCAAAAAAACAAATTTGATGATATCTTATGTTCTAGTCCTCATGAAAATAACAAATTTGATAAATTTTTTTTATTAGATGCAACAAAAAATAATGAAAAAAAGTTACTAATGGCGCACTAGAGCAGGGTGCGCCATTGCTATCAGAAAAAAACTTACTAATGGCGCACCAGTGGGTGGTGCGCCATTGCTATCAGTATTTTTATGGCACACCCCTAGATGGTGCGCCATTACTATCCTTCCCCCTTGTGTGTGTTGTCCATCTCGCGTTCGTCCTTCTCTCTCCCAATCTCACATCTCTCCGACCCACTGCCCGACCCACTGCGCCACCGCCCATCCTCCTCCGCCCGTAAGCCCCCCTCCTCCTCCGCCCGTCCTCCTCCGCCCGTAAGCCCCCTCCCCCTGACTGACTCGACACCCCTGGCCTCCGCGTGCAATTCACCATCCCGGATATCCGACTGCATCGCCTCCCGCGGCGGCAACATCCACAGTGTCGACGTCTTCGTCCCCGACGACGCCCCCGTCTTCTACGCCCGCAGGTACCCCATCCAACTCACCCCCGCCTCCATTTACCACCTCTCCCTCTCTGCTCCTCCCTCCTTGCGCTCTCCCTCTCTGCTCCTCCCTCCTTGCTCTCTCCCTCTCTGCTCGATCCGCTCTCTTCTCTGTCTCCACCTTCTGTTCTTGCCTGTGAGGTGTTTGATTGAATGTCAATTCAAATGATTGATGTAGCCGCGTCCATCAGAGCACCACGACCGTGTCTGCGACCTCGTCTCTGCTCCGCCACCATCTACGACCTCTTCTGCGACCGCGTCCATCGAGGTGAGTTCTAGTCTGAAACTCTCAATGCTCAAGTTTGGAAGCATCATGGATTCACTCTTCTTCAGACCTTGTTTGTTTCTTTCTGCTTGAATGAATGGAGTACAATACAAGTTCAGGAACAAGGGACATTTTTTGCAATTATGAACTCTCAATGCTCAAGTCTGGAAGTGTTTACAAATTTAAAGAGTTCACATGACTACTGGTCCAATACTCCAGTGTATTTACTATAAATCTAGTCTGAAACTAGTAGAGCTCTTGGTGATTTACAAATTCAATTTAAATAAAAATTGGTACATGACTATTGATCATGTATGAAAGATGTTGCTACTAGATGAGCACAAGAACTACTCAATAGATTTTGATGTACTCCTGATCATGTATGCAAGATGTTGCCACTGGATGCATGGATGCATCACTTGAGCATTGATAGTTTCTGACTAGAACTCTCTTGTTGAAATTATAAAAAGGGAAAGAAAAACAACCATTGAACCAACCGATAATTGATTTTGTAGAACAAGTCTTGTTGCCAGTCTTGAACCAACAGATAATCTTAATTGAAATTTGACCAAGTCTTGTTGCCAGTCCTAATGAAAAAGCAACTGAATTTCCAACAACCTACAAGGTAGAACAATCCATTTATATCATGAATATATGAAGGGAAGGACATGATTGCTACATGATTGCCATTATACTCCTTGCTGCTAGTTTCCAGTACTGTAGTGAGTAGCTTAACTTGTTTAAGTACTGCCAGTTAGTAGTACTACTACTGAGTAGATGAACTCCGTTTAACTAGCTTAATTGAGTTTCAGTTGTGTAGTGAAGTTCTTCTATTTTGTATAATGCGGTTCACGCTTAAACTGTCCTGCTATGTAGTCTGTTGGATCATCTATGTACTATGTATGTTGTGGCATGTGGTGTGGTTGATGCTAAGATGTCAACTCTATGTACTATGTATGCTGTGGCAAGTGGTGTGGTCTGAGTGATCAGGTTTCAAATGATTCTACTGTAATATTGTGGGGTTCTACTCCTGGAACACTTCAGGAATTTTACTTCATAACTGGAGTATTTTGATGATATTGGGGAGTTTTGTCTCCGACCATCGTGTCGTGATGATATTGTGGGGTGTTGTGGGGTTGCCGCTGGGGGGGGTGGGGTAATGATTTTGCAGGTACCCCGAGAGACCCTTGAGTTTGCCGGAATGTCGATTAACTTCCGTTCTGGCAAATTCGGGTACTCCATATGTCCTATTTTCAGCAAAGGTCATGCTGAAATTTTTCATGAATTTTACCATGACTTTGCTAAAAAATAGGACAAATGGGGTACTTGCGACTAATGCATGGGCCGGGGTATCTTAGTACTTAATTAAGTAGGATCAACTGCGGCTTTATGGTGCCTCGGTGTCGATAAAAACCTAAATGATGAAATCTTAGGCTTTTAGGGTGCCTCGGCGTCGACAAACCCTAAATGATAAAACTTAGCTTTTAGGATGCCTCGGTGTCGACAAACCCTAAATGATGAGACCATGATCTTGTTCCTTGACAATAGCCAAACTTTTGAACAAACCTTTTTCCTATTTAGAGCGAAACATGGCCCACAACGATGAGGCCGGCGGTTTGGGCAAGCAATTCTGGGAGCTGTCCCAGGAGATGGAGGAAGAACCTCACCGCTATGAGGACACTATGGAAGACACCGATCCTGACTACACAACCCCTAGTGGCGTCAGGGATGACACCAATGATGGTGCCGCCGAGGATGCCACCACTGATGATGGCAGCGCACGCACAGATGGCAGCCAATCGAAGAGGCATCGGAAGGACCGGCGCCTGAACATGCTCTGCACCGTCAAGGAGGAATTTACTGAAATGAACTCCGACGGGCATCCAACGGCGCCCAAAGAATTAGTGAAGGGGTACTTGGTTCATCTCGGGTGCATTCTCCAGAGCACCGTCTCGATCAACACCGAGAACCTAAGGCATAAGGACCGAGGGAATTTGCGCAACCTCCTCTTCACAAAGCTGCACGAACGATACATGTTCCTTGCTGACTTTGCAAACACACGCCTCTCAGTGAATAAAGTGAACAGTGCCGCCCTCATGAGTATGAGCACGACCCTATCTACTTGGAGAAGCGCGGTGAAGAGAATGATTGCCAAAGGTGATAGTTATGAGAAGATCAAGGCGAAAAATCCTTCGATCAATGAAGATGACTACAAGGAGTTCAAGATCAAGTGCGAGAGCAGCGCAACCTCCGAATCAAGACAGTGGGGGAAAGAAATGCGGGAGTTGAACTTAGGGGAACACAAAATCGGTCCCGGCGGTTACAGAGTGGCGGAGCCTATATGGGACAACGAGGATGCGGAGCGTGCCGAGCAAGGCCTACCGCCCCGCTTCGAGAAATACCTGACAAGCAGACCAGGAACTATGTCAGGGCCCGGTACAAGGAGGACCCAGTAACAAAGGAGCTTACCACGGATCCGAAGACCAGGGCGCTTGAGCGTGTTCTGGTAAGGAGTACACCCCCGTGTAATTAGCTCCATATGGTTGCATTCTAATTAATAAAGCCAAATTTCTAAATGGTTCACATTCCTTCCGTAGGAGACTGAAAGCAGTAGCGCGAGGTCGTCTTAGAGCTCCCCTTGGGACAACACTCTAAATAGGGCGTTGAACATAACGAAAAACAAGGATAAGATCAGAAAGCCATCGTCAGCTAGTCATGTGGCCGGCAAAGGCTTGTCCACAAAATGGTCGTCATACTATAACGCTGGTGGGCGAAAGGAGAGAAAGACCAGCTCGGAAAGCCAGTCCTGTGATGTTCAAGAACTCAAGGCACAAGTGGCGCGGATTCCGGAGATTGTCCACGAGCAAGTGCAACAACAACTAGGAACGACACTCACCGCCATTGTGTCTACCTTGATTGAGGGGCTGCAGGCGTGGATTGTGGGCGGCCAACAGGGTCCGCCCTCGGTTCCCAGCTTCATGGCCAGCAACTCGCACAACACGTAGGCGGCGCCATTGGAGTCTCCGGCGGAGGCGGTATCGGTGTCTCTGACGCCTACACGGGCATTGGATCTTAATGCACCCGAGTGTACGCCCACCGGCACCTCGGCAGCAAGGGGCCCCTCCGTCAGTTTCATGCCCGACGTTGGCGGTGCCTCGACATTAGCCGAGCTCGATGCCATCTTGGTAACTAAGCCTCTCGGCCGATGACTTCATCTTCTTGCCTTTGACTGGGCATCCCTGACGCCCTACATGTTTTCGTAGGGCACCGCCAACGTTCCATCCACTCTCCTACACTTCGTGGGCGGCGAGTTGATCAATGTCGCCAAGGGTAGAAACGTTCAACCGGGCAACCCCGTGTTCCACGGTAATCCGATGCCACCCACCGTGTATAGGGTTGAACTAGTTCGGGTGCTGCCAGGCTGCGACGAGTTGTTACCTCCGATTCGACCCGCTGGGGCCGACGAAGATGATGTGATGACCCTCAGCGCCTGCGTAAGCTGACCCCTGCTTTGGCCAAAGAGCCAAATTCGTTTGGGGGCGGGGGACACCACCCCACAGACAACAGCGCCAGTCGTGCCGGCGCCAAGCCATGGCCAGACCGCCGCAAAGCTACCGGGCATCCCTATGGCACAGGATCCGAACATGCATATGGCACAGGATCCGGACGACAACGACAACAACGACGGTACATTTACCAACATCGATAAGTACTTTGCCAAACATGGGTACGGTGACGAATTCTTCAGGCCTCCTTCTCAAGAACCCAACCCTGAAAAAGACGATCACGATCACGCTGGTACCCCGGAGAAACCAAATTGGAACAGGCGTCGTCTGGCGTTCAGTTCTCAGGAGACGCCTCCAGCTGCCGCCTTCACCGAGCCTCAGATAGCTGACGTGCCAAATATTATCAGCCCCAACACACTCAAGAAGGCAGTCTGTGAGCAGAACTCGATCCCATTACAGCAGAAGAAGAAGGGATGGAAAAGAAAGAGTAACAAGGGTGCCAGCCAGCCAACACCGAGTACGATCCGGTCTCAGGATGGTCCACCTTCACCTAAGGATATCTCGAGGAGGGTGCATGTGGAGGGTAGGCCAATGGTACCGACTAATCTGCTCAATGCTGCAACCGGTGCTATGCGGAGTCTGCATGACAGTGTTCTTTCTTTGGAGAAGCGGCGTCTCTTCGAGAATGATGTGGCATACCCGGTTTTCGTGGCCAAGGTGCCAGAGGGCAAGGGCTTTGTGGATAACGCCATCGGGGGTATGATCGTCCTGCGGTTTGACGACATCTTCGCTATGTTTAACCTTCATCTGCTGCACTACACCTTCGTTCGGCTATTTTCGCTAAGTATGGAGATGCGGATCATTAGAGACAAGACCCCGGACATTGTGATAGTCGACCCCTTCTACATGCGTGCCTAGATCTTGGGCAGTGCTGGGGACCGACAAGTCGCGAGTTCTTACCTCGAAGGTGTCATTCTGTCAAACCCAGATAAGGATAACTTCCTCGTGCCTTACTTTCCCGAGTAAGTCATCCCCTCACCGCCCCGTAACATATGATTTCTTAGATTTCGATCATTCTTTTTTTCTAACATTCCGTGTTTTGTGCAGTGACACACATTGCACACTCATCCTCTTAAGCCCGAAATATTCCATGGCCACGTATTTCGACTCGGACCGTCAGTCAAAGAAAGACTACACAAATATCAAGAAAGTTCTTGATGATGTTCTCCCCGGCTACGCCAGTTCTTGAGGCACCTTCACCAGGTCAGTTCGTAGGTACGGCAAGCACGTGTTTGCCCACAATACGACGTTCCCCTGCATCAAGCAGCCGCCTGGCGGTCATAAGGATGCCTACTATGACCTCCATCACATGCGGGCGATCGTACGGGACCATAATCACCTTTTGCTACCAAATAATCTCAAAGATTGGGCGGCAATCTTGTCGGCAATCCAGGACACGGACATCAGACAAGAATTCTTTCGCATCCAGTCGGAGTTTGTGGAAATCATCCATCAAGATGTCCTTCGTACCTCGGGGCAGTTCTACCTCAGATATCAACCATCCAATAGTGAGATAGACACAACGCTACAAATGCAGGCTGACAACGCCCGCGATTTCATGACCATCACGAGAGACGGCGGCTTCATCCACGCTCCGATCCCTGAGTCGAGTCGAAAGTAGTGATGCTATGTGTAGTTCTGAAATATCGATTAGCTCATGTTGTAATTAAACATTAATGAACTTGTATGTCTCTTTGGTTTGGACAGTCATTCAACTTAGATGTAATCGATGCTATTTATTAGTAGGACCATGAATCGTGCTATTAATGTCTTGCTTTTCTCTTCCGATCCTTTTGTTGCATACTTATATATTGCTTATGTATTGTCTATGAATTGCTACTAACATTTCATTTGGCTAGTGCATAGACATGTCGTCGTATGTCGTGTACAAGGGTAAGGTTCCTGGAGTCTACGACGACTGGGAGGAGTGTCGGAGACAGGTTCACCATTTCAGAGGTAACAGTTACAAAGGGTACACCACTAGGCACTACAAAAAAATACACTTTCGTGATGATACGTGTTTCTCACAGTAGGTCGCATTTTCTGTCATGCATGTACATCCATGAGGATTTTATGACAGAATCAAGATAGTCATACCTGTGTTGTCGTAGAAGTGTTCCATGACATTACCAAAATTATCATCATGGAAGTGTCCACTTCCATGATGATAAATCCCCAGTCACAGAAGTGCTTTCGTCAAGGGTGACCAACACGTGGCATCTGTTGGGGAACGTTGCAGAAAATTAAATTTTTTCCTACGGTTTCACCAAGATCCATCTATGAGTTCATCTAAGCAACGAGTCTAGGGAGAGAGTTTGCATCTACATACCACTTGTAGATCGCGTGCGGAAGCTTGCAAGGTGATGATGTAGTCGTACTCGACGTGATCCAAATCACCGATGACCTGCGCCGAACGGACGGCACCTCCGCGTTCAACACACGTACGGAACAGCCACGTCTCCTCTTCTTGATCCAGCAAGGGAGGGAGGAGAGGTTGAGGGAGATGGCACCAGCAGCAGCACGACGGCGTGGTGTTGATGGAGCTGCAGTACTCCGGCAGAGCTTCGCTAAGCACTATGGAGGTGGAGGGGGTGTTGGGGAGGGAGAAGGAGGCAACCAAAGGCCGAGACGTTCAGGTATGAAGTCCCTCCTCTCCCCCACTATATATAGGGGTGCCAAGGGGGGGTGGCCGGCCCTAGGAGATCCAATCTCCTAGGGGGTGCGGCGGCCAAGGGGGGTTTTCCCTCCCCCCAAGGCACCTAGGAGGTGCCTTACCCTCCTAGGACTCTTGCCCCCTTGAACCCTAGGCGCATGGGCCTATGTGGGGCTGGTGCCCTTGGCCCATTAGGCCAAGGCGCACCCCCTTACAGCCCATGTGGCCCCCCGGGGCAGGTGGACCCACCCGGTGGACCCCCGGGACCCTTCCGGTGGTCCCGGTACAATACCGATAACCCCGAAACTTGTCCCGATGCCCGAAACAGGACTTCCCATATATAAATCTTTACCTCCGGACCATTCCGGAACTCCTCGTGACGTCCGGGATCTCATCCGGGACTCCGAACAACATTCGGGTTACTGCATATACATATCCCTACAACCCTAGCGTAACCGAACCTTAAGTGTGTAGACCCTACGGGTTCGGGAGACAAGCAGACATGACCGAGACGCTCTCAGTCAATAAGCATCAGCGGGATCTGGATACCCATGATGGCTCCCACATGCTCCTCGATGTTGTCATCGGATGAACCACTATGTCGAGGATTCGATCAAACCCTGTATGCAATTCCCTTTGTCAATCGGTACGTTACTTGCCCGAGACTCGATCGTCGGTATCCCAATACCTTGTTCAGTCTCGTTACCGGCAAGTCACTTTACTCGTACCGTAATGCATGATCCCGTGTCCAACACCTTGGTCACATTGAGCTCAATATGATGATGCATTACCGAGTGGGCCCAGAGATACCTCTCCGTCATACGGAGTGACAAATCCCAGTCTCGATCCGTGTCAACCCAACAGCTACTTTCGGAGATACCTGTAATGTACCTTTATAGTCACCCAGTTACGTTGTGACGTTTGGTACACCCAAGGCATTCTTACGGTATCCGGGAGTTACACGATCTCATGGTCGAAGGAAGAGATACTTGACACTTGCAAAGCTCTAGCAAAACGAACTACACGATCTTTTATGCTATGCTTAGGATTGGGTCTTGTCCATCACATCATTCTCCTAATGATGTGATCCCGTTATCAACGACATCCAATGTCCATAGTCAGGAAACCATGACTATCTGTTGATCACAACAAGCTGGTCAACTAGAGGCTTACCAGGGACATTGAGTGGTCTAAGTATTCACACGTGTATTACGATTTCCGGATAATACAGTTATAGCATGAATAAGAGACAATTATCATGAACAATGAAATATAATAATACTTTTATTATTGCCTCTAGGGCATATTTCCAACAGTCTCCCACTTGCACTAGAGTCACTAATCTAGTTACATTGTGATGAATCGAACACCCATAGGGTTCTGGTGTTGATCATGTTTTGCACGCGAGAGAGGTTTAGTCAACGGATCTGCGACATTCAGATCCGTGTGCACTTTGCAAATCTCTATGTCTCCATCTTGAACATTTTCACGGATGGAGTTGAAACGACGCTTGATGTGCCTGGTCTTCTTGTGAAACCTGGGCTCCTTTGCGAGGGCAATAGCTCCAGTGTTGTCACAGAAGAGTTTGATCGGCCCCGACGCATTGGGTATGACTCCTAGGTCGGTGATGAACTCCTTCACCCAAATCGCTTCATGTGCTGCCTCCGAGGCTGCCATGTACTCCGCTTCACACGTAGATCCCGCCACGACGCTCTGCTTGCAGCTGCACCAGCTTACTGCTCCACCATTCAACATATACACGTATCCGGTTTGTGACTTAGAGTCATCCGGATCTGAGTCGAAGCTAGCGTCGACGTAACCCTTTACGACGAGCTCTTCGTCTCCTCCATAAACGAGAAGCATGTCCTTTGTCCTTTTCAGGTACTTCAGGATATTCTTGACCGCTGTCCAGTGTTCCTTGCCGGGATTACTTTGGTATCTTGCTACCAAACTTACGGCAAGGTTTACATCGGGTCTGGTACACAGCATGGCATACATAATAGATCCTATGGCTGAAGCATAGGGGATGACACTCATCTCTTCTTTATCTTTTGCCGTGGTCGGTGACTGAGCTGAGCTCAGTCTCATACCTTGTAATACAGGCAAGAACCCCTTCTTGGACTGATCCATTCTGAATCTCTTCAAAATCTTATCAAGGTATGTGCTTTGTGAAAGACCTATGAGGCGTCTCGATCTATCTCTATAGATCTTGATGCCTAATATATAAGCAGCTTCTCCAAGGTCCTTCATTGAAAAACACTTATTCAAGTAGGCCTTAATGCTGTCCAGAAATTCTATATTATTTCCCATCAGGAGTATGTCATCTACATATAATATGAGAAATGCTACAGAGCTCCCACTCACTTTCTTGTAAACGCAGGCTTCTCCATAAGTCTGCATAAACCCAAACGCTTTGATCATCTCATCAAAGCGAATGTTCCAACTCCGAGATGCTTGCACCAGTCCATAAATGGATCGCTGGAGCTTGCATACTTTGTTAGCGTTCCGAGGATCGACAAAACCTTCCGGCTGCATCATATACAGTTCTTCCTTAAGATGCCCGTTAAGGAATGCTGTTTTGACGTCCATCTGCCATATCTCATAATCATAGTATGCGGCAATTGCTAACATGATTCGGACGGACTTTAGCTTCGCTACGGGAGAGAATGTCTCGTCGTAGTCAATTCCTTGAACCTGTCGATAACCCTTAGCGACAAGTCGAGCTTTATAGATGGTAACATTTCCATCCGCGTCCGTCTTCTTCTTAAAGATCCATTTGTTTTCTATCGCTCGCCGATCATCGGGCAAGTCTGTCAAAGTCATACATGGATTCTATCTCGGATTTCATGGCTTCAAGCCATTTGTTGGAATCCGGGCCCGCCATTGCTTCTTCATAGTTCGAAGGTTCATTGTTGTCTAACAACATGATTTCCAGGACAGGGTTTCCGTACCACTCTGGTGTGGAACGTGTCCTTGTGGACCTACGAAGTTCAGCAGTAACTTGATCCGAAGTACCTTGATCATTATCATGGTTTTCCTCTTCAGTTGGTGCGGGCATCACAGGAATGGTTTCCTGTGCTGCGTCACTATCCCGCTCAAGAGGTAGTACTTCATCGAGTTCTACTTTCCTCCCACTTACTTCTTTCGAGAGAAACTCTTTTTCCAGAAAGCATCCGTTCTTGGCAACAAAGATCTTGCCTTTGGATCTTAAGTAGAAGGTATACCCTATAGTTTCCTTAGGGTATCCTATGAATACGCATTTTTCCGACTTGGGTTCGAGCTTTTCAGGTTGAAGTTTCTTGACATAAGCTTCGCATCCCCAAACTTTTAGAAACGACAACTTAGGTTTCTTTCCAAACCATAATTCATACGGTGTCGTCTCAACGGATTTAGATGGTGCCCTATTTAAAGTGAATGTAGCTGTCTCTAGAGCGTATCCCCAAAATGATAGCGGTAAATCGGTAAGAGACATCATAGACCGCACCATATCCAATAGAGTGCGATTACGACGTTCGGACACACTGTTTCGCTGAGGTGTTCCAGGCGGTGTGAGCTGTGAAACGATTCCACATTTCTTTAAGTGTGTACCAAATTCGTGACTTAAGTATTCTCCTCCACGATCTGATCGTAAGAATTTTATTTTTCGGTCACGTTGATTCTCCACCTCATTCTGAAATTCCTTGAACTTTTCAAAGGTCTCAGACTTGTGTTTCATTAAGTAGACATACCCATATCTACTCAAGTCATCTGTGAGGGTGAGAACATAACGATATCCTCCACGAGCCTCAACGCTCATTGGACCGCACACATCGGTATGTATGATCTCCAACAAGTTGGTTGCTCGCTCCATTGTTCCGGAGAACGGAGTCTTGGTCATTTTGCCCAAAAGGCATGGTTCGCACGTGTCAAACGATTCATAATCAAGAGACTCTAAAAGTCCATCGGCATGGAGCTTCTTCATGTGCTTGACACCAATGTGACCAAGGCGGCAGTGCCACAAGTATGTGGGACTATCGTTATCAACTTTAAATCTTTTGGCATCTACACTATGAACATGTGTAATATTACGCTCGAGATTCATTAAGAATAAACCATTGACCATCGGAGCATGACCATAAAACATATCTCTCATATAAATCGAACAACCATTATTCTCAGACTTAAATGAGTAGCCATCTCGTATTAAACGAGATCCAGATACAATGTTCATGCTCAAACTTGGCACTAAATAACAATTATTGAGGTTCAAAACTAATCCCGTAGGTAAATGTAGAGGCAGCGTGCCGACGGCGATCACATCGACTCTGGAACCATTCCCGACGCGCATCGTCACCTCGTCCTTCGCCAGTCTCCGTTTATTCCGCAGCTCCTGCTGTGAGTTACAAATATGAGCAACGACACCGGTATCAAATACCCAGGAGTTACTACGAGTACTGGTAAGGTACACATCAATCACATGTATATCAAATATACCTTTGGTGTTGCCGGCCTTCTTATCCGCTAAGTATTTGGGGCAGTTCCGCTTCCAGTGACCCTTCCCCTTGCAATAAAAGCACTCAGTCTCAGGCTTGGGTCCATTCTTTGACTTCTTCCCGGTAACTGGCTTACCAGGCGCGGCAACATCTTTGCCGTCCTTCTTGAAGTTCTTCTTACCCTTGCCCTTCTTGAACTTAGTGGTCTTATTGACCATCAACACTTGATGTTCTTTCTTGATTTCAGCCTCTGCTGACTTCAGCATCGAGAACACTTCAGGAATGGTCTTTTCCATTCCCTGCATGTTGTAGTTCATCACAAAGCTCTTGTAGCTTGGTGGGAGCGAGTGGAGGATTCTGTCAATGACCGCCTCATCTGGGAGGTTAATGTTTAGCTGGGTCATACGGTTGTGCAACCCAGACATCTTCAGGATGTGCTCACTGACAGAACTGTTTTCCTCCATCTTACAACTGTAGAACTTGTCGGAGACATCATATCTCTCGACCCGGGCATGAGCTTGGAAAACTAGTTTCAGCTCTTCGAACATCTCATATGCTCCGTGATGCTCAAAACGCTTTTGGAGCCCCGGTTCTAAGCTGTAAAGCATGCCGCACTGAACGAGGGAGTAATCATCAGCGCGAGTTTGCCAAGCATTCATAATGTCTTGGTTCTCTGGGACGGGAGCGTCACCTAGCGGTCCTTCTAGGACATATTGTTTCCGGGCAGCTATGAGGATGATCCTCAGGTTCCGGACCCAGTCCGTATAGTTGCTGCCATCATCTTTCAGCTTGGTTTTCTCTAGGAATGCGTTGAAGTTCATGTTGACGTTAGCGTTGGCCGTTGATCTACAAGACATATTTGCAAAGGTTTTAGACTAAGTTCATGATAATAAAGTTCTAATCAAATTATGAACTCCCACTTAGATTAGACATCCCTTTAGTCATCTAAGTGTTACACGATCCGAGTCGACTAGTCCGTGTCCGATCATCACGTGAGACGGACAAGTCATCGTCGGTGAACATTTTCATGTTGATCGTATCTTCCATACGACTCGTGTTCGACCTTTCGGTCTCCGTGTTCCGAGGCCATGTCTGCACATGCTAGGCTCGCCAAGTTAACCCTAAGTGTTTTCGCTGTGTAAAACTGTCTTACACCCGTTGTATGTGAACGTAAGAATCCATCACACCCGATCATCACGTGGTGCTTAGAAACGACGAACTGTAGCAACGGTGCACAGTTAGGGGAGAACACTTCTTGAAATTTTATAAGGGATCATCTTATTTACTACCGTCGTCCTAAGTAAACAAGATGCATAATACATAATAAACATCACATGCAATTATATAGTTGTGACATGATATGGCCAATATCATATAGCTCCATTGATCTTCATCTTCGGGGCTCCATGATCATCTTGTCACCGGCTTGACACCATGATCTCCATCATCATGATCTTCATCATCGTGTCTTCATGAAGTTGTCACGCCAACGACTACTTCTACTTCTATGACTAACGTTTAGCAATAAAGTAAAGTAGTTTACATGACGTTATTCAATGACACGCAGGTCATACAAAAAATAATGACAACTCCTATGGCTCCTGCCGGTTGTCATACTCATCGACATGCAAGTCGTGAATCCTATTACAAAGAACATGATCTCATACATCACAATTCATCATTCATCACAACTTCTGGCCATATCACATCACATGATCAATCGCTGCAAAAACAAGTTAGACGTCCTCTAATTGTTGTTGCATCTTTTACGTGGCTGCAATTGGGTTCTAGCAAGAACGTTTTCTTACCTAGGAATCACCACAACGTGATTTTGTCAACTTCTATTTACCCTTCATAAGGGCCCTGTTCATCGATTCCGCTCCAACTAAGGTGGGAGAGACAGACACCCGCCAGCCACCTTATGCAACTTGTGCATGTCAGTCGGTGGAACCGGTCTCACGTAAGTGTACGTGTAAGGTTGGTCCGGGCCGCTTCATCCCACAATACCGTTGAGCAAGAAAAGACTAGTAGAGGCAAGTAAGATGACAAAATCCACGCCCACAACAAAGTTGTGTTCTACTCGTGCAAAGAGAACTACGCATAGACCTAGCTCATGATGCCACTGTTGGGGAATGTTGCAGAAAATTAAAATTTTTCCTACGGTTTCACCAAGATCCATCTATGAGTTCATCTAAGCAACGAGTCTAGGGAGAGAGTTTGCATCTACATACCACTTGTAGATCGCGTGCGGAAGCTTGCAAGGTGATGATGTAGTCGTACTCGACGTGATCCAAATCACCGATGACCTGCGCCGAACGGACGGCACCTCCGCGTTCAACACACGTACGGAACAGCCACGTCTCCTCTTCTTGATCCAGCAAGGGAGGGAGGAGAGGTTGAGGGAGATGGCACCAGCAGCAGCACGACGGCGTGGTGTTGATGGAGCTGCAGTACTCCGGCAGAGCTTCACTAAGCACTATGGAGGTGGATGAGGTGTTGGGGAGGGAGAAGGAGGCAACCAAAGGCCAAGACGTTCAGGTATGAAGTCCCTCCTCTCCCCCACTATATATAGGGGTGCCAAGGGGGGGTGGCCGGCCCTAGGAGATCCAATCTCCTAGGGGGTGCGGCGGCCAAGGGGGGTTTTCCCTCCCCCCAAGGCACCTAGGAGGTGCCTTACCCTCCTAGGACTCTTGCCCCCTTGAACCCTAGGCGCATGGGCCTATGTGGGGCTGGTGCCCTTGGCCCATTAGGCCAAGGCGCACCCCCTTACAGCCCATGTGGCCCCCCGGGGCAGGTGGACCCACCCGGTGGACCCCCGGGACCCTTCCGGTGGTCCCGGTACAATACCGATAACCCCGAAACTTGTCCCGATGCCCGAAACAGGACTTCCCATATATAAATCTTTACCTCCGGACCATTCCGGAACTCCTCGTGACGTCCGGGATCTCATCCGGGACTCCGAACAACATTCGGGTTACTGCATATACATATCCCTACAACCCTAGCGTAACCGAACCTTAAGTGTGTAGACCCTACGGGTTCGGGAGACAAGCAGACATGACCGAGACGCTCTCAGTCAATAAGCATCAGCGGGATCTGGATACCCATGATGGCTCCCACATGCTCCTCGATGTTGTCATCGGATGAACCACTATGTCGAGGATTCGATCAAACCCTGTATGCAATTCCCTTTGTCAATCGGTACGTTACTTGCCCGAGACTCGATCGTCGGTATCCCAATACCTTGTTCAGTCTCGTTACCGGCAAGTCACTTTACTCGTACCGTAATGCATGATCCCGTGTCCAACACCTTGGTCACATTGAGCTCAATATGATGATGCATTACCGAGTGGGCCCAGAGATACCTCTCCGTCATACGGAGTGACAAATCCCAGTCTCGATCCGTGTCAACCCAACAGCTACTTTCGGAGATACCTGTAATGTACCTTTATAGTCACCCAGTTACGTTGTGACGTTTGGTACACCCAAGGCATTCTTACGGTATCCGGGAGTTACACGATCTCATGGTCGAAGGAAGAGATACTTGACACTTGCAAAGCTCTAGCAAAACGAACTACACGATCTTTTATGCTATGCTTGGGATTGGGTCTTGTCCATCACATCATTCTCCTAATGATGTGATCCCGTTATCAACGACATCCAATGTCCATAGTCAGGAAACCATGACTATCTGTTGATCACAACAAGCTGGTCAACTAGAGGCTTACCAGGGACATTGAGTGGTCTAAGTATTCACACGTGTATTACGATTTCCGGATAATACAGTTATAGCATGAATAAAAGACAATTATCATGAACAATGAAATATAATAATACTTTTATTATTGCCTCTAGGGCATATTTCCAACAGCATCCACCATAACGGAATGTCGTTAAGCTATTGGGTCGGGTTTTTGATCCGATAACCCGTTATCAGCCCCGACCAATGGGGATTTTCCATGTGTAAAATCATCATTGGCTAGAGGAAACATGTGTCGGCTCATCGTTGGGACAAATGTCATCCACTGATTGGACAGAAGGCACCTATGATATGTTGACACGTGGCACGGCCCAACAGAGGCCCATTCCTGTGAAAAGGCTGGCCCGTTTGACTTGGTCAAAAGGTGGCGGGCCGGCCCATGTAAAGCCTGTTAATGGCCTGTTCGCATATAGCCCATTCACAGCCCGCTAACCCAAGGCCCATTACGCCCTCCGAATTAGGCCCAGTAGCGTTATCTGGGCCACCCAATATGATTCCAGCCCGTTTCCACTTCTGGCCCATGTATGGCCCATGACGTCTTTCGGCCCATATGGGGCCCTATGTAACTCTTGGCCTATTAATGACCCGTGGTTAAACTGGCCCGTAATGAATAGTGTATCACTTTACACCCATTAACGGCCCGTGGTGAAACTGGCCCGTAATGAAAAGTGTATCACTTTATACCCATTAATGCCCCGTTATTCCGTTCGGCCATTTCCAGCCCATGTTATCTTTCGGCCTTCTCAGAGCCCATTTATTCTTGGGCTCATTTCTAGCATTCGTTTACTTACGGCCCATTACTGTCATTTTTTGCTTGTGGGCCAAATTCAACCCGTGGTTACAGTCGGCCCGTTTGTGGTCCGTTAATACATTGGGCCATTTTCATAGCGTCATCAAATATGGCCTATTAACGATGGCCCGTTATGGTCAGCCCATGAATGGATGATTCCAACTCTAGCCCGTTTACGACCATAATGCGGCCTGTTATTGGCCCATGTTTGGCCAATCGATCATACTGCCCGTATAAGACCCATTGATGATACGGCCCGTAGAAGGCCCATTGTTTCTACTGCCCATAGAAGGCCCATTGTTTCTACGGCCCGTAGAAGGCCCACTGTTTCTACGGCCCGTAGAAGGCCCACTGTTTCTACGTCCCGTAGGAGGCCCGGTGTCACTATAGTAAATATTAGCCCATGGTTATTGTGGCCTAGTTTTAAAAAATAGGTTATTGCAGCCACTAGCAAACCGCGGAAAAAGAACTACAATCACTACAAGCAAACAAATAAACAAGACAACAATGCAATAAATATGCAAGCAAATTACGCTAGGCTATCACGGCTATCACACATATTACATCCACTGGGCAACAAAGTTCACCACCAGTGCAAATAAATGTGCCGACAAAAGAATATAAAAAACTGAGAGCACTTCAGAAGGCACTAGGCCTGGCCAGGTCGGGCCCCCCAAACAACTGAAGAAGCTGAGTAGACCTCAGTTGTGTCAACGATAGATGCATCAACACTAGATTTAAGGCATGATGGTGCGCACGGTAGTCCTCTGACATCTTCATTGCATCTTTGACTTCAAGTCAGAGCTGAGCTGAAGCAAGCCTTTCTGCTTTAAGTTGAGACTGAAGAAGTCGAACTGATTGAGGCAGCGACTGCATAGAGGTTGTCTCACACCTGCTGGTGAGTAGCTTCAACTCACTGTCTTCATCAAGACAGGTCCTTGGGGTCATCTCGCTGTCCTCAAGATGGTTTGGCTCACTATCTTCCCTAAAGTTCTGCCAGGCATAAGAGATACGAGTCTGAAAGAGAAACAAGGAGACACGTAACAGGTTTCACAATTATATAAGGAAATAAATGGATCTGTTCTGCATAAGGAACATGCTTTTACAACTACAATTGGAAACTGGTAGTTGCTGCAAACATCCAATCAGATGTAAATAGCAAAGGAAACAGCAGTGGAGGAAATGATGCCTATCCAAATCTATACTAGAACAAAGTTTGAAGGCTTGAGAAGGATGAACTTACATTACATGTTAACACGGGCTGGACAAAGCCCTTCTCCATGTTGATGGAAGGATAAATTCCCCAAAGAAAATTCTTTATAAGCGTTGCCATTATTCTACATTTTGCAAAGAGTAAATATAGATCAAATAATATTGGAAGAAACAGAGGATAATGAAGCTCAGGTGCAGACTGATGATACATAGTCAAATAGCAATTAATTAAGTACAACATTACAAGGCAAAAGGGAGAGAGGTACTGACAAGAGCAATGCAGAGCCCATTATTGTTTTGAGATTGTATGATCCTTTGAGCAAGGAGATTCATCTGAAATTAGTTTTCATACAATAGAGAAGGTAAGGCACAAGCAGAAATTTAGGAGTTCAAATTTTGAATTGATATCATAGACAGTACCTGACAATGGGCTCCCAACAGTTCTAATAGGGGTTTGGCCATTGGAGTAGGGGTAAAGTGTGGTACAGTTGGGCCTGTGTTTTCTGTGGCTGCTGATCTATCTGATTTAATAGGTATCACTACCTTTTCCAAATACCTACTTTGTACTCCTTGAGGATCTGCACTCACCTTCTTCCTTTTGGACATCTATTACAAAAGAACAACATTAGACTGGAAAAACATAGTGTGACAACACATGGAATAGGTACAGAAAATGGATAGGTATGGCATATACTCATATATGATGCTTAAACTACGCAGATGGTGTAACAAAGTAGAAGTAATGCAAAATATGTGCGACCAATACAACTTTGCAAAGTTAGAGCAAGCACCTTGATGGGTGAATAAGATAGGCCATCCTCCACCATGTCAAGTTTGTTAGCCAGTGGATCGTTCCGCAATATTCCTCTCGTGCGCCCATTCTCATATTCATTTTGATAATGTTCAATATCTGAAATGCATGAAAACATAAAAACAAGTGAGATTTTCTTTGTAATGCAGAAGTTATTATAATCCAATACTGCCTCCCTGTAAACCCCTTTGTGCTATCTCTGCAATTCTTTTAAAAGGTGCCATGCATGCTGTAATTTGTTGTGTGCATTAATATAATGTGGCCTACTACTCAAAATACGAGAGCTCCAGAAGTGATGGCACTTCGCAGATGATAGCTTCAACATATAGTAAAGAAGAACAAGTCGACCTGACCTGACAGATTCAAAATATACTAAGGGAGAACAACTCGACCTGACCAGTCAACCGCAAGAGAAGAGTGTCATCTTAAAGAAGAGCAGAAGAGCAAGCAGATTGAAGATATTACAAGTCTTTCAATACAATGTCGGTTGGCCACCCATGATGAACCAGAGCGCACAGAGAAACACTATTCTTTCCAGTCTCTCCATATGTGGCTCACATGCATTTCGAAACTAAAGTAGGAACATTTAGCTAACCAATTAAACATCTCTCAGTTTTAGTAATATCAGCAATAATATTAGATATGAATTTGTACAACTAAGCTTGTTTAGCTCGATGGGTGGAGCAGTGCTATTACAACACGAACCATGTAGGCTGATTGTGGTCATCATAAAATGGGGAAAACATAAGCATGATGAGTACATTGTTGACCGTGGCAGTGGGATGGCAGATCGGAAGCTGCAAACCGTGCAAAGCGTAGTTAGCAACTGTTGTTTACTTTGAAATAACAACTAAGATTTGGTATGGACAAGAAAGTACGGTCAACAAGTGACAAAGAAATGCAATTATGTTGTCTCTCTATATGTCGCAACATGCACTTGGAAACTCAAGTGGGACCTTTAGCTAACCAACTAAATGTGTCGGTTAACTAATATTAGTATCATATCACAATCATATTTAAACAACTAAGCTTTCGAATTCTGAGTGTTGTGTTGTTTAGCTTGAAGGGTGGAGTAATGCTAGTACGACAGAAAGCACCTACGCAGATCATAGTAGAGTAGATAAAAGGGGAAAACCCTAAGCATCAAGAGAAAAATCAGGAAAGTGGAACTAGATGGACCAGTGGGTGGCGTACATGCTTTTCGAAACGAATATAGGAACATTAGATGACCAATTAAACGTTCTCTGTTTTAGTGATATGAGCGTCATATCAGATTCGTATTTCAACATGTAAGCTTTGGGTTGCGGTCTTGAGGAGCAGTGCTAGCACGACACGAAGCACCTACGATGATGGTAGTGAATATAAAGGGGGGAAACCATAAGATTTACGAGTATAGTGCATGTGCCATGGCGGATCTGAAGGTGCAAACAGGACAAAGCTTCTTCGCAACCAATGTTTGGTTTCAACTAGCCACTATGATTTGGTACGGACAAGAAAAGTACAGTAAACAAATTATGATCTATTTTCCGGGTGAGATCAATAACTTAAGCACATATGGAAGAGTACCACCTCTCTTGCGACGCTGTGTAGGCCTATGCTGATACGTTGAGGGTGCTGCGGGTGCGATGGCTGTCGGCGGCGGGGAAGAAGACTTTAGACGGCAGACGGCCGGGTCGGGGGATATATCCTGTTGCCGTGGACGAGGCGGTCGTAGGAGCAGCAACGGCAAGGTGGATGACTATGCCGATGAAGCGAGAGGAGGCGATGAAAGGATCCTGGTCCAGCGCCGTGGATGAGAGACATCCATCTCTTGCAGTGGACGACGGGGTAGGGGTAGCGGCTCCGGCAAGGTGGAGGATGGGGTGGCGGACGGAGGAGGCTGGCTACAGTGTGGAGGTTGTCGTGCCGCCGATGGTGTATGAATGGGGAAATGGAGGGGAGTGGGGATCTCAAACTTTGGGACGCGCTTCTCTGAAATGGGGGAAAGTTACGAACTTATCCCCCGTTTAAAATTTCAGACATCGCGTCGGTTGGGGATAGGACGGTAATCTCGTATCTCCCAAATATTTTCCGGTAACTATTTCGGGCGAGGAGAGGATGTTTTGCCACCCACGGTTGGCGCCCATGGTGTATGAACCGGGCTGATAGGTAGGGCGGTTGTGTCACATCTGATGGAAGTTACACATCTGCCCCTATTTAAAATATTAGCCTACATCAATTTTGGACGAGGAAAGTTTGTTTGGCCGCCCACCGTGTATGAATGGGGAAATGGAGGAAGAGACACATGTCTTTTGGATAAGCTTGAATCAAATGTGTTTTGCCGCCCACGTTTGGCGCCCATTGTGTCTGAATGGGCTCAGAGGCCGTCGTGTCATGTCTGATTGAAATTACTTGTCTACCCCTATCGACAGCAGTGTAAATCCGGTCGATAAGGATGTCAAGTGTCAGGGGTAGACAGTAATTTCCATCTTGCAAACACTTGCTTCGGCCAGCCCGCAAATTTAGTGGGTGTTTAGCCGCTTAGTTCAAAGCTTGGGAGAATTAGCATTCACGTTTGCCCTGGGACCTGGCAAACTAAATTCAAATCCAATTTGTATTCGATTATGAATATCAACAGATAATTATATGTTTTGTTATTTATTTCTTCAAACCCACAACAAAGATTTATTCCACCTTTATATATGATTATGATTTAGAAATGTCGTGATCTTTGAATTCAGTAGGTTGGATACACTCTGAGTCAAACAGTTATTTCATCCAATACAATATGCTCACACGAAAAACAGTTCACCTTATGTCAATCATACAAGTACTGAGGATTACCTCGCCTAAAAAATTCGGCTCATTATAACACATGGACAACATAGGGGGTCTTGCAACATAATCCATTCAGAGACATGACACAACATGCAAGTACAATAATCTAATGACAATTTCAACTGGTATCTAAAGAAGAACCGGGATTATCTTGGGCTTCAGATAGCAGAAACAGCAGGACCTCCTCCGCCTTCAAATGCAACATTCTTACTTCCTCCAATTTTTGGGTTGCTTGCATAATGTGTGCCGCTAATTCTGTAATTTCCAGCCTCAAGATAAAGATTACCTCATTCATGGCAGCCACACCATCTCTTTCTGCCTCTAGTAGAGCCTCAAGCACTATAATATCTATGCTCAGACTGCTCTCCGGCGGTTTTGCCTCTGAACTGCTACCATCTGGTAACATGGATGGCGCACTGCTTCCATAAATAGATTCTGGGGTTGTACATTGTGTCCTAGTGTGAACGGCATCCAGAAAGGTTTCCGCTGGACATCAGTAACAGATGGTTATCATATGATCCAGGCAGTAAGCTTACATGGTAAACGACGGACGAATTATTGCCGAGCATGGCAAACTATATTTTAATGGTTCGAAGCAGCACCAGCCGAAAAGAAATTAAAATGGTAAGATGAAACTAGGGATGTAAGTGGCAAATAAATGACATCCGCCAGTCCCATCTAGTTAGTTTTTGCTACCTCCCTAGTTCATTTTCCTCAAAAAACAAAAACTCTTTTGAACTATCATACCAGTAGTGGACTTTAATCGGGATTAAATGGGTCCCAGTTGACATCCCTAGTTGAAAGGGAGTGTACAACCGCTATATTTAAGTTGCCAAGGCATCTAAGCAGTTGAAATAATCTGTGAATGCACTTAACAGTGTGGCCTCATATAAACTACGAAGACAGTCTTGTGATGAAGTTGAGAGGAGAAGTTAAGGACTCAAATGAAATAGGCATGCATTTCTTTACGATAGTACAGCAGGCTCTGCTGACATATTGGCCAGCTCAGGTATAGCGTAACAACAAATAAGCATTCGAATTAAGCAATACAGCAAAGCAGACAACTGAACTATTTGTAGTTTGGTAGGATTACACGTTAAGGGCACACGCCAAGAAAGCAGCCCACTCACATTACATTTCACATGTACTAAAACACACTGGCTTACCATATGTTGCTGTGAAGCCTAGCTGCTGTTGCAATGTTCTTTGAAGATATCGTCAGCATCCCGTGGTTGCAAATCTAGTTGTTGTAGTTTATTCTACACCATCTATTTAGGTAAAATTAATTTTGATCGCATGCACAGGTCCGAATTGATCATCAATGGTTCATCTAAACTAATGAAAGAAGGGTGTGTGCATACACGACAACATATCTGCTTCCCTCTATTTTTATGCTTGTTCGAGGTGCCAGCCACAAAAGAACAAATATTTTGCTTGATGGGGTTGGCAGCTCCATAATTAATGGAAGCATCAAATTAGTCATGCAACTTGGGAAGATCAAGAACACACAAACAAGTAATGAATAGAGGCTCGGAGCAGTGATGTAATAGCTAGCATCAGAAAATGTAGGGTAAAACGAACAAAAAGCAGCGGAACCACATGCTAGTTTGCTGATGTGTAATTAAGCATAGAGAACATTAAGCAGTCTGATGGAACCAACAGGTGGCATCAGAACAAAACTAAAGCATATTAACTATATGTGCACTGGTATGTAATTTAGCACATGTAACATGTTCACTGCCAGAAGTATGGCCCTATAGGTGCAAGCAAAATAATGCCTCTCATGAAAAACTGAATGATGCCCTGAAGAAATTCAAAGGTGCGGTGCTTATGGTAGGAAAGTGAACGTAGGCACCGGCCGTTGGATAATAGTACCTGATTCTCGGCGGCGTATGGGTATCGTTGTCATACTTGATAGCTAAGGATCGTCGATGGTGCTCGTGTTGCGGTTGAGTTTGGGCCGGCTGTCGCCATCGCTGAAGGGGCTCCGGTGCTACGGTTGCGGCGCCTGTCGACATACAAGAAAGCTCATCCGTGGTTAGTGAACAGTTGCACGATAAAGAGAAAAACCGAAGGAGTACAAATTGAAATAACCTAATGAGGATGCGGCATCGATAAAGCAGGGCAGGTGGAGTTGAATATGGCGTCCGTGGAGTGGGTCCGGTGTAGTGCATGAAGGCTTCGGCGGGTGCGTTGTACAGTGCTTTAGGTGAGGCGGATCTGTTGCGGCGAACGAAGGCTTGTATGAAGGGCCAGCGAAGGGGCGGACGAGGGAGTCAGTGAAGGGCCTATGCTGTGGTGGACGAGGGCGCTGGTTAAGCAGATCCGGTGTGGTGGACCATGATGGCGGTCAAGGAGATCTGCAGCGGTGGACAAGCCAGTCGCTCAAGCGGCTCCGGTGAAGTGGTGAGTTGGCAGTTAGGGGTTCCAAGGTGCGGAAGGTAGATCCGGCGGGGTGTGAGGTTCACCGCTACGGCAGAGGACTAGATTTGGCGGCTTGCCGTGGTTGGGGGGGCGGGGAGGGGAAGGGGAGGGGCTCTGGGGAAGAATGTTGGTGACAAAGATGGGAAAACAATGGAGTTACCGAAGCAGCCCTTCTCCATTCATGTGGCAGGGGTAAAACAGGAATATCGTAGGGCTAAACAATCGGGCGCGTGATATTTCGATCTGAGCGGGAAGTTTGAAAGCTTTTGGCGCCTAAAATTATAAGTATTCTGCTCTCGTATGGCCGACTATGATATCATGGCCGACAATTTGTTTGTTTTGCACAAAAAAATGTGCAAGTTTTGAAAATCAATGTCTCCAACTCGAAACTTATATTGTCCATTCAATTCAAATATGGATCATTGAGCTACTACAAGAAAATACCATCATACGGTCCAATTCAAATGAAAATCCAAATGTGTTTATCCTAAATATGATGACAAAAGAAAAAATGTGTATGTGTTTGAATAAAGTGGATGATTATAAAGTTTGAACATGCCCGTATGTGTATATCTCTAGGTTTGATATATGAATTGGAAATCAGGAAATCCCGGCTTAAAAATGTACCTCCGTTTAAATGAATTACAAAAGCTCATGATGGAGTCGAATTCCAAAATTCCAATCTTATTTTTGTAATCCTGGTACATCAAGGTATATCACGCATGTTCAAAAGTATCATTATCTCATAGTACAAACTGTGAAACAAATTGATGAATCATGAGTGCACAATATCCCAATTAC